>NW_021703780.1:22251465-22762842 GCF_005190385.1 Monodon monoceros
TTTGTGTCTTCTTTTCACAAAATTATGCTTGTAAGATTCATCCATATGTTTGTGTGTAGCTCTGATCTGTTCGTTGTCAATTGTTGAATAGTATTCAACATTATGTGTCAAATTTACTGTAAAGGTTCATTCAGGTTGTTTCCAGTTCTTGGCTATACAAACAATACTACTATGAACATTCTTATATGAATCTCCTTGTGCACATATTTCTCTTGGGTGTATGTTTAGGATAATAGGGTATGTATATCTTCAACTTACTAGATAGAGTCCAACTGTTTTCTAAAGTAGTTGTATCAGTTTAGACAATAGTGGTGATGAAAGTTCTTATTACGTCACATCCTTGCCAAATAGTACTTCTTGTCATATTAATTTTAGTAATTCTGGTGGAAGATCAGTAGTATTTAATTATAGGATAACTTGCATTTTCCTAATTTCTAATAAAGTTGGTTGCTGTGGTTTTAAAATATATATATTTCCACAAATTCTTTGGCATTCCTCTTATCAAAAGGTGGAGTCTGATTGCCTTCTCCTTGACTATGGGCTGGACTTAGTGACTCGCTTCTAAGAAACAGAATGAAGCCAAAGTGACGCTGTGTTTGACATCTCAAGCTAAATAAAAGACAAACGTCTTCTGCCTGTCTCACTCTCTCAAGAAGTCATAGACTTCATAGAGTCATGAACTCATAAAAGTTCTTTATACCATATTTTCATGCTACTCCTGTTGGTAATTTATATTGGAAATATCTTCTCCCATTCTGTGTTTCATTATTTTATAGTGTTTTTTTTTTGGATTAACAGAGTTCTTCATTTCACTTAAATTTATCTAATTTCCCCTTATGTTTAGTGCTGTTGTGTCTTATTCCTTTAGAAACCCTCTCCTATCTCAAAGTCCTCCAGGATTTTGAAATATTCTCTTCTAAATGCTTTATACTTTTGCCTTTTACATTTCAGCAAATTAATTAATGCAGCTGAATTAATTTTTATGTATGGTGTATATTTTCCATATAGAGATCTAATTATGCCAGCACAATTAATTGAAAAGTCCTTCCTTTCCTTACTCTTCTACAGGGTCCTGTTTATTACATACCAGATGTGTTCTTTTTTTTTCTGTTCCGTTGGTCCATTTGTCTATCCTTGCATCAATACCACTCTGTCTGAGTTGATAAGTCTTTAAAGGAAGTTTTCGGGTATGGTTGAGAAAGTGTCCCCTTCCTCCTCTTTCTCTTCTTCTTCCTTTTTCTTGACTTTTTTAGCTGTTCTTGGCTCTTTGCATTCCCAAATATTTAGAAAGATCTTATTAAATTCAACAAAATGTTGAGATTTTAATTGGAATTACATTAATCTATTAATCAATTTTAGAAGAGTAAATATTTTTACAATATTGTATTATTTTACAATCTATAAACATAATATGTAACTTCAGTTATCTAGGTCTTATTTAATGCCACTCAATAGAGTTTTATTTTTCCTATGAAGAATTTTACATTGTTTCTTAAATTTATTCCTGTGTATTTGATATTAATGCCATTTTAAGTTTAATGTTAGAATTCATAGAAAAACAATTTATTTTGTATCCCGCAATCTTGCTAAATCTCTTACTGATTTTAATTATTTATGAGGATTTAAAATTTTCTGCATACTGAAGTAATAACTCTAAATAATAAGAATTTTATCTCTTCATTACAATTCTCTCTTTTGTTTGCCTTGCTTTGCAGCACTGGCTAGGACCTACAGTACAGCATTGAGTGGTAGTGGCCTTACTACTCTGAGATAGCTGAGATAGCTTTCACAATTTCACCGTAAGTGTGATGCTGCCCTTAGCTTTTTATACATGTTCTTTTTCAAACAAAAGAAGTTCTTCTCTATTTGTAGTTTGCTTAGAAGTATTATTATTACTGGTGAATGTATGTTGAATTTTATCAAAACCTTTTCTGCATCCATTGAGATGATCATATGTGTTTCTCCTTTGATTTTTAAAAATAATGTTAATATTCCTTTATTTTTTATATATTTTTTTATAGCTGTGCAGCCTGTGGGATCCTAGTTCCCCTACTAGGGATCGAACCTGAGATGCCTGCAATGGAAGTGTGGAGTCCTAACCACTGGACCCCCAGGGAATTCCCTTCTTTGATCTTTCAGTGGGATGAATTAATGTGGATTGATTCTATAATCTTCAGCCAACTTTCATTCTTTGGATAAATCCAACTTGGTAGTGCTGTATTATCTTTCACACTTACGTTGATAGACAGTGGGTCAATAGTTTGTTCAAGAGTTTTGTATCTATGATCATGAATGAGACTGGCTTGGAATTTTCCTTTCTAAATATTGTCCTTTTCAGACTTCTGTATGAAGGCTATGCTAGACACAGAATGAGTTGGGAAGAGCAGACTCTCTTACTCTCTGGAAGCATGGAACTGTTCTTTCTTTACTGTTTGACAGAATCCACTGGTAAATCTATCAGTGTCTAGAGCCTTTTTTGTGGGAAGATTTTAAATTATTGATTCAAGTATACCCCAATAAAACTGACTTTAAAAAATGTCCTTCGGCAAGTTACATTTCCAGTCAATTTTGGTTTCAGGGCCATTAGGTACTATTATTATTGTTCAATAGAAAGGATATCTCCTACTCCTTCTGAGTCTACCATTTTTTGACTGACTAAATAATTTATGCCATCATTGAGGTCACAGCATAATAAAATAGTTCACATAAGTTATGATATAATATGTACAGTATACTATAATAGCTTACTGTAATAACTATTATGGTATATTGTATACTATATATTACAGTATGTTATATTATATAATTAATAACATATAATATTATATATGTTATATAATTACAATAGTAAACTTCCCACAAAGTGTCTGGCACATTTATATATCATCTCATTTAATCCTTAAGGTAACTCTTGACAGGTAACCTTGTCATTATTTTACAGATGAAGGAACTAACTCTGAGAATTTATATGCTCTGACCAAAAGTTACACAACTGATAGGTTGAGAAATTGGTGCCCTTAACCATTTTCCATACCAATTCCCTCAAATGAGCTATTTCTCAAGAGAATGTGCAGACTGCTCAAATTTTTTTTGGTTTTGCCTATTTCTTACTAAATTCATTCCTAAATATTTTTTGTTTCTATAGCTATTGTGAATAAAATCTCTTTTCCATTACATTTTCAAATTATTGATAGTATAGTGTATATGTATTTGTAGTACTATTAACTTTATTTTGTAAGTGCTTACAAAATTGTGTGAACGTGTCATGCATTTTTCTGGTGAGAAAGTCTGCGACTTTCATAGGTTCTTAAAAGGATACATAAATTCAGAAAAGCTTAAACACTGCCGCCTTAAGTCCAGGTTTTCCCAAAGCTTTTGTAGCAAGTCCATTACAGTTTATGCTTTGTGTGAACAGTCTTCTTGGACACCAAAACAAACACCAAACTTTGAAAGTCTGGACTACTCTCCAAAACCACGTACTGGATAAGTTCCATAAGTGGATTTTTTTCTGTCCCTAGGTAGTGAATTTAAAATCACAGGATTCTGAGGTAAATCTTCGTATTTTCAGGCCATTGTCTCTATAACCACAGGAAGAAGTCAGACAACAGACCAACGGACTTTTCTAGATGTTCTGAAACTCAAAATGTATTCTCATTCAGATGACCCTTACATATATAGGTGTGTAAATAACAAATGAACTTCCCAATTTCATCTTTTCTTGGTAATCTGCCCAAGACATATTTCTAGTTCCTTTTCATCTGGGAGATGATGGCAACACTACTCAATTTAGTAGAGAAAGTTACATTGCAAGATTAAGTTTGAATAAATTCTAGGAAAGCTAGCTTTATTTTATTATTTTTTAAATAAATGTATTTATTTATTTTTGGCTGTGTTGGGTCTTTGTTGCTGCGCGTGGGCTTTCTCTAGTTGTGGCGAGTGGGGGCTACTCTTCATTGCGGTGCACAGTCTTCTCTTTGTGGTGGCTTCTCTTGTTTCAGAGCACGGGCTCTAGGCACCCGGGCTTCAGTAGTCATGGCTCTCAGGGTCTAGAGCACAGGCTCAGTAGTTGTGGCACACGGGCTTAGTTGCTCTGCAGCATGTGGGAACTTCCAAGACCAGGGATGGAACCTGTGTCCCCTGCATTGACAGGCATATTCTTAACCACTGCACCACCAGGAAAGTCCCGAAAGCTAGCTTTATATACCAACAGTTCGATTCATTCTTTGCTGGGGTTTTATCCAACATCATATCCTTAAGAAAAGATCCCAATGTTCTTACTGAAATAAATCAAGGAATTTATACTATTTTATCTCAATATTCTTCAATATTCATAATATGTTGCATTTTGGAGAAAAAATACAAGGGTAATATATAGTATATATGGCATATGGTCTGTATCCTCACTGAATCACACTTGATGTAGAGTAAATAATCACAATTTAAGAACCACATCTACAGAAGTCTGCATTAGTAATAAAAACAATAAATATGGACCTTAAATATAAATTAATCAGGCTGTCCAAATTTTCAGGTAAGTGAATCAAAGTTTAAAGAGGTAAAGCAACTTACCTCAAAATAACGAATAGACCTAGTTAGTAATAGAGCTGAGATTAGAATCCAGGACTTCCAAAACCCAGACATGTGCTCTTTCCACTGAACTATGTGGTCACCCTAGGAAGTTGACAGGTTTTTTTGTTTGTTTGTTTTGTTTTTGGCTGCGTTGGGTCTTCGTTGCTGTGCTTGGGCTTTCTCTAGTTGCGGCGAGTGGCGGCTACTATTTGTTGTGGTTCATGGGCTTCTCATTGCAGTGGCTTCTCTTGCTGCGCAGCACAGGCTCTAGGTGTGCGGGCTTCAGTAGTTGTGGCACATGGGCTCAGTAGTTGTGGTGCACAGGCTTAGCTGCTCCATGGCATATGGAATCTTCCTGGACCAGGGGTCGAACCTGTGTCTCCTGCATTGGCGGGTGGATTCTTAACCACTGCACCACCAGGGAAGTCCTGAAATTGACAGTTTTCAAGATCTTCTTTCTGTTTTCCTGGGGAAGGTCTCCATACTAGCCAAGTTCCCAAGGCATTCAGAGGATTTCTCTCCAGTGTGAAGCTTTTCATGTTGAACAAAAGAAGAGTTTTGTCTAAAGGTTTTCCTACACTCAGTATGTATATTTGCCTTCTCTCCACTATGAATTTTCTGGTGTTTTGTAAGATATGTGTTCTGGCTAAAGGCTTTCCCACATTCATTACATTTGTAGAGTTTTTCTTTAGTATGAGTTTTCTGGTGTTTTTTAAGGTCTGTCTTCTGGCTGAAGGCTTTGCCACATTTATTGCATTCATAAGGTTTCACTGCAGTATGAATGATCTGATGTTGAATAAGGCCTGAACAGTAACTAATGGCTTTTCCACATTCATTGCATTTATAAGATTTTTCAATGGTATGAGTTTCCTGGTGATTTGTGAGGTTTGTACTCTGACTGAAAGCTTTTCCACATACATTACATTTATAAGCTTTCTCTCCAGTGTGAGTTCTCTGATATTGAATAAGTGCTGACCAATCACTGAAGGCTTTTCCACAGTCATTGCATTTAAAGGGCTTCTCTCCAGTATGAATTCTCTTGTGCTGAATAAGGGCTGAACAGAAACTGAAAGCTTTCCCACAATTGTTACACTCATAGCACTTCTCTCCAGTGTGGGTTCTCTGATGCTGAATATGCCCTGAGCGGTCACTAAAAGCTTTCCCACATTCATTACATTTGTAAGGTTTTTCTCCAGTATGAACCCTCAGTGTTGTGTAAGAAATGAACTCTGGGTAAAAGTTTTCCCACATTCATTACATTTATATGGTTTATCTCCTCTATGACTTCTCTGATGTTGAGTAAGGTACATACTTCTGCTGAAGGCTTTCCCACATTCCTTACTTTCATATGGCTTCTCTCCAGTATGAGTTCTTTGATGTCAAATAAGAGCTGAGTAGTTACCAAAGGTTTTCCCATATTCATTACACTCATAAGGCTTCTTTCTCTCCAGTGTGAGTCCTTTGATGCTGAATAAGGGCTGAACAATCATTAAAGGCATTCCCACATTCATTGCATTTGTATAATTCCTCTCCAGTATGCATTCTCTGATGTTGAACGAGGTCTGAACAGTAACTGAAAGCTTTCCCACAGTCATTACATTCAAAAAGTTTCTCTCCAGTATGGACAATATGATGTCGGGTAAGAGCTGAGTGATCACTGAAGGCTTTCCCACATTCGTTACATTCATAGGGCTTTTCTCCTATATGAATTCTTTGATGTTGAGTAAGATGTGCACTCTGACTAAAGGTTTTACCACATTCATTGCATTCATAAGGTTTCTCTCCAGTATGAATTCTTTGTTGTAGAGTAAGATGTGTGCTCTGGTTAAAAGCCTTTCCACATTCAAGACATTTATATGGTTTATCACTAGTATGAATTCTTTGATGCTGAGTAAGTTATGTACTACGACTGAATGTCTTGCCACATTCAGTACACTCGTAAGGTCTTTCCCCACTATGAATTCTCTGATGTTGAATAAGGACTGAGCAATAACTGAAGGCCTTCCTACATTCATTGCATTTGTAGGGCTTTTCTCCAGTATGAGTCTTCTCATGGTTTGTTAAATGGGAACTCTGGTTAAATCTCTTTTCACATTCATTATATTTAAAGGGTCATTCTCCAGTATGACTTGTTTGATGTTGAATGAGAGTAGTGTAGTCTCTGAAGGTTTTCCCACATTCACTATATTTATAAGGTTTCTTTACATCACATTTACTTTGTATAATTAAATCTGAGTTTTGTTTGAACATTTTTCCATGTGTACCACATTCATGGCAATGCTCTTCTATAGTAGGACTTCCCTGGTTGTCCAGTGGTTAAGACTCTGTGCTTCCAATGCAGGGGGCGCAGGTTCAATCCCTGGTCAGAAAACTGAGATCTCATATGCCGTGCAGTGCATCAAAAACAAAAACAAAAAACCTACTAGAAAATTTTAAATTATATATGTGGCTTGTATTATAGTTTTATTGGTCAGTGCTCGTTTAGAGAGATTAGACATTTGCTCAAGGCTACAGAGCTAGTTAGTGGCAGAGCCAGGACCCAACCCAGTCAGCTGGGTGAGAGAGTCCACCTTCTTCACGACTGGTCCCCATGTTGTGTCAGCATACTCTCCATCACAGAACTAATAAGTCTTTTTTTACTAGACTTTGAGCTTCTGGAAATCATAAACTAAAGTCTTTAACCTTTGAATTGTCAATTCCTAACACAGTATCTGACATATAGAATATGCATGAGGAACGTTTGGTGATTTTTTTTTATGAGAATGCCACAATGATAGCAGTTTTTAAAAATTAGTTTGTCCACTTTTTTTTTTAAACTAAGCCCTAGAAATTACTTAAAGCAAAAGTTGAGATAAAGCCACTATCCTAATACTTGGAAGAATAATGTTTGATATTGTGTATCTCCTTTTAAAATAATTACAGGCATAAATGCTAAGAGGGATAGTCAACCTGTAAACTGAAACAAATTTCAGTTTACAGTTCAGTTCCTTCAGTTTCCTTCAGAAACCATGAAGGAACCCATGGAGTAGCTGGAAATTTAGGTGCGTCAGAGCTTTACACTGTCATGCACAGCATGAAAAGATGGTTTCATAAAGGACAGTGAACTCAATCAATTTTATCGGAGAAAATAAAAGAGGGCTAGGAAAAGATAATCAGATTCTTTCTGAAAGAAAAGTAGAAATGCCCTTCATAAGCATATTTGCAACACAGTGGTGAAAGATAAACAGAAATTATAGTCAAGAAGTGATTGTGTGATCATTAAAAGAGCAACATTAACAACCACTTTTAATATTAATTGACTTGCTTCAAAAATTACTTGCATTTTAAAGGAAATTTTATATCAAGATCATGAATATTACAAATAATTCAACTAAATACATAGCTATTAGCATAAACAATGTTCTTTTGTGTATTATCCTGTGGAACTGTGTAAATACCTGCCATGAGGATTGATATAAAAGAAAGGATGCACAGTAGATGGAAGTACATAAATAAAGAGGCTAAGACTAAAATGAGGATGAGATTCAGATAACTGAACTTGAAAATCTGCAACTTTATTAGGGTTTTCTTGGTTGCCTAATATACATGATTAACTTCATAATTCTTACTGGACTTTATAGTAGAAAATGTATTTTCCATTTGTAGAGGTACAAAATCAACTTTAATGAATTATCCAGACATTCCTCATCTTTATTTTTTGCTTGTTTGATTTTGTCCAGTAGTATGAAAGGCATATGATCATTGCATGCTTGTCAATATATCTTACATTTTTAATAATTTTATATATTATAGATATATAATTTTTTTCCCCCTGCACTGGGCAGCTTGCGGGATCTCAGTTCCCTGACCAGGGACTGAACTTGGGGAATGGCAATGAAAGCCCAGAATCCTAACCACTAGGCCACCAGGGAACCCCCCTCCCCCCACCTAAAGTCTAGTTTGAAATTAACTTTCAGCTTAACTTCCTTTTTATTTATATCTTTCCAATCTTTTATTTGAAACTTCTTTATTACTTTCATCCAAAAATCAAAACACAAATAAATAAGAAGCCCATATTTTAGGGACAATAACAAGTCCTACAACTCAGGCTTATCACAAGGATTAGATAAATTAATATGTAACAAATATGTAAATACGTTAATATGTAAAGCACTTAGAACACTTAGAAAGTAGCTATGTGAGGCTAGTTTCAATTAATGTTATCCATTACATCAACAGACTAAAAAAGAGAAATTATATGATCACATCAATAGATGCAGAAAAAGCACTTGAAAAAAATCCAACAACATTCATGGTAAAAACTCTCAGTAAACTAGGAATGGAGGGGAACCTTCTCAACTTGCTAAGACTATTTTTTAAAAATCTTCAGCTAACATCATACTTAATAGTGAGAGGCTTGAAGCTTTTCCACTATGATGAGTTACAAGGACAGGATGTCCACTCTCACCTCTCTTTTTCAAAAATGTACTAGAAGTCTTTGGTAATGCGATAAGACAAGAAAAGGAAATAATGGTATACAGACTGGAAAAGAAGAAATAAAACTGTCTTCATTCACAGATAACATGATCATCTTTGTAAAAAATCCAAAAGAATCAACAAAAACTCTTAGAACTCATAAGAGATTATAGCAGGATTGCAAGATACAAAGTTCATACACAAAAGCCAATTGCTTTCCTATATACAAACAATGAGCAAGTGGAGTTTGAAATTAAAAACACAATACCATTTATATTAGCACTGAAAAGAATAAAATACTTTGGTATAAATCTAACAAAAAATATATAAGACCTATATGAGGAAAACTACAAAATTTTGGTGAATGAAATCAAAGAAATAAATAAATGGAGAGATATACCATACTCATGGATAAGAAGACTCAGTATTGTCAAGATGTCAGTTCTTTTCAACTTGATTTATAGAGTCAGTGCAATCCTAATCAAAATCCCAACTTATATTATGAATATAAACAAACTGATTCTAAAGCTTATATGGAAAGGGACAAGACTCAGAATAGCCAACACAATATTGAAAGTGAAGAACTAAGTTGGAGGATTGACAATACCCAACTTCAAGACTTACTATAGAACTACAGTAATCAAGACAGCATGGTAAAATAATTGGTAAAAGAATAGACAAATAGATCGATGGAACAGAATAAAGAGCCCAAAATAGACCCACATAAATATAGTCAACTGATCTTTGACAAGGGAGCAAATGCAACACAATGGAGCAGAGATGAATTCTCAACAAATAGCACTGGAACAACTGGATAGCCACATGAAAAAAAATTAACCTAGACACAGACTTTACATCCTTCACAAAAACTCAGAATGGATCATAGACACAAATGTAAAATACAAAACTATAAAACTCTTATGAGGTAACATCGGAGAAAACCTAGATAATATTGGGTATGATGATGCCTTTTTAGATACAAAGTGATCCATGAAAGAAATAATTATTAAGCTGGACTTCATTAAAATTAAAAACATCTGCTCTGCAAAAGACAATATCAAGAGAATTAGAAGACAAGCCACAGACTAGAAGAAAATATTTTCAAAAGACACATCTAATAAAAGATTGTTATCCAAAATATACAAAGAACTCAGACCTCAGCAATAAGAAAACAACTTTGTTAAAAAAATGGACCCAAGATTTTAACAGACACCTCCCCAAAGATACACAAATGGCAAATAAGCATATGAAAAATGTTCCACCATGATATGTCATCAGGGAAATGCAAATTAAAACAAATAGATAACACTACACATCTACCAGAATGGCCAAAATCTGGAACACTTACAAAAACAAATTCTGGGGAAGATGTGGAGTAATAGAAACTCCATTCACTGCTGGTGGGAATGCAAAACGTACAGCCACTTTGGAAGACAGTTTGACAGTTTCTTACAAAACTAAACATACTCTTACCATATGATCCAGCAATTGTGCTCCTTGATATTTACTCAAATGGATTGAAAACTTATGTTCACACACAAAAAAAGGGGCAGCATAAATAGACAGACAGACAGATAGATAGATAGATAAAGATACATATACAAGCACAGGTAGCGAAAAATTCTATCAAAAGAGTAAGGTAAGGGGATAAGGAATAAAGAGGATCTTTATTGTAGATAGGATGGCCAAGGAAAATTTTTATGGGAGGAAACATTTGATCAGACCTGAGTAAAAAGAGGGAGTGAGCCATGAAGATATCTGAGGACAGACTCAGAGAACAGCAAGTACAAGATCTCTACATCAGAATCCTGAGGTGGGAATAACTTCAGGATGCTATGGGAAGAATGGGAGGCCAGTGTACCTGGAGAGAGTAGTAAGCTAGGAGAGTGTAAGAAATGAGGAATGGATCATTATGTGGTGTAAAATACAGCCAGCCCCCGGGATCTGAGGTTGGTTTAATCCATGCGTGCAGAACCCACGTTTACTGAGGGCCAACTATACTGAACAATTTTACAGAAAAGACTTGAACATACCAAGATTTTGGTAGACACGGGGGTCATGGAACCAGTCCCTTGTGGATACCGAGGGACAACTGGAATGCCATCTCCCTTATTCTTCAAGGATATGGGAGAACTTGCTTGTTAAATTCTTACAGTATAGGACATACTGGCTTTATTATCATAGGCAGTGTTATTTAATGGAAAAAAACCACTCAGCTGGGGATAAAGGACCCTGGATTCTAATATCTGAGTAAAATGCTGTAAAAGTATTAAGCAAGTCAATTTGAGTCTTGGTTTCTTCAGTAACAAAATAATAGGGTTAACAGTAACTGTTCCCCTTGTTTTACAGAATTTTGTAGGGATTAAGCAAGATTAAAAAATTTTAAAGACCCACTAAATTTGAACATTTGAAGGGAGAGGTTTGGAACACTGCTTTTCAAAATGTGGTCCCTAGACCAGCAGTCTGGAAATCACTCTGAAACTTGCCAGGAATGCAAACTCTTAAGTCCCACCCCAGACCTACTGAATAAAAACTGGCAATGGTCTTAGTAATCTGTGTTTTAACGAATCCTTCAGGTGATTCTGATGCACACTCAAGTTTGAGAAGCACTGGTTTAGAAGAAGGTGAAATTGTTGAGCCAGTCCCCAAATTACCAAGCAATGAGAATTTCCTCTTGGAGGTTCAGAACGTTGCTGCTTGCAGCTGCCATGAGCTAGTAAATATACTGAATATTTCACATAATTCAGGATCTCAATGAGCAGGAACTGGCCCATATAATGACTGGAGGAAAGGGCCCCTACTAGCATTTAATGTGTAAGAGCCAGGAAGCTAGATGCCCTTCAGCATGCGATAGTTCCATACAATTTTCAAATGTCCTGCAGGACATTCACATGGGTGTAAATCTGTTGACAATTAGCAGAGCCTAGAACCTAACTCTTTTTTACACACGACTACAGAGTTTTGTGTTTGTTTTTCCAGTGCTAATATACAATGATTTTTCTCTAAAGGTAACTACAGTCTAAATCAAGGTACTTTTTCTGAATTTTACTAATATTTGGATATTTTATCAGTCTGAGATGCAGTGTGTTCCTTTTTTATTTCTCCTCTATTTTAGAGTTGGAGCATTATATAGCTTTTAAAAGTATGTAGGTTAATTTTACTAATTTAATAAACTTTATTTCAGGATAGAAATGAAAGCATTACAAAATATTTTTTATAAAAAGGGACTGTTCAGTCTGAAAGATTTGAGAGCCACTGACATATATTGCATCATTTAACCTCACAACATCCTGATGAAGGTACTCATCAAAGTTAAATAACTTGTGCAAAGTCACCACACAGTCAATAAGTCTCCAAGCTAGGATTCAAATTCAGACTTGTTTGCCTTCAAACACCAGGCTTAATGAAAACTATTTTCACACAAAAACCTGTGCATGAACACTTAGGTCAGCATCATTCATAATTACCAAAAACTGGAAAAATTCAAATGTCCATCAACAGGTGAATTGATTTAAAAAACAAACAAAACTGTGGTATATCTATTTAGTGGAATATTACTGAGCAACAAGAAGGAGCTGACACACACAAGATAGATGAACCTCAAAGGCATTGTGCTGAATGACGGAAGCCAGTCTCAAAATGTTATGTAATGTATGATTCCATTCAAGACATTCTGGAAAAGATAAAACTACAGAGATCGTGAATAATCAGTGACTTCCAGGGGTTAATGGTGTAGAACCGTACGCCCCTCTCAGATAGATTTTACTGTATGATAATTACAAAACTAACTAAACCAGGCCGTTTTCTCTGTGCCATGATGGATAAAAGACTGGCGTGGAAAAATGGGGTTACTCGAGGCAACACAAGGAGTGATTTTATTTTGGTCGAGGCTTCAAGCATCCCCTCTCATACAGACCCCACCACGCAGGCCCGGAGGTTTTCTCCCCACCTTCTCACACAAAGCTCCTGCCCCTGTGTTCTCCTCTCACCCATCAAGGTGAGGAAAAGGAAACCTACCTTTCCTCAAATTCAGTCTACAGATCTCTCTCACACTCGATCTCATCGATTTCTTACCTCTTTTTTAATGCAAAGTCGTCGCCTCCACCTTGCAGTGCTCTGGCTGCTGTGACATCACGAAGGCTCTGTTCTCTGTATTATCGTTGGCTCTGTTTCCTTAGTGACCCTGGGCCTCCACCAGATGAGTCCCTGGTCCGGGCTAGGGGGCTTTCTCTTATCCAGTTTGAGGCTCTTAGAGAATTCGCCTCTGCCCCTCCCTCTCGCGCACCTACCTCTTTCTGACATCTGGAGGCCAGGCAGGGGCTTGTATTTTATCACCAGCGCCCGCCAGCTGCTGTCACTCTCTGGATGGTCCCCTTAGCGCCAGGCTCCAACGCCCAGAAGCCGTCGCAATCCCGGGGTTCCTGAAACCCCGATCTTGCACGGCCCCCGAGCTGGCTCGAGTTTCCGCGGAGACACATCGCAAGTCCGATGGCCAAGAGGGAGCGTCCTGGTTTCCCCCGGGGCCCTTCAAGGGTTAGCGACAGCCACAGGTAAAAAGGTGAACCTCCGCCCCCACTTCTGAAAGAGCAAGGCCTACCCCCAGCGAAGCTTCAGACTCTGCGAGGCTTGACCCACTTGTCCCGCGTAGGGGAACCCCAGACAGCTCGCAGCTGGGAGCACTGACAGTGTTCCCCCGTCCCAGAACTACGCTTGCGCGCCTCTAGCAGTCCCTTGAACCCGTTCTCCCTCCAACGAGTACATTTCCCAGCAAGTCTGCGACTGCTCTGATTCAGGGGCAGGGGCGTGTCTAGATTCGACCCCTGTAATCCTAATTGGGCAGAACTAGGCGTGGCCACTGGAGAGCATCGCTCGCCTGGAGTTTTCCCAGTATGGTCCTGATTTATGTGACACCTCCACGATGACTGGGATTTACGTGAATAATTTGCATGAAACAAAGTTCTTCCAAATTACAGCATTCACTGTTCTATAGTAAGCAAAGGACAAAGGCAGATTCCTATTAACTTTTTACGACTTACATTAAACCACTAATTAAAAATTAGTGTCATAGGAAAAGCAGTCTCCTTTATTTTATAATAACAATAGCCAGTGATTATTAAGCACATACTGTGTGCCAGGCACTCTTACACTTTATATGTATTATCTCATCTGAAAAAGCAAAAATCAGCCCTGCCATTAACCAGACTCAGATGACACTGATAAAGCCTGCTGCAAAGTTAATAGCAAACAATCTTTCCCCCAAATCATACTGCAGCTGTAAAGTGTCATAATGGTCCTCTTTAAATACCACTTTCTTACCAACGCGACATCCCCATCTTTGCCTTGCTACTCCCACTTCAAAAAAAAATACTGAGAAGTGTTGCTTGCTAAAATCACAGACTGTCAAACTATTTGACATCCTATCAGGAAAAATGAACGTCTCACTCTTGCCTGGAAGATCAGAGCCCTCTTTGAAAGAAAAACAATCTCTATTTCCAAGCCAGGTGCAGAGGTTCAGATACAGCATTTTCAGACACAACATATCACATTTACCATAACTTTGAGATTTCTAAAGAGAGAGGACCTGGAGTCCATTTTTTAATCCAAACCTGCCTTGCAATGAGCCTGTTAAAATGCTACAATAACCCTGGTTCATCCTTTGTGAGATGCTCCATGGTTCTCCTGGTGACCTTGTGGTAGCAAGTGAATAAATCTAATTTTGTTGGACTATAAGTTTATCTCTGTTAGCCCTTATCAGATATATTTTAACACATTTTACTTCAGAACATAAGCTCAGAGACTGGCACATTGTAATCAAATAGTTAATGATTTATGTAATCTGTTTCCTCATTTTACAGATTACAGATGAGGAAACAGATTCAGAGAGGATAAGTAACTCACCCAAAGTCACCCATACGGTTTGGCTACAAGAACTCATATTCTTAATTGCTGTGTTTTGCGCCCAACTACTTTCCAAATGCAAAGAAACAGCCCCAAGATGTTACTTGCTTAACGTTTCACAAATAGCAAATGGCAAAACTACAATTAGAGTCCTTATCTAATCCCAGTCCAGTTCTTTTCCTACTCTACGTCACTGTACTTTCTGGATATGTATGTTTGTGTGTACAATCTAGCTCATCTGCCTGATTTTGTATAGACTTCTGTATACTATTTATCCATGCATGACAATATCTCTGAGATCCAATACCTTCATATTTAAAATGGAAAATAAATTAGGTGCCATCCCTTGGTAAGGTATGACCTTGATGTTTTTTGTTGTTCATTCTAGCAGTGATGAATGTTAAGGGGCCTCACACTGAGAAGCATATCAGTTATTGTGAGAAATCAGTAATGCACAGAAAAGCACAGTGCCTGGAACTGAATAAGTGTTGTTTTGTCAGCATCACTTAAAATGTCTTCAGTTCCTTCCTAAATGGACAACCCTGAGAAAACCACCATCAGTGGATTTAGGGGATTGGCTCTCTACATTTCTAGATTCTTATATCTAAGCAAGTCTCTCATATATTTTGATTAATAATGGACAGAATTTGAGAGCTTCACAAGGTATGGCATTCTCCCGTGGTACATTTTGAAGATTGTTCCTTAGTGGTTCCTAAGGCGGTTGTGAAGATTAAACGAGTTAGTAATGTAATGTTGCTGAGACCACAGCCTGGCAAATGACACAGGAGCATCTCAAGGAAATTGGGAACAGTTAAGAGAGAGTCAAATGGAACTCATAATTAAGTATCTAGGACCTCAATAAAAACTGCCATGGACATTCAAATAAAGCAAAATAAGAAAAGTACAAGGAATACTATCTGGGAAAATTAAAAACTAGAAAATCATTGTCAAAATAAAATAGGCATGATTAAATTTTATGATATTCAATGATGCAGCAAGAGATGGAAATATGTATATACATATATGTGTGCATGTGATATGTGTATAGAGAGAAAAAGAGAAATGAATGCTGCTGAATTTGAATCTGGATCCTGTAGATTTTCAAATTTAAATAAAGACCCAGTTTTACAAGCTTTTTAGAATGTTACAGATCTTAAAGAAAAAATATATTACCTGAAAGAGAAACAACAGAAATTATTGAATGGGCTATTAAAATAAAAAATTTCAAATATTTGTTGACGTATAATTTTTAAGTATACAGGTAAATGACTTGAAAAATGTATACACTTCAGTAACCACCACCCCCATCTCTCTCTACAGAAAGTTTCCTAGAGACCCTTTTGCAGTCAGTATCCCTGTATATAACATTTTAACAATTTCCCATTAAATATATGAAATCAGAATTTTTAAAATTAAAAATACAGTTGAATCATAGATTCTATAATGAAAATTTTATATAGTACTTTATTTGAAGTTATGTCTCTTAGATTTGTTAACTAAATTATTTTGCAAATGAAAATCAGCATTATTGACTTTTACATACTCAAACCGCCCAAAATACCAGTTGTTAGAACTGTACCAAAATAACCACAATGTCATTAACCCATCAATGGATAGCTTAAATTGAAGTTAGTTGAAATTTAACTTGTATTTTCCATTTATTATCACTAAATATTGACCTAAAGATTTAGAGAAATAATTTTTGTACAATATATTGAAGCTATTTCTGTTGCCAATGTTTGGCTGTATTGTAATTGTTGCAGTGCCATACAATCTAGAGTATATTTTGAGTTGTATTTGAACTTACACTGATTAACAGTCAACTAAAACTAAATAGAAATAAAGTTTAAGGAGGAAGCAGAGCAGTTCTGAGAAGGAACAGAAGGAGTAAACCAAGTCCCCCAGTTCCATCATGTTTAGGTGATTTCTGGTTTTATTCTTCTATGTTGTGGGTATTTCAGGGGAAATCTGATTTATTATCATCTTACCTTTCTACTTAAGGCCGAATCTCTTAAAATGACGTGCTTTGCAAACCAAATACAAAGTAATAAGAAATAGTCTTGGAGATTTAGTATCTTTGTTTTTCCCAATCTTCTACTTGCTCACTGGTATGTTCAAAGGGGAGAAGATAGACTTCAAAGAGTACATGCTTACATCCTGTAGAATGTATTTTTGTGAAATAAATCTTGAAAATCACTCTCTGTCCATGCGTCTTTCCTTAGATAAAACCTCATGGTGTTGGGGATGAGAAGGTAAAGAGAAGCATAGTGATGGAATTGCTCTGTTAAAGGGATCAGTTATTTAAAAGGTATCCTCTTGCTCTTGCAGGTCCTCTGTTATTGTCTCTGTTATGGTGGAGAAGACCCATGTGATAGATACCTGGATTCCTGGCTTCTCTGAATAGAAATTGTAGATACAGAATTTGAGATGCTCTTCCTAATTAAAAGCAGTTTCTCAATTTTATTTGGGTGATTCTATTTCCAGTTGGGGCATTCCTATTTTTAAAAGCCTAAAAAAGTTTCTGAGGATGGGAGTACAACAAATCTGACCAAAAATCTATTAACGATACAAGCATTTACTACAGTCACTGTACAAAGCCCTAAGAAAAAGCTGCTAAGGAATATCAGAACCACACAATACCTGTCCTCAAGTATAGTATCTCACAAAATTTATTTAGTGCTCTCTTGCTCAGAATATTAACTTGCTGACCTTTCATGAAATGTCAAATCTTACATAAACTTTCCTTATGTTAAAATCTTTGATATCTGGTGATGACTGGTATTTACCAGAAGTCATTAGTACTCATCGCATTCACGAAATTTCTAGGCGTGTGAGTTGGCAGATGCTTAAAAGAACTGAACTATGGCTGAAGGCTTTTCACACTCACTACATTCACAGAGTCTTTCTCCAGTGAGCATTCTTTTGGTGTTTGGTGAGACTTGCATTCTGGCTAAAGACTACCACATTTACCACATTCATAGGGTTTCTCTCCAGTATGTATTGTCTGATGTGTGGTAAGGTGTGAACTCTGGCTGAAGGCTTTTCCACACTGGCTACATTTAGAGTCTCTCTCCAGTGTGTTTTCTGATGTTTGGCAAGATTTGCACTCTGGCTAAAGGCTTTCCCACATTTATAAGGCTTCTCTCTGGTGTGGATTACTTGATGTATGGTAAGGTGTGAACTCTGGCTGAAGGCTCTCTCACATGCATTACACCTGTACGGGTTCTCTCCAGTGTGAGTTCTGTAGTGACTTCTGAGAGCAGAGTGGTCTCTTCAAGCCTTCCCACAATCAACACATTTAAAGACGTTTTCTCCATTATGAGTCCTCTGATAATGAGTCAGGGATGATCTTTGGCCAAAGCCTTTCCCATACTCATTACATTCATATGTTTTCTCTCCAGTGTGTATTTGTGATGCTGAATAAGAGCTGACCAATTTCAGAAGGCTTTTTTACATTATAACTTTGCACTCAGAGGGTTTCTCTCCAGTGTGTATTCTTTTATGTTTAATAAGTGATGAGCTCTGGCTGAAGGACTTCCCACACTCATTATGTCCACAGGGTTTCTCACCAGTGTGAGTTCTCTGATGTGTGTGTGTGTGTTTTAAAAAAGGTTTATTATTTATTTTATTTATTTTTGGCTGTGTTGGGTCTTGGTTGTGGCATGTGGGATCTTCACTGAGGCATGCGGGATCTTTCGTTGCAGTGCGTGGGCTTTTCCCTAGTTGTGGTGTACAGGTTTTCTCTTCTTTAGTTGTGGCACGCAGGCTCCAGGGCACATGGGCTCAGTAGTTTGTGGCATGTGGGACCTAGTTGAGGCACGAGAGCTCAGTAGTTGTGGCACACAGGCTTAGTTGCCCCGGGGCATGTGGGATCTTAGTTCCCTGACCAGGGGTGGAACCTGCATCCCCTGCATTGTAAGGCAGATTCTTTACCACTGGCCCACCAGAGGAGTCACTGTCTGATGTTTAATAAGAGAACTCCTGCTGAAAGTTTTCACACAGTCATTGAATTTGAAGGGTTTCTCTCCACAGTGGATTTTCTCATGCTGAGTAAAGGTTACATTCTCACTGAAGATTTTCCAACTATTACTTTCAGAAGATTTCTCTCCAAAATGAGAAGATAAAGGGTGACTCTTTGGATGATTATTAAGAAAAGAATAGTAACTGAAAATTTTCCCACATTCCTTACAATTGTATTGTTTCTCTACACTGCACATTTTATGTTTCATTAGTTCTGTATTCTGTTTGAAAATACCTTCAGTCATATCACACTTATATGCTCTCTTTCCTATAGGAATTTTTGTTGTATAATAGGATATATTCTTACAAATTTTCTTTTTGCCTGGCCCCTCTCTTTGTTGAGTATTTTTTTGCTGGCAACTGACATTTGATCCTATACTCTGCTGGTCTCCCTCTCTTGGCTCTCCAACCTATTCTTTACATTCCCTATCTTCTCTCAAGTTTAGGTTTCAGGGACCATCTTCGGTAAGTCTTTTCATTATTGCTCCCAAGGCGGTCTTATTCAGAAACATTCTGATTTTCAATAGACTTTTTGGTCTCCAAGATTATTTTCTCAGCCTGAAAGAAAATTTTTTAATGCACGTGTCTTGTGCTGAGTGACAGGAAACTGGTGAAGGTGAAGTGATATCATGAAAACATGTCCACGGATATATATGGCTCTTACACTCTGAAATATGTCTTTGCATTTAACAGCACAGAGGGATGAGGAACGAAGATATACATAGGACAAGAATGGTATGAAAGGGGGCCACAACAATCTATATACATAATTCAAAATGTGAGAGAAGGAAGGGAGGTGATCTAGTGGGAAGCATCATCAGAAGTTAGACAGATGGACCAGAAAAAAGGAAAATGGTCATGCCATTTGCAGGGAAATGACTGGGGTTGGGGGTAGTGGGGTGGGGGAGAGAATACTGGAAAGCTGGAGGCAAAGCAATTACTCAGAGATGTTTGGGCACTTATTTCACTTTTTACAGTCGAGTGAGAGTATCACCTCCTGCTGGTGTTTTCAATACCAGAATCAGGAAAGCCCAATCTGAGTAAACATTTCTTTTCTTTCTTTTTTTTTTTTTTTTGTGGTACGCGGGCCTCTCACTGTTGTGGCCTCTCCCGTTGCGAACACAGGCTCCGGACGCGCAGGCTCAGCGGCCATGGCTCATGGGCCCAGCCGCTCCGCGGCATGTGGGGTCTTCCCGGACCGGGGCACGAACCCGTGTTCCCTGCATCGGCAGGCGGACTCTCAACCACTGCGCCACCAGGGAAGCCCCCTGAGTAAACATTTCTTTAAATGAAAGTAGCAGGCTTCCTGAATAGTGACAAATGCCCCTACTATAAAATTATGTGGTACACCATGTGCAAAACAATGTCATCTTCAGGTACCTGGCTTTTGTTGGGGGATTCTGGGGAATGTGGTGAGCCACAGTGAGATATGCTGCATCTGTTCCTGCTCTGTAGGACCACCTAAGTTTCAAGCTTGAAGACAGTTGCCTAATTAGTTTAGAAATTTTCAGGGTTTCTTTTTATTTGGTAAAGAGGCTCTCTTTCCCCCAATCCCTAGCCCATTTGAAACATGCATATGTATAATAACTGTGGGAAGGTATCTGAACTTAAAATCTAGGTCTTCGTGCCTAAATTATGTGTCTCCTGACTAATTTCATGGCTGGCAGTCTCTCCTCATCACAGCCATCTACGTTCTCCCAATCTGTTCTCTACAATTTCAAGGTGACACTGTTTTGCACACAGTGGGGTTTTATAACCATGGACCACACAAGAGTCTAGGTAGATGGTGAGGGCAATCATGGCATTCCAAAGTGTCAGGAACCCAGGCTCTTCTATCTTGTTTGTCCATCATGTATAAACTTGACCTCATACTCCAAGATTATAAGGAGAACAGAAGGGATAAAGAAGGGCAAAGATCAGCAATTTCTTCAGAAAGTTTCCCAGAAGCTGCCACCTGACACTTCTGCATATATTCTATTGAGTAGAATTCTAAGATAGCTCCAAGATTCCCACTCCTGTGGTACTAACTCTGTATAATCTCCTCCCTTTGAGTGTGCATAGTTCCTGTGACTATGGTGGGGTAGTCATTTCCTTGATTAGGTTACATTATATAAGACTATGGTAGGAGACTGGACAGATTCTCCTTCTGGCTGTGAAGAAGCAAGCTGCCTCACTGTGATAGGGCCATGTGGCTAAGACCAAAGGACAGCCTCTAGTTGCTAAGAACAATGCCCAGCCAAAAGCCAACAAGAAAATGGGTCCTACACATAAGGAACTGAATTCTGCTAACAAACTAAATGAGCTTAGAAGAGGATCTCAAGCCTCAGATGAGACTGTGGTTCCAGCTGACATCCTGATTTCAGCCTGTATTAAACCCTGAACAGAGAACCCAGTTGAGCCGTGTTCTGACTTCTGACCTACAAAAATGTGACATAATAAATGGGTGTTGTTTTCAGCTGCCAAATGTGTGGTAATTTGTTATGCAGCAACAGGAACCTAACACAAAATGTTTAATGGATGGATAAATAAACCAATGACTTGAAGAAGTGATTACTAGAGAATGGTACTGTTGAAAGGGAGCTTTTTCTACAGAACCTACCATTTACTACAATAAGTCAAATAACTTTAGATTTGATTTCAGAAGTGTATATATGGGAACATAAATTTTAAGGTGAGAGGATAAAATGTGTTAATGCTCTGAACGCTGGAATGGCATTTCTGATGGGAATAAACTCATATTTACCTGGTGTCCTGCAGTTAGATGCATGGTAGCCAGCCTCTCTCCTTTGGGCTCCATTTTGAGGGAAGGAAGAATCCTGGGAAGACAGAGATGTCAAAAGAACATGGAGTCCTGAAGACAAACTACTGACCAGCAAGTCCCTCAGAACAACAGATGTGGCCCCTACCTTCTCTCCAAAGAAAGCTATCAAAAGAAGCAAAAGGACAGATATAACTCCCAACTCCTAAGTTTCAGAGAAAGGAATTCTTATCTCTGTTATTAGAGTGGGTTTCAGGTAACAGTTATCTGGATGCCATCGGGGGCAGGAACAGAGAGGGAAGCATGAGGACATAGGATGCCTGGGCAGGGAACACTAGGAGGTGACAATCAGATACAAAAAAGGAAGATGAAAATATTAAGGAGAAACTTTACCTCAGTAAGGTGTTCATGTAGTATAAAGTGTTATATCCTTTTTGGAGAGTAATTTGACCCCTCATACCACAGAATTATGCAGCATTTTGTTGAAGTAATAGTACTCTTAACAACTAGTTATAAGAGAATCATTTTTTACAAAACAGAATCTTTTAAAAACAAAAACAATCACAGGTTAAAAGATGATCCCTGCAGAAAGCATTAAAATATCAAAAATTCCAAACAATCTAAATATGCCATAAAAAGAAATAAAATTTACAAAGTATTAAAATGGCATCTTGAGGGAACAGCCCACCCCTATCAAAATAATTATGAAAACTACACAGCCAACATATAAAATGCTTGTGATAGAATGAAAATGTCTAAAACAATTATTGTGACTATTCTACAATTATAATTGAGTAAAAAGTATGCATTTATCTAGTCAGGGAGTGGAAAGAAACATGGAAAATACACTTGATGTGTTTTAAGATTCTGGCTGATTTTTGCCCTTTTCACTCTTGTTGGAAAGTTTGTGCAGTAATAGAAAATAAAATTACCTAGGATTGACTCTGTGCCTAAAGAAGGGTAAGGAAAACTTATGTTTCCTACTTTTACTTTGCAGACTGCCTTCTTCTAAGCTTATTCCATTAGTACATTTTTTCTATAAGCCATACTTATTTCTTCCTCATTTGGGTTAAATCCTCCAGAGACACAATCTTCATTATTTTCAGAGTTTTCAGACAAAATTTAAACTCCTTGTTCAGGAGGATCTGAAACTGTTTCAGCACAAGCAATTTCACCATTTCTTTGATCTTGCCAGTGCCAATGCTCTAAAGACCTCTGGGTCAAGTTTGTCTGTTGATTGATCCTGCACAACTAGCTTTTCCTCCACACAAGGGTTCAGAAGATGTCTGAAAGGAGCTGGAAGCTAAAGCTTCTCTTCAGACTGCAAATCCTCTTCCAAGATGCAATTTCTTTGGAGGCTCACCTCCATCTCAGGCATTTGAGCTGTACTTTCAACCTCTGAAGTTCCAAGCTGAGGCCTCTATCCAGAAAACCTGTGGACAGAAACACAACTGCAAACATTTACTGAACAGTACTCTGTAGAGGACACCAGGATTCCAAACTTTTAAAAGATGTTAAACTATTAGGGGGAAGGTTGACAGGAACCTTTATTATATATAAATCAGATGGACAAGTAAAACAGTGGGACATCAAGCCATCATATGCCTCCTGCAAAAAGAAGGACAAAGCCACAGGTATCAGTATTCTTGTCAGAAAATTAAATCTAATTCTAAATATAGTCTTTAGATATAACCACCAGCTTGTAGAGATTACAGAAGACAGAATTGTTTAAAAAAGAACTGTTAATTGATACCACTAATATGTAATTATCCAAATCCAAAACGTAGGAAATTCTACATGATGAATGACCCTGTTTCTTCAACAACAACAACAAAAATGGCATGGGGAAAAAAAGAAAGGAGATTGTGAGAAAATGGCAGAGTAAAGAAATCCAAAAGTCTGTCCCTCCACAAAAGCAACAATTGCAATTCTGGAAAAAACTGTCAGAATCAACTGTTTTAAAATTCTAGAAATTAACCAAAACTTGCAGCAGCCATTGGAATGCTTAATAATCAAGGAAAATCATCTGAATCTTAGTAAGAACAGTGAGCTTTATGGCATTTTAACTGGTCCCATTCTACACTCCCTAGCTTGTCAGTAGCCTTGAAGATAATAGCCCCCATTTTCAGCACGGGTACTAGTACCAGAGGGAAGAGAATAGACCTCATCCACAAAGAATTGTGGTTTTTTTGTTTTTACCTGTCAGGTGGGTTCATGGAGGAATGACTCAAAGAAAATATAAGAAGACTGAACACTTACTAATTCATTGTATGAGGCCAATATTACCCTAATACTAAAGACAGAAAAAGACATCACAAAAAAATCAAAACTACCTAACAATATCCCTTATGAATCCAGATGTCAAAATCTTCAACAAAATACTAGTAACTTGAATTCAGTAGCATATTTAAAATATTATATACCACAGCCAAGTGAAAGTTATCCCAGGAATGCAGGATGATTCAACATAAAAAATCAGTGTAATATACCTTATTAACAGAATGAAGGGGGAAAACCACTAGTTCATCTTAATAGATGTAGAAAAAGCATTTGACAAAAATCCAACACCCTTTCATGAATATATATATATATATATATATATATATATATATATATATATATATATATATATCTCACAACAAACTAGGGAAAGAAGGGAACTTCCTCAGCCTAATTAAGGGCATCTATGAAAAAAACCACAACTAACATCATGCTTAACAGTGAAAGACTGAAAGCTTTCCCCCTAAGATCAGGAAAAAGACTAGGATGTCCATTCTTGCCACTTCTATTCAACACTGTACTGGAAGCTCTAGCTTAGGCAATTCAGAAAGAAAGGAAAAAAAAAACAAACAAAAAAAGCATCCAGATTGGAAAGGAGCAAGTAAAACTATCTCTATTCACAGATGACACAATCTTATATCTAAAACCCTAAAGAATCCACACACACACAACACACACACACACACAAACTATTCCAACAAACGAGTTCAACAAAATTGCAGGATAAGATAAAATTGAAAGATCAATTTGCAAAACTCCGTTGTATTTCTATATACTAACAAAGAATAATCCAAAAATAATATTGAGAAAACAATTCTATTTATAATAGTATGAAAAAGAAAAAATACTTAGGAATAAATTTAACCACAGAAGTGCACAAATTTTAAAATGAAAGTTATAAAACACTATTGAAAGAAATTAAAGAAGATCAAAGTAGGGCTTCCCTGGTGGCCCAGTGGTTAAGAATCCGCCTGCCAATGCAGGAGACATTGGTTCGAGCCCTAGTCAGGGAAGGTCCCACATGCCGTGGAGCAACTAAGCCCGTGTGCTGCAACTACTGAGCCTTCACTCTAGAGCCCGCGGGCCACAACTACTGAGCCCACGTGCACAACTACTGAAGCCTGTGTGCACTGAAGTCTGTGTGCCTAGAGCCTGTGCTCTGCAACAAGAGAAGCCACTGCAAGGAGAAGACCGCGCACCTCAACGAAGACTAGCCCCCGCTTGCCGCAACTAGAGAAAAGCCCCTGTGCAGCAACGAAGACCCAATGAGGCCAAAAATAAAGAAAGAAAGAAAAGAAAAGAAAAAGATCAAAGTAAATGGGGAAATATCTGGTGCTTATGCACTGGAACACTTAATATTGTTTTAAAGGCAATATTCCCTGGATGATCTACAGACTCAGTGATTCAAAATCTTAGCTGCCTTCTTTGCAGATACGGACAAGCTGATCCTAAAATTCATATGGAATTGCAAGGGACACCAAATAGGGAAAGCAATCTTGAAAAGAACAAAATAAGACTGACATTTCCTGATTTCAAAACTTACTACACAGCTACATTAATCAAAATAGTGTTCCACAAGTCAGTGGAACAGAAGTGAGAGTCAAGAAACATATGTGACTATGGTCAATTGATTTTCAACAAGGGCTTCAAGACCATTCAATGGGGAATCACTTTGGGGAATCACTTTTTCAACAAATTCACATCCAAAAGAATGAATTTGGACCCCTATGCCCACATATTCAAAAATTAACTCAAAATTGATCAAAGACCTAAATGTAAGAACTAAAACTCTTAAAAGGAAATGTAACTATAAACCTTTGGGACACTGGATCAGGCAATTATCTTAAATATGGCACCAAAAGCAGAAGTAACAAAAGAAAAAAAATAGATAAGTTGGGCTTCATCAAAATTTAAAAATTTGTGGATCAAAGGACACTATGAAAAGTGTGAAAACAACCCATATAATGGGTGAAAATATCTGCAAATAATATATCTGACAAGGGTCTAGTATATAGAATACACAAAGAACTCTTATAACCCAGCAACAAAAACACAACCCAATTTTTAAAACAGGTAATGGATCTGAATAGTCATATTGCCGAGGAAGACATGCAGATAGCCAATAAGCATATAAAATAATGCTCAATACCATTAGTCATTAGGCAAATGTGAATAATAAAAACCACAAGATACCATTTCACACCCACTAGGACAACTATACTCAAAACAATTTGATTTTCAACAAATATTGATAAGGACATTGAGAAATGGAACCCTTACACATTGCTGGTGGAAATGTAAAATGGTGCAGCTGCTGTGGAAAAGTTTGACATTTCCTTGAAAATTTAAATATAGAGGTACCATATGATCCAGCAGTTCTACTCCTAGGCATAAACCCAAGAAAACTGAAGAACAAAAACAAACAAACAAACAAAAACACATTCACACAAAGTCTTATACATGAATTTCCATAGCAGCATTATTCATAATAGGAAAAAGCGGGAAAAATTCAAGTGCCCATCAACAGATTAATGGATAAACAAAATGTGTTATATACACACAATGGAATATTATTCAGCCTTAAAAAAAAAAGAAGTGCTAATAAATGTTACATGTGTGAACCTTGAAAGTGAAAGAAGGCAAACACAAACAGCCACATATTGTATGACTCTATTTATGTGAAATGCTCAGAACAGGCAAATTCATAGACAAAAGAGAACAGTGTTTGTCAGGGGCTGGGGAAAGGGTGGAATGAGGAGTGACTGCTCAGTGTGTACAAAGCTTCTTTGGGGGTGATGAAAATGTTCTGGAATTAGATAGCTATGATGGTTGCACAACATTGTGAATATACTAAAAGCTAATGAATTACACACTTAAATGGTTAAATTTTATGTTATGTGAATTTTACCCCAATAAAACAAGAGAGGCATAACCCACACAAAAACTTGCATGCAAATGTTTATAAATGCTTTATGCATAATCTTCAAAACTTCAAAGCAATCACGATGTCCTTCAACAGGTAAATGAATAAACAAATAGTGTACGCCCAACTACTGTGGATCCAATACTATCCAACAATAAAAAGGAATGAGAGATTAATTCACACAATATCGATGAATCTTAAATCCTTTTTGCTAAATGAAAGAAGCAAACTGAAAAGGCTACATACTACATGATTCCATTCATGACGTTCTATTAGAAAGGCAAAACTAGAGGGATGGAAAACAGATCAGTGGTTGCCAGTAGTTTGGGGAGAGGAAGGTATTTGACTAGGGGAAGCACAGATTTTTTAGGGTGATGGAACTAACCTGTATCATATTGTAGTTTGGATATACAAAACTATGCAGTTTTTTAAACCAACAACTTTACAACATAAAGAATGAGCTTTAATAAATTAGAATTTTTAAAAACCCAACCAGGAGATTGGGGGATCTTAGGATAGATTGTAAGATGTGAAAAAAGATTCTAATTATGTTACAAATGTATGACATGACCTCACTAAGGAGGATGGAGAATAAAGGGAATGATTTAAGTATCTTTGGAAATGACTGGAAACTGTAAGACTCAGACAAAAGGAATTAACTTCACACAGCACTCTAGTTGGTATATTTGTTTCTCTTGGGAATATGAGAAACAAATTCTGCAACAGCTGTACATGTACACTGGAGTTGAACAGATAAGTAAATGGATGGTTGACTGTGAGTGCCAGGTTTCTCACTATTGGGCAGGGAAGTTACAAATAAGTTAGAGGGAAGGTTAAAATGATACATGTGGTATTGGATTAGAGTCAGAGACATCAGCATGTATTCACCTTTAGCTTAATATAGATATGGATGGATACAGAAATAATTATAGATATGTATGGATATATTGGTTAGTATACATATATAGTATAGTCTAACACTGGCAGCTGAGAGAGCCCAGAAGCAGTGACACCTCAGTGACAATGAGCACACCCTATATTGTTGACTCCAGGACTGGGACAGAGAAAATACAAGATGAACCTGGAGCACCTTGTATTGACAGGAAGTAAGAAAATGCTTAAAAAAATAATGGGGAAATGGGTAGGGGGAATGCCAAAGGGACATAGGACCCAACCTAAGAGCACCCAATGGCCAAAGCTGAAATAATTTGAGCAATAAAATAGTGTGCTATTGTATTATAACACAAAGTATAAAATAAATATCAATGGATCCATATTGATATAAATAATTGAATAAATAAATAGGGGATTAAAAAACTAATCTCTCTTACAGAGCATTCCAAATAATTTATATAGCTACTCTCCCCTGCAGGATGGGGAGGTAAATTTCCCCTCCTCCCACTCCTTCTATGGGCTATGCTTATTGACTTGCTTCAAAGAATAGAATATGGAAGGAGAGGTAACTTTACAGTGGGGAAACCTGGTAAATAATACCTCAGTCAGGTGATCAAGAATAATATCATCAGTGATAAGTCATGTTAATAGCATGTATCCTTGATATGAGATGTATCCTTGATGTGATGAGATTGGGACTTCTCTTCTGTGGTCTTTCGTACCCAAACCTATAACCCCAGTCTAATCATGAGGAAAAAAATTAGAAAAATCCCAATTGAGGGGCATTCCACAAAATGCCTGACCAGGTCAAGGTCATCAAAAACAAGGAAAGCCTGAGGAAAATGCATAGATCAAAGGAGACTAGGGAAACATGACATGTAAATGTAACATTGTATCCTGGAAAGAGTCTTGGAACAGAAAAAGAACATGAGGGGAAAACAGTGAAATCCTAATAAAGTGTAGTGTTTAGTTAATAGTAATGTACCAGTGTTGGTTTCTTAATTGCGATAAACATACCATAGTAGTATAAGATGTTAACAATAGGGGAAACTAGGTCAGGGGTATTCAGGAACTCTCTATACTACCTTTACAACTTTTCTGTAGATTTAAATTTAAATAGATCTAAAAGTATTTAGAATTAAAAGTTTATCTTTTAAAAAGAGAAAGACTTAAACACAATGTGTGCACCTCATTTGGGACTAATTCAAACAAACAAACTGAAAAAAAGTGGAGGGGCCTCCCTGAAGAAGTAGTTGATCCAAGTCTCAGGTGGGGAATACATAGTGAGCATAAAGGCAGTTATGCCAGGAAACAAGGAAGGTCTCTGAAAATACAGCAAAAAGACACAGAAGCTGACTTAAAGGTCTTCCCATTAGCAAAATTTTGGATAATTCGAGAATCAAAAGAATCATGACAGTAATGCATATAACATGTTGAATTTTTAAAAGAATGCTTGAGGACATAAAAATATTGATAAGAGGGGAGAAATGTACCTTAACATTATGCAGATACCGCCTTAACCTAAGTGATCAAACTTAACCAATAGTGGGACAAAGTGACATAAAGCACCTTCTGATGTGATGCAATGGGAGATACATATGTGGTACTCATGCCAACAATGCTTAATCATAATCTAATCATAAGAAAATAACTAGCCAAATCTTAATTGTGAACATTCTACAAAGCAACTGACCTTCACTCTTTAAAAATTTCGATGTTAAAAAACACAAAAAGGTGGATGTAGTATTCAATACCACAATTTATTTATCCATTGTACTTTTTTTTGGATATTTGAGTTATTTTCAGTTTTTGCTACTATAAATTATTTAGCTATGAACATTCATGTACATGATTTAGGACACTTGTGTATGTATCACTGTTGAGAATTTACCTGGGAAGGGAATTATCGGCTCATAACATATATATCTTCAATTTAGTTAATACCAAACTTATTTCCAAAGTCATCATACCAACTTAAATTAAGGGGTTAATTGTGCAAAGTTCTGTACTTTTGTGTGGTTGGATCTTTCCATAATTTTTTAAAAATATAAGGTTAATAAGGAGGATAATTTCCTTCTCCTAAGACATACTACCAAAGGGGACAAAAAGAGAAAGAAGGGAGGGGGGAGGAAGAAGGAAAATAACCCTAAAAATTATATATGATTATCTCTAACATTCTTCTAAGTTTTTTTCCCTTTCCTGGTTTAGTGGCTGGGTGACCGACACAGAAGAGTTGAAAAAGAAATAAAGTATGATACACTCTTACCGGCACAAGCCAACAGTATCTATCTTCAATCCCTAAGGATAGAGTTACTTTTCTTTCCTTGAATCTCAGTTTCAGAGTCCCTCACTTCTACTACAATCCTTGAAATGGCTGTGTTTTACTCATTCTGAGAATACCAGCATCTTTCCCTTTATTCTCATCTATAACCCTCAAGCATTTCAGCTTAATCATCTACTAGTGAAGTACTTTCTTTCCATTCAGAAATACATTTTACTTTGCAACTACTACAAACTTGCCTCTATGTGTGTATGGTGTGTGTCTGAGCCAAAATTTCACAAAACAACAATTATTCCTACTATACATGTTTGCTGTTACTCTTATTGTGTGTATAAGCTACTCTGGTATACATATTTGCTATTCTATTTCTTTCTTTCTTTTTTAAAACGCTGTTTGCAAGCCAGTGGCTCGATTTCATAACTCACAATGGTCCCAAAGTTTGAAAAACACTAGTCACTACAGCTTCTCTGATCCTCAGATACTGTGCCACCATCTAAATGCTAATCTTTCCCGGCAGTCTATTCAGAGCATTCCTTAGCACCAGAGGACTTTGTCCATCTGAAAATCTCGAGTCAAAGGTTATCTCCTGACAAAGGGAGTTCTCTGTGTCTCACGCGTCTCCTCTGTCCTCCTATATGGCATATAGTTCGTTGTAAGTCAGTGTCTACTTTTGACCACACAGCAATACGTTTTATAACCCATTACACACACTTGAATACACAAAAGCTTCACGAAATAAATACTTACCCTTTCTATATGTGTTGCTCTCTGATACTTTCTATTCCATTTGGGTAAAAAAATGCTTTCACTCTGAAGAAGCACTTTATTTCTATGGCTCTGGGACCTGGAGATTAAAAGAAACAATGAGAAGTGTCCAACACAAAAAAATGAATCTCTGTGGAGAGAACCCTCACTCTGCAGCTCGAGAAAGAATACTGCAGCCTTCATCTCAAAGCCCTACTTACTCCGGGAGGTAACAAGAATGGCTAAATGATTTTTATAAAGCCCATTTTAAGGATGTAAAGTAGGTGCATGACGTTGTTATTAAAGAAAAACCATGAGTCCCCAAAATCACTCTGGCAGAAACAGTCATCCTGAGTGTGTCCCAACCGATCTCTTGAACAGGGAGCAACACAGATCCCACCATGGGGAAACCTACGAGGAAAAACAGAACGGAAAAGGCAGACAAGTGCTAAAGAAAGGCCTTGATGTGCACACTTGCCTGGAACAAACCCCAGCATTGGCGATAAAACTCGAGACTTCACCTGGAGGACGGGCCGTTGCCAGGATACGTAGCTATCCATCCAGACACTCCCACGACTCTGTCCGGAGCGTTGTGGTGCCGCAGCCTCACAACTGACAGTGGGGCATCTCCATAGAAAGCTTTCCCGAAAGGGCAAAGCGTACTGTCAGCCAATACTCTGGAACACACTATTCAGGCTCCCACTAGACACTCACCCTCCCAATTAACGCGAGCTGGGGCGACGGAGCCAAGGGCCAGCGGTGGGAAATGACGCAATAGAGGCGCCGGGAATCCTGTGCAACCAGCCGCTCCCGCCTTCTCCATGGAAACAGCCAGATTGGTCCCAGCGCTCAAGGCAGCGGTTTTTGATCTGAACCTAGGAACCAAGGGTTAAGCTTAGCACTCTAAGTCCGCCTGTCTTCCTGCTAGCAATCCAGTTTTGTTTATCCTCCCATGTCTTCGTCTTCTTGGCAGAGAATAACGCCTGCATAAAACGAGAGTCTCAGGTTCCATTTATGTTGTTTAGGAATATAATCTGGGTACCCTTACCAAGGCTTATTTAACATCCAGAGCAGATAATTTTTTTTTAACACTTCTCTCCTCTGTACAAGAAAAATTATTTTCAGTAATAATCCTGAAATGGATTGAATAATAATAATGGCCAGTGAAATAGTCTTTATTTCACTTCACATATAATTATGGAAGTTTTAAAGAAGTTTTTAATATAGGCCAAAAAGTTTTTAAATAATGGATTGGTATTTTTAATTACATGAATATACTTCTGGGAAAAGATGAAAAAAACTCACCTACATATTAGTGTGTTGCAGTAATGAATAATAACTTCATAGTTTCTGTTTTTTAGTCTTCTGCAAGTTTCTCAATGACTGACAAAATTTATCCTGTTTGTATAATCACCTTCAATAGACAGTATAGCCAGATTTGTCAATTTATCATCCCTTGTAGCTGATTGAAGAACGCTTTATTTTTTTAACATCTTTATTGGAGTATAATTGCTTTACAATGGTGTGTTAGTTTCTGCTTTATAAGAAAGTGAATCAGCTATTCATATACATATATCCCCATATCTCCTCCCTCTTGAATCTCCCTCCCACCCTCCCTATCCCACCCCTCTAGGTGATCACAAAGCACTGAGATGATCTCCCTGTGCTATGTGGCTGCTTCCCACTAGCTATCTATTTTACATTGGTAGTATATATAAGTCCATGCCACTCTCTCACTTTGTCCCAGCTTACCCTTCCCCCTCCCCATGTCCTCAAGTCCATTCTCTACGTCTGCGTCTTTATTCCTGTCCTGCCCCTAGGTTCTTCATAACCTTTTTTTTTTTAGATTCCATATATATATGTTAGCATACGGTATTTGTTTTTCTTCTTCTGACTTACTTCACTCTGTATGACAGACTCTAGGTCCATCCACCTCACTACAAATAACTCAATTTTGCTTCTTTTTATGGCTGAGTAATATTCCATTGTATATATGTGCCACATCTTCTTTATCCATTCATCTGTCGATGGACACTTAGGTTGCTTCCATGTCCTGGCTATTGTAAATTGTGCTGCAATGAGCATTGTGGTACATGACTCTTTTTGAATTATGGCTTTCTCAGGGTATATGTCCAGTAGTGGGATTGCTGGGTCGTATGGTAGGAAGAACGCTTTATTTTATTAAATTCATTTTAAGAAGTTTCTTTCACATGAAGCAACAGATATACAAATTGGGAAAATCTTAAAGGTAAGTTTGGTAGAAGTTCATAAAAGTCCCATTTCAAAATTCACAGCAATTGTTTACAAATGGATTTTAAATTTCTCTGCAGTGCAAAAATTGTAAAGACATGAAGTCCAAGAAGTCACATAGAAAGGTGTAAGTTAAGTATGCTCAGCATTTCTTCTGTTTTTAAGATTAAAATTTTTTTCTTGTCCCTCTTCTTCCAACCAATTTCTCTCCTTATATTGCTTAAGCTCCTTATATTCAGGAGACCCTTTCCCCCTTAAAGAACACAAGATTTAATTCTAGCCTTGTATCTGTCTGTGTCATTTCACTCTTCATTCCATGATTTGTGAAAGGAAATGACAGTTATGTCATGGAAGAGGGATGAGTAGGAATGTCCAGGAATCAGCCCCTCCATAGAAACAACTATTGAGCTCGCAGGACTGTGTGAAGCAACTCTTTTGGAAATCTGGGGTCTAGTCAAACACTTGCAGAGTCCAGAAGAGAGATTGATGAAGAGATTGATAAATTTTGGTGAATCTCACTGTTTCATGCAATGGCTACCATCCCCCATCTCCTAGCACTATGGCAGGCAGCCAGTGGGAACTATGGGCCTTGCTCCTGGTGTAGCTTTCTGGTGCTGTGGTAGGCAATAAAGACCTTGCACTCTAAACATTGGGGTTTAATGTTTTGGTTGCTTATCACTGCTTTTGATTGCTGAGGAGCCAGTACAGAGTCCAGCCATAGTTTTAACTCCAAAGAGCTGAAATTGCTTCCCAACCCCTAGGGGATTTTAAAAAACAGTGCTTCACCCCATAAGCTTTGGTGTGTTGTGCTTTTGTTTTCATTCTTCTCATTTTCTAATTTCCTTTGTGATTTCTTTTATGTTCTTTTTTGTTTAAGACTATGTTATTTAATTTCCACACAGTTATGAATTTTCTAATTTTCCTTCTGTTATTGATTTCTAGTTTCATTCCATTTTGATCAGAAAATATTCTTTGTATGATATTAATCTTTTAAAAATTATTAATGCTTTTATTGTGGTTTAACATATGCTCTATCCTGGAGAATGTTTCATGTTCACTTGAGAAGAATGTGTGTTCTGCTGTTGTTGGGTGAAATGTTCTATATGTATATTTTGTTAGGTCTAACTGGCTTATATTGTTGCTCAAATCCTCTATTTTTTTAAACTAATCTGGTTGCTCTATTCATTAAAGAATTCCATCTGCAATAGCATCAAAAATAAAATACCTAAGAAGAAATTTAGCCAAGGAGGCAAAAGATTTGTACTTCAAAAAGTACAAAACATTACTGAAAGAAATTAAAGAAGACCTAAGTAAATGGAAAGACATACCATGTTTATGAATTAAAGACAATATTAAGATGGCAATACTACTCAAAGCAGATTTGATGTATTCCCTGTCAAAATCCCAACAATGTTTTTTACAGAAATAGAAAAACCCATCCTAAAATTCATATGGAATCTCAAGGGACCCTCAAAACCAAATTTTGAAAAGGAACAAGTTGGAAGATTCATACTTCCTAATTTCAAAACTTATCACAAAGCTACACAGTGGTAATCTCAACAGTGTCGTGCCGGAATAGGGATATACGTCTAGACCAATGGCATAGAAAAGAAAGCCCAGAAAAAACAAATTCCACGTATATATCAACTGATTTTCAACCAGTGCTAAGACCATATAATTGGGAAGTAACAGTCTTTTCCAACAAATGGTACTGGGAAAACTGGATATCCACATGCAAAATAATGAAGTTGTACCATTACTTTACACCAAATACAAAAAAAAATAATTCAAAGATGTAAATTTAAGAGTAGAACCATAAAACTCTTAGGATAAAACATAGGTAAAAATCTTCATGACCAGAACAGGATCCTGATTTTATTTACCTTTACTTCTCTTGATGGAATTTGGGAAGTGTCCTGCATTTAATTGCATCTAAGCATCTAGACTGTGCAAAAAAGCCTGTTTCCCCAGAGATGGTCTGAGGACGACCTGCGTTAGAATTACCTGGGATGCCCCCTGAAAATGCAGTGTTTCTGGGACTTTCCTCTGACCAACGAGTGCGAAGCCTGGGAATCTGCATTTTAACCAGCTCTGCGGGTATGCTGTTTAAAACTAAACCACTGGTTTGGACTATACTGCATAGAATGTATTAAGATCTTCAGGACCTTTCTAGGGTCTCCAGCATCAACTTTCTCAGGCCTCTAGCATCAACCTCTCAATCTCGGCGTCACACACACCAGGGAAAGTGCTTTGCAAAAATCTCCGGGAAACAACCTGGCGGTCCCGGACTCTGCAGCGCAGGCGCAGAGCCACGGCCTCTGGTGTGCTGCCCATTCTCCACATCGTCTCTGTTCTCTAACAGACCATCTGCTCCAGGAGAATTAGGTCAGGGCCGTTGATCAGGCAATGACTGGCCCCACATACTGACAAGGACACGACCAAGGGTCTGAGTGGAAGAGTGTCTGTGACCTCGGGAACCTTGGTGAGCGCGGGAGCAGTGGGTCGACGCAAGGGTTTCCCGTTAATCCTTCCGGCTTCCTCAAGCCCCGCGTACTAAGGTTCCGTCTAAGCGTGGGTCCGGCCCAGGGTGTGTCCCGGCGCTCACCCCGAGGCGGCCGGTGAGTGGGGCACGTAGGGCTCCGGGGCCCGGGGCCTGGACGGGTGGGCCTGGAGGCTCTAGGAATTGGTCGTGCGGAAACACTCAACTCTCTCGGGGAGAGACCGGCGAGAGGTCCAAGGGTGGTCTGGCCTCAGATCCGGCCGAGAGGTGCCTCCGCGGCTGGGACGCGCGGTACGGTGTCTGCGCGGCGCCCAGCGCTCGCCTTGCGGGTGGGCACAACCTAGTTCCTCAGCTGCAGTGACAGCAGGGTGTTCTCCGGTGAACCCCTGGGAGATGGAAAAGCTCAGAGTTTCATTCCGCTCCGCTCTAGCTGGGCGAGGAAGGGCTTCTGTACTCGGGGTGTTTCCCAGATGTTTACCGTGTACCAGGCACTGTTCTAAGAGTTTTTACCTGCGTCAACTCATTTAATCCTCGCGTTAACCCCATGAGATGTACGATTATTATCCTCATGTTACAGATTTTAAAATTGAGGCACACAGAGATGAAGTACCTTACTTAAAGTTACAGAGCTTGAGAGTAGTAGTATTTATTTTATGGTTCTGATGATGACGGTTGTACTTCAGTATAATAGATGTTGTTAGGGGTATCGACAAATGCTGTATATCAAATTCTGTGAATTTGTTGTGACTTTGAACCAATCTTCAAGGACACTGTTGTCTGAAGACCATCTTTTGGTAGGCCTGGAGACTTGACTGTCTCTGTTTTAGAGTTGAACAGAGGCTGCCTAGGCCCTCCTGCTGACTCTTGTGTATTCACAAAGGCTCCAGGAAGTAGCCGGATACCAGAAAGCAAAGCACCAGAAGAAGAGCTATTCCAGAACCTTCAGAACCTGCTTCCTTCTGAATGAGATAATTTCTTTATATTCAAGGGAGTATATACAAGGGAAAATTATTCCAAGATCAGCAATTGATTATAAGAGAAAGTGGCATGGTCAAAAGAATTTCAGATGGTTAGGGTAACAGGAGGGGGTCAGGGCTGTGAGGGCTGGAAAGTTAGTCATATAAAGAGGAGAATGGGTTTTGCTGGTGCTGCAGCACTTTGTGACCACTGTACTTTCGAGAATAATGATTTGGTACGGTTACAATATCTATAGACCAGTAAGGTGATCCAGATAAAACTAAAGCATGAGGAAGAAAGGAGAAAAAGAGAAAAGGAGAGGCAACATTCCACATCACGGTGGAGGAACCCCTTGTATGAAACCTGGATAAGGGTATTGTCCTAACCTTGTGGAGATCAAGGTCTCTGTGGAGACAGAGACCTCCTAGCCTCTCTGAAATATATCTGGGGGCTCCTCCTGAGAACTTTGTCATATCCACCAGCTCTGTCTTCCCCATTTCATGTGCATCCTCCAAAGCCAGGAAAAAGAATGCATCTGTCTACACTCTAGAACAGCAGCACAAATCCTCTGAGAGCATCTTTCCCTAAAGGTATACTATCACAATTTAAAAACTAATTCATTTGAGGTAAGCACAGCAGTAATATCTCCTTATGTCATAGATGATATTCTTTATAGTAAGCTTTGCCATTTATAACGTGTAGCATTCACAGAAGCTTTGTGAGAAAAGACAAGCGAGTACTAGTAATGCCATTTTATAGTGTGGGACCAGCCTTTCAAAAAGGTGAGTGGCTTGCCCAGAGATGCGCAGCCCTGTGGTGGAGCAGTATCACCTGCCTTCTGTTTTGACTCTCAGGAGGAAGTAAGGGACTACTGCCTACTCCCTTTGAACTCACATCCCATGTGAGGCAATCGATAAGCAGACTGGATTATATGCCTCGGAACACCTAGAGAGTTTAGAGAGAGTTTGGACTCAGCCCAGACCAATTCCCTTTACCTTTTCTCATTAAAGAACTAGGGACTTAAACCCAGACATAAGTGGCTACTGTCATTTTCTTTGTGTCTGGGAGGAGGTGGGGTTACTTTGGGACATTTGTTTTACCTCTTAATACCTAGGGTTGCGTTCACCTGGCCCAGTGTGGACATTACTAGACCAGTGACTCTGGATACCTTAGGATAAGACCTGTTATCCCCAGATTTTTTTTTTTTTTTTTTTTTGCGGTATGTGGGCCTCTCACAGTTGTGGCCTCTCCCGTTGCGGAACACAGGCTCCGGATGCGCAGGCTCAACGGCCATGGCTCACGGGCTTAGCCGCTCCGCGGCATGTGGGATCTTCCCGGACTGGGGCACGAACCCGTGTCCCCTGCATCGGCAGGCAGACTCTCAACCACTGCACCGCCAGGGAAGCCCGTGTTATCCCCAGGTTTGCCCTTGACCAGAAAGAAAACGAAGAGGAGGTGGAAGAGGGAAAGGCAACTTTCTATCTCCCTATAAGATCGTATACCATATATGTTAAGGATTCTTCCTTCTTTTCTGGAAGTTTGTGCCATCTCGCCAAATGGAGACACATGTATTTCTCTTTTCAGAGAATGTCCCTTCTTAGGTGAGTGTGGCAAATTTTGCCCAGTATGGGATTAGTCCCTGGTTGCCTGCTGACTGCTTTTGATGTCTTCCTCAGCACCCCCTTGCTCTATTTCAGCATTAGGCAATTGGCCTCTTTCTCAAACAGTTTCCTCTGAAACATGGACCTTAGGCTCTCACATGTCTCTGGGGATTTGAAAAAGAGTCTGTTCATTCTAGTCTTATCCCCTTAGTCTAGGCAGATGGGTCTGTGCCTCAGAGTTTGGAATCTAAAATTAAATTCCAGGAATCAGACAGCTCTGGACTAATCAAGTCCAACATCTTCCTTTTACAGATGAGGATACATAAAACCAGACTGGTTATTTTTCCTTGGTTTTTATTTAGCTACCAACAGAGCTATGATCAAAATCCAGATTACTTGGTAAATGTAATACCAAGTAATTATTTATACCACGGGGCCTCTATCTGGTGTTTCACTGATTTATGCCAAGGATGCCACTTGCTTTGTGGTGGCACTTTAGTGGAAGCCAGGAAATTTAATCCTTAGTTTACCCAGATAGGGCTTTTAGTGTAGTTGGGACTTATTGCAGCCTCTCAGGATAGTCATCTCTCAGAGGTAGTCACTCTTGTGTCAAGGTCATGCTGGTGTCCTGGGATCAGTGGTTTAGTTTCTTGGCCCTTTAGAGGCCATATGAATGGAAAGCATGACTCAAGTGTTTTTTCCCTGCTTGTTGAGAAGAAGTAAGTATGATATAGTGTAGTGAGTTTGAGTCCAGGATTTATCACTTGGCCTTGGGCCAAATTACTTATCCTTTCTGTATCTCAAATTCTTCATTTGTATTGTGGAAATAATAATAGTAACCCTCTCATTGTTGTGAGACAAAAATGAGTCCGTATTCATAAAATGCTTAGAATAGGCAGACCCAAGAGAAAAGACCAAAAACGGGCCTTTCCAGAGGCTGCACCTCCAACTCACGTTCCTTTCACAGTTGGGTTCTTTTTTTTTTAATGTAGAAACTTTCCCCAATGTGGTTTCTGTGTGTCTGTCATAGGTGTCACATATACAAACACATAATGCATAATACAGCTACACATGTCATGAGCTTATTTGAAATGCAAAAACAACTACATCTTGGGACTCTTGTACTGCACACTATATACACATTAAATTATAATTATCTTATATCAAATTGGCATATTTTACCAATCATCAAGGTATTAATAAGTATGAGAGTAAACTCTCAACTTCAAATTGGCTCTCTCCTTTGAACTCTGTCCTAGTTCTCTCTCTGTTCAGGAGATCCTGCCTACTTTTAGATGTCCTATGTTTTAATGGTTCTAGTGAGTCAGTTTATAAAGATCTTCACATTTCAGATCTTCCTGGTTTCCCTTTGTCTCCAAAAACCTGAACAAAATCTCTTCTCAACAATATCTCTTCTCCAAGATGGAATGTAATATGTAATAATGTAATAATATTCCACTATGTACAAAATTCCCACTGCTCCTATGTCACCTTTATGGCAGTCTGGGTGTTCTCAGATCTTCAAGGACTTCTGTTGGGGACAAGGACTTTTGCTTTAAGGCTTTAGAGGCTTTGCAATTTACCGCCTGGGACAGTCATTATTTATCTATTGTGTAACTGTTAATACTTTAGTTCTATTGCACTAGAGAAGTAATTTTCTACCTTTCAAACCTACCATCCCCTTTACTATCTTGAAATAAAATTTATAGATAATATTAACTACCTATAGATATAATTTCCAGAATATCATTACGTTACCTTAACTGTAATATAAAGGAGAAAGAAAAGGAAAGTAATTTATAATAGAATAATAGTTTTTCAGCATGTAAATGATTGGATGAAATAGACACTTGTACCTATTCATAGAATCATGTGAATACAACAGCTACAAATGCAGACGGATATGTGAATGTCGTATTTGTGAATCTAATATCATGAGTGGCTTGATTTTCCTAAAATGGCGAACAATTCCGAATATCATTCAAAGAAAAAGAAGTATATTTCCTTGATTTTCCAATACATAGCAAAGTTGTGCAAAATACTTTGTATTTATTTGTAAAGTAGTTCCAGTCTCAGGTAACCATTAACAACTCTTTTGAAAGTCTGGCAGGATAAGGGACATTCTTTGTTTTACAGGAATCCCTGGCCCTCACTAAATTCTAATAGCCCCATCCAATCAACATGACAACCAAAACCAAAACCAAAACCAAACAAAACAAAAAAACCACACACACAAACCCTCACAAATTCCCAAAACTCTCCCTAGGAGGTGATATTGCTGCCTTGAGGATTACTGTAATAGAGGAGAGAAGTAACAGTGAACTGCCAACAGAATAATGATGGAGTAGCTTAAGGATCTGGGCTGCAAGAATGTAGGCCAGCCAACCTAAGCAGTAAGACAAATGCCTACTAAGGAATGTTAGCGCCAAAAAGTATGCAACTTGATTTTATTGCAAGGTTCTAAATAAATTAGAAATTCTGACTTCTCAGTCAACCTAGTGGTAGAGTTTTGCATTCCCTGCTTTCAGTTGAAAGGCATGTTCTTGGCAAAGCTGGACACAGACAGCATCGTCATGTTGCTCTTGAGGTTCTCCATGGATGGCTTCTTCGGGAACATCCTCCAGGATTCATTTCCACATGTGGGAGGTTCCCAGTCTCTGAGAAAGGCAAGACTTGTGAAACCAGATCAACTCTTAACCTAGTGGATCTTAAATTGTGCTGTGAGCAGAAACATTAGGGGAACTATTATACAATTTGTTGCCTACTGTCATGCCCAAGGGCTCTGAGTGAATTTACAAGAAAATGGGTTAAAGAAAAAACTTCAGTGGGGAAACATAGAGTCCAGAGAAGGGCCGGAAGAGTAGGCACAGATTCCCATATCCTCCCCATTTTACCAACAGAAAGGTTGCCAGAGCCAGGATGCTCTGCTATGCACGAGTTTAGGTCAGTATTCTAGGAGAGGGCCTTGCTGCTCTTCCTTATTATAAGGCAAATGTTAGAACAACCTTGTGAGTGGGGAGATAAACAGACTGCTTGGTACAGTCTGAATGTGGGGTGCCAGCTTTTTAAAGGAATCGTCTGGGAAAGCTAGCTGCCTAATACCTGGAAACCTTGAGATCCTTGGGAAGTGTTGGCCCTTCCAGCAGAAGGAAGAAGTCACCTGTCCTAAGGGAAGCTGAGTTTATGTTTTAGACCCTCTGGCTCTGAGAAGAATGTTTGGTAGAAAGGCTGGTCCCAGTGAACACATTTTTCAGGCAACCTATAGAGTGTTTCTAAGGTTCATTTTGGACAATTCAACTTGTCGAGTCATACGAACTTAATAAATGCAAATGCCTGGGCCTCATAGTACTTAACTAGGTCTGAAGTCATGCCCAGTATCTACAGTAACAAGTTCCATAAGTGATTCTGATGGGTATGTGTATAACCTTTCTTTTGGAACCAGTTTTAGCCCAGAACTTTCAGATACCCATTTTCTCCAGCCCCTCCTGCCACAGCCTCTAAAAATGCACACTATGGTTTTTGTTTGTTTGTTTGGGGTTTTTTTTTTGGCTGCACCGTGTGGCTTGTGGCATCTTAGTTCCCCGACCAGGGATTTAACCTAGGCCCTCGGCAGTGAAATCGTGGAGTCCTAACCACTGGACCGCCAGGGAATTCCCACACACTATCTTTTCTATAGATCAAAGCATTAATGTTGAGCTCTCAATAGCCCTGTGTCTCCAGCACCAATAGCCTTGTGTTAAATCATTTACAACCAGCAGGGATCCCAGGATGTGAATTGGACATGATCACCCAGTTGGAGAAAGAACAACTGTAGACACTGGATCTTCAGGGAGCTGAAGAGGGGAGTGACCAAAAATATCTGTCTAGGTGAGTAGTATCATGAAAAGGCCACTAATTTGAAATTTCGGAGACGTGAGTTCTAGTCTAAGCTCTTGCAATTTGCTGGGTGACTTAAGTTACTCTGTTTTCTATCTGTCAAATAAGCAAGGTGGCCTTGATGAACTCTAAGTTAAGATCTGTTATGATGAGCTCTGTTAATCCTCTGAAGTCTGTGGTTGTAGACTTGTTTAGAAGAGTACCTAAACTAGCTGGAAGAAGGGTTGGGGGATCAAAGGGAGATCAAATGGGGATAGCAGGGTAATAGTTAGCATTTCTGAAATTCTGTTTTCTCTCTTTGCCAAGAAAGTGGTTGCATCCAAGCTTGATAGAGTCTTCCTCACTTTTTGCATTTTGGCAGGGTGGTGGTGGTTATGTTTTCTACATTTGAGAGTCTTTACTTTTCTCATCCCTTTCCTGTCTCTCATTTACCATAACTAATTGGCTACAATAGCTAATAGCTCATTTTACTTTCTAATCCCCTGTTCTCTGCTCATCAATTGGTATATCTGCTTATGTCCATTTTGGGGGCTCAGCATTTAACCAAGCCCCTACCTGTATTTCTTGATGTCTCTGTGCATCCACTGTGAAAACTCTGTTATCACTTCTGGCCTTGTTCACTTCTCTTTCATTGTCCCTTTTAAGTTTCTGCCCATATAAAGTTGCTAGTGTGCATGAATTGCAAATTAGTTGTCTTTTTTCCCTGTTGGTTTATTTTCCTTGCTCTCCACACTAGACACAGGTGATATTTGCACTTTAAATGTCTTTCAGATAGGGATATTTGAACTGAACCAAAGCATCAACACCAATCAGGCTATTTCTGAAGAACTAGAGTTTCCAGGGTCAGCAATGGAAAGTCTCCGAAGGAATACTGCCCAACGTCCTATGAATGAAGAAGCCTGTAAAAATGAGGGCCAGTTATCAAGGCAGACAAAATGTCCTCCACAGAAGAAATCTTCTTTTGAGAAAACAGCAATCAGAAAAGTGTCAATGACCCTCAAGGAAATTTTCACTAGGGAGAGAGGCCCTGAATCCAGTGAATTTAGTCTAAGCTCAAAGCTTAATACACGGCAGAAAATTCCAAAGGGAGCTATGTCCCCCATATCTAGGAAAAACTCCAAAGATAATTCAGGCTTAATTAAACACCAAAAACTCTTTCTGCAAAGGAAACCTTGTAAATGCAATGAATGTGGTAAAGCCTTTAATTACCAATCAGACCTTATTGTCCACAGTAGAATTCATGGTGGAGAAAAGCCTTTTGTATGCAATGAATGTGGTAAAACTTTTAGCCGAAGTACACACCTTATTGAACATCAAAGAACTCACACCGGAGAGAAACCTTATGAATGCAGTGAATGTGGAAAAGCTTTTAGCCGGAGTACACACCTTAGTCTACATCAGAGGATCCATACTGGAGAAAAACCATATGAATGTAATGAATGTGGAAAAGCCTTTAGCCGAAGCACTAACCTTAGTCAGCATCAGCGAACTCATACTCAAGAAAAACCTTACAAATGTAATGAATGTGGGAAAGCCTTCAGCGACCATTCAACCATAATTCAGCATCAACGAATACACACTGGAGAGAATCCCTATGAATGCAGTGAATGTGGAAAAGCTTTCAGTTGGATCTCATCTCTTATTGAACATCAGAGAACACACACTGGGGAGAACCCCTATGAGTGCAGTGACTGTGGGAAGGTATTCAGTCGGAGCTCATCCCTTGTTGAACATCAGAGAATACACACTGGAGAAAAGCCCCACGAGTGTAGAGAGTGTGGAAAGGGTTTCAGTCGGAGCTCCTCCCTTATTATTCACCAGAGAACTCATACCGGAGAGAAGCCTTACAAGTGTAATAACTGTGGAAAAGCCTTCAGTCAGAGTTCATCTCTCATCAGACATCAGCAACTTCACACTAAAGAGTAATATCTGTGCTTTCCTTAATGTTAGCACAAGAGCACACAGTATAACCTCCCACAGCTGAAAAGAAACATATATACTTGTTTGAATTTTCCTTCCTACTAGCTAGGGCTAAGCCAGTTTCAAGCTAGCCTTCCTTCCTTTTTGTAAACTAAATGCTCAAATGAGTGATCAATCCAACAAGGGGATGAATTTTAAAACCTAACATATTCACTCTAATATTCTGGAGGGCTCCAATCTTAGAATATACAGCTACCTAACACCTTGCAGTTCCTCACCTTATCTATTCCATGGAGCTTGGATCCCTGAACTACCAGTGAACCCTCTCTTTCCCAACCACATCAGCTCCTTCACTTAAAAGAGGAAATCCCATGTGTGTGTATTTTCATGCTTGCTGGCTCCAGTGGCAGAAGAGAAGGAGCTGGCTTCAGATTAGGATAAAAAATTCCCACCAGCTTGGGGATAAAAAATTCAGTCTCGAATTATATGGACAAATTTTTCTCTTCCTTCCTCCCTTACCTTTTTTGCTATAGCATAGTTTCCTCAAAGTATAGCCCGTAGTTCTAATGTGCCTAACTAATCCCAGTGTTATTTTATCTTATCCTTACCAAGAAGGTCCTAAAAATCTTAGTTCCTCCATTATCTTTTAAAAAATTGCTGTCCTATTTTAAAAACTTTTCTTTTGTTTACAGACTTCATGAAACATATACCATCTGGTTCTGACTCTCACCACCCTTGTTAAGTTGATCTGTCAAAGACAAACTCAGTGCCTTTTTCTCAGTCCTCTTCCTACTTGACATTTGCAGAATTGGTACTTTTGGCCACTCCTATGCCTTAAAACGTGAGCTTCTGGGATCCATTATTCTGTGCTGATCCACACTTTTCCTACCTCCCAGCACTTCTCTGATTAACAATGATCAGCTCTGTGACTTGGGCAAGAGTTGGACCAGAATAATTTCATTTTATTGGCTTACAGTACTTCATGTTATTCAATTAGATTGTAAGCTTCTTGAAAACAGAAATCTTGTTTTAGATCCCTATAAAACATCACACAGTGCTGAGCAGTCACTAAATGCCCCAAAATTATTGCTTGCTGATTCCTCTTTATCTATCCTGGGTAATCAGTCTGCTAGGATTTATTTGAAATGTCTTGATAGTTGATTTCTTTCTCTCTACTCCTACTGCTGCTGCCAAGTCCTCAGTAGTTTGGGCCTAGATTACCAGAGTAAACACATTGTTGCTGCTCTTGTCTCCCTGTCTTTATATAGCTGCCTGACTAAACTACCACTTGGTTCAGAAAGAATCCACAGTTTCCCATTGTCCCAAGGAAAAAGTTCAAAGTACTTTAACTTGAAGACCTTGCACAGTTGGATCTATTTACTTATTTTCCATTACTCCCCAGTACAACTGGGCAGCCCTGTCCTTTGTCTCTACGACACCCTTTCTCTTCACACTTGGCTCCGCTTCACACTATTCCGTGGCACCCTTTTACATACCCTGCTTTCCTCCCTGTATCTCCAGAAATCTATCCATACTTTATAAAAGGCCCTGGTCAGGTCCTGCCTCCTCTGTGATAATTTCAGCACCACCCCCCCCTTAGAAGTCCTTTACAGTGATGGTTTACCCTATTCTCCCGTATTACATACTTTCTTATTCTGTTTTCTGGTTCTGTCAGGTGCTTTTTTCCATGAACTTTTTCGAAGTTAGAAATTGTCTTAAATCTCTTAGTAGCCCCATCTAATACATAGTACAATGCAGGCCTGGATTGTAGTTTTAATCTAAATCAGGAGGGTTTAATTTAATAATGCAGTCACTTTACTCTTTTGAATGGTGAGATTACCTCATAAATATTTTTGTCCTTTTTGTCCTACCTTGAATTATATACATTAAGCCTTGGGACTGACTCCTTCAGAGCTCCTGGGATGCTGGCCTCTTGGCTTTCCACTTCATGAGACTGTTTTAAGGAGTATGTGGGTTTATTCATATAAAGTGATGAAAACAGTGCCTGACATATAGTAAGTGTTCAATAAATGCTAATTGTTATGATTCTATTCCTTCATATCTGCCTGTAGTCTTTCATTTCATCCCTAAAGTGTCTGTAACTCCACAGAATGGAAAACTAGGATCACAGTCAAATAAGTAAGAAGATATTTCTTCTGCCATCACAGACAATTGTCATCTATTTTATTATAACTCTATTGTGTGTCAAAAATGACTCAAGGCGGCTTACAAGATATGATAAAATACAAAACTGAAAAAATACAAATCGGTATTAAAGAAGAAAATGCCTAGAAGATCAAGATCATGACAAATTATGGTATGCCAGATAGTTATTCAGGTATGAAAGTGAGATGGTCATTTGCTTACATTGTATTTGGAAGGGGAGAAAATGTCCATTCTTCAAGGAAAGCCTAATAGAGTTAAGATGAATTTCTCCACTGGCCTGCATGTAATTATACAATGTGCTTGATAACAAAAAATTAAAATTAAATTATGTGTTCTCTACCACACCTAGCATATAGTATGTTTTCCAGTGAATAAATATTTAGTTCATAGTAGAAGTCTCAGAAAGGCAAATATAGAGATTCTTCTTGGGGTGGAGTGGGGTTAGAAGGAGCAGAGGGTAGAGATAATCAAGTAATTACTGGGTGCCAGAAGAAAAGCTCTTTTTGAGTCTCTTAACTTACCACATTATGGGATGAAGAAACTGAAATTTACACATGTTAAATAGCTTACCCAAGGATCAGGATTTGACCCCACTACTGGATCTCTTAAGCTGGGCCCTGGCAAGATCTGGGAAAGAAAGAACTGTGTAAGTAAAGGTATAGAGGTAGGAAAATGCTCTGTTTGTTCCAATAGATGAACTGGACTGTCTGTGGCAGGGAGTTCAGTGAAATAAAAATAAGAAAGTTTATTTGGAATTGGATAACTAGACAGTGGCTGCCCTGAGTACTAGCTTGTGTGTGGATTTAATCATTTAGGCAATGAGGGAATTACAGGAGGTTTTTGATCATGGTAATACAAATTTCGTTTCGGGGAGAAGATTAATTTGGTAGAGGAGACAAGGTGGTTTGGAAATGAGAGAGACAGCATGCAGAAACTAGGTGAGAAGCTGAAGTATTAGAATAGTGGTATTATGGAACAGAGCAGTGGTCAGATGAGGAGACAGTATAAAGTAAGGATCCTATGAAACTGGTGACTAGATACGGGCAAGGAAGAAGAGAGACCAGCACTTCCTTAATTGCTGTTGTTAACTTTCCTGTAAGCTACCTAGGGTATGGAGGGAGGAATTTCTGATACACACTCAGCAGTTAGCCATGAATACAAAACATTAAAAAGCTGAACGCCTGATATGATTAACTTGCATCTTTAAAGTCGATTTGGAACCAAAAACTTTTGGGATTTCTGGTGGGGAAATTGGGTCAGAAGATAAGAGCGATCTGGAGTGGGGAGCTTTATTCTAAGGAGAAACAGAGGGTTTTCCAATGCAGCCAAAAGCACTGTGACTCGGCTCACACTGAACAATGTCTTCAAAATAATCTCCGTCCTTGCACGGAGCCCACATCTAGGCGCTCAGCGTGGGCCCTCTTCTGCGAGCCCTGCAGGTGGCTCCAGCGGAGGCCAGCTGCCGTCCCTGTCCTTGCACGTCCGGACGCCTAGGCCATTCCTCGGGAACCCGGGTAGGGAAGGAGGCGCGTGAGTGCGAAGACCACCGCGGGGGTAAGAGCCTCAGAGCTCTGCGCTTTGGCTGTGCTCCCGGAATTTTATGGTGACCGTTGTGTGCTCCAGTTCCCCTCATCAAGGCTGCGATGGCCACTCCTAGAACCACCGGATGGGGTCCCGCGACCACCCCAGACGCCATCTTCCCGCTTCCCCGGGGGCGCTCTGAAGCAAGATCGGCCAAAGAGCTGATCCTACATCTGAGAACTACAATTCCCAGAAACCTCGGAGACTCGCAGTCGTCACAGCGCCCAGACTCCATTTCCCAGAAGTCTTACGACCAATTCCCATCCTCACTGAAAACCTTATGTGACGTCATCGACTTTCTGCTGAACATTCTAAAGGCTGTCGGGGTGGGCGGTGCCACGCAACGTGATGTGGCGATACCACTGGGCCTCGTTTCTGGATGGTCTCCTAGCCTGAATCTCTGTCACTTCTTTTTCTAAAAAATTGATAAACCAGAGTGAAGCTTCCACCCTTTTCCGTTAGATTTTATTCATTTAACATGTGTTTTCCGTGCCTACTATGTATTAATCCGCTTTTCTGATTTGTGGGCTGTGAGATTGAAGATGAGTCACTTTCTTCGCTAAATATTAATTCAGCTCCGTTAAAGAGGCTACGATCCTTCCTCAACATTCTCCCTGCCGCCCAACCCCTCACCCTGACACACACACACACACAGGCACACACGCTGAAAAGCATAAAGGGATGAAAAGCAAAAAATAAACACTGGTCCCATCACTCAGATAATCCCTGGACATATTAGTAAATGTTCTTTCAGACTTTTTTTCTTCTTCTTAGATCTGTGTATCTGCATATGCTAGATATGGAGATGGATTGTGTGTACACGTTTATACATAACAAAAAGTTATAGTTTATACGTAACAAAGGATTTACTATATACATTCATCTTGAAATTTCCCCATGTTAATATTTTCCAAAATAATTTTTAGTGGTACTGTCAAAGAACTAATCCTGTCCCTGTATAAGCATTTCTTTTCAGGCTTCCTAAACACCAGTGATTTTATTTAGAACCCCTAACAAATGCTTCAGTCTGCTGTTGTCAAAACAACTTTAAAAATTACTGTTAATTTTATTAGTTGTGATAATGATATTATGGTTATGTTTAAAAGGAAGAAAAAGTCCTACTGGCTAAAAGATACATACTGACGAGACAAATGATGTCTGGGTCTAACTTTAAAGTATTCCAGGAATAAATAAAAGGGGAGTCAGGGAGGGATTGCTAAACAAGACTGGCAAATGTTGATTATTGTTTAATCTTGGTGAAGAATACACTGAAGTTCACTTTTCTATTTTGTGTCTATTTGAAATTTTCTGTAATAAGTTTTTTTTTTTTTTAATGTATACCAGCATTCCTCTTGGAGCAGTGTGGCCAGCTAATTCCTTCCAACCTCATGTTCAAGTCATCCTTTGACCACTGCCCAAATGAAGAATTTTCACTTCCATTGTCATCTCTGTGATGCTGACTGATTCCTTTTCCTGGGACCCATCTTCTGACTAGTTTTTTCACAGTACCTCTGAAACTAAAGTAAGTCTCAACTCTTTACAGAGCACTCCTTTTACCTTCATGCTCTCCTGCATCTTAGTCTCCTCCTGATCTCGTATGTACATGACTTTGGCATCTGGCTTATAGTTTTCTGCTGTATTTCACGTCTCATTTCATTCTGAGTGACATCATGACAGAGTAACTGCTCAGTAAACATTTGTTGAATCAATTAATGTCCACGTGGATGAATCATCCAGCAAACATTCTGCCTTTTATCTGGAACCCTGGGGTCTTGGCAGGCAGGAATCCCCGCGCTTGTGGGTAATGCAGCATCTGCTGCCCGTGCTTTTCCTCTCCCACCGGTGAATCTTATCCTTCCCTTTTTAATTCCTGTTCCAGAAGTCCTCCTCCGCCTCTGCTTTTACAAGGTGCCTGCCATCTGCTCCCCACGCACAACCTTCTGTCCTTCACACTTTCCACGCCCACCACTTAGCTTCTATCCATCCCAACATTGTCAGAGACACCATTTCTTTCTCCTTTAGGACTTTGCTCTCACACTCTTTCCACTTTTCAATCTCTCCTTTTCTAGTGACTCATTTCCTTATCACTTTAAACAAGTCTAGTATGTCTCTCCTATTTAAAAACATCCTCATTAAATTCACATACTGCTTTAGCCACCAAGCTAATTCTCCCCTAGAACTTCCAGAAGGAGTGTGAACCAGCCAACACCTTGAGTTTGGCCTAGTGAAACTGATTTCAGACTTCTGGACTCCAGAACTGTGAAAAGAAATCTGTTGTTTTAAGGCACCAAGTTTGTGGTAATTCATTATAGCAGCCATAGGAAATGAATACATTCTTCTTTTGCTCTTGCTCTTTCAGGCTCAGGGGTGGTAATGTTTTCCTGCAATTGTTAGATGCTAGTGTTCCACTGTCCTTTGCTGGTTCCCTCTCTTGGCTAAATTTTCTTCAATTAAACTGCTTGAGTATGGCCTTTAGTTTCTGCCTGGGACTCTGCCTAGAGGTGGAGTGAAGAAAAATATGGACCAAATAAGAAGTGGCCCCTGAAAATACTGTCCTTCACCAATAGACCCACTCCTTGTTTCCTGGTCTTCTTGGGCAATGCTGGGCCATTAGCCTCCCAGAACTGTGGTTCCAGATTTCTCCTGGCCCCAAAGTAATCTGCTCAGAACTACATTGCTCAGAGGCCTCAGTAATGATACATATTTTGGACCTGGACCTTGAGCCTTCATGCTTTCTCAGTAGTCCAAGATCGAGATGAATGCCCCTGTGCAAGGGTGAGTTCATCCATGGCCCAGGCACCTGTCTGAGCCCATCTGAGGCAGAGGTGTGTCCAAGACAGGGTCTAGAATACAGGTTCCATCACACTGTGAGGTCATTCATATCAGTCCCCCTTTCCCTCCCCTCTCCACACCATCCTCTTGAGATGTAAACAAATCCAGAGAGAGGTAAACTTCTTTGACTTTCCTCTTGTCATATTGTTAGGGGAACCACTGACCGAAACCGCTCGTGCTGGCCAGGCCCTATAGTAACCACTTGCATGAGTTATCTTAAAACAGGAGGTCCTGGTAAGGAACTCGGAACTAATAAGCAACCTCCAGATAGTGATCACACATTCTCGGTGCTCTGCATTTGATCTGACGGTATCTATGAATAGATCAAATTAATGGAACAAAGCAGGATCTTCCATGGTTAATGACAAATTCCCAAATAAATTCTGTTCCCTCATATAGGAATCATAGTGGCAAAAGGACAAGAGTCTTTTTGTCTATTTCAGGCTGACTCTGGTGTTCTCTATTTTGGGATCTCCTTTGAAACAGGAGGACCCTTCACCTGGATATAGAAACTTCTTTTCCTTATACTGTGGGAGTGGCTCAGATTCCAACCAAAGCATATCCTATAACCTGAGATCCATTCCTCTCTGCTAGTGTCCACCTCTCTGCTATGGGATAAATAAAATTCCTACATAATGGAAGCCTTGAGAAATTAAAAAATACCAAGATGACATTTCTTCATAGATATTTCAAAACTACGACAGAAAAAAGTCCTGAGATTTAAATGGCTACTTTATCTCCTGAACTCTGTTCTTCACTGTCTGGCATCTTCTTTAAGGAGGTGACAAAATTCTGATGCAGGTCACTGGCATTTATATAAGCAAAAATGACTGAATTTTTTTTTTCACTTGAAGAAACCTGCAGCACGCACTCCCCCAAACCTCCTTTGTGGGAAGAGTCTTGAACTCCTTTTATATAAATAATGATCAACTTCTGTGCTACCTCCTGTTCTCAGAGCTCCTACTCTCAAGGCCAGGCTAGGAAATTGTCAGTTACTCTTAAAAGAGCAGACCTGATAATTAGACTGTATCTAGAGAAAATATAAGGGCCCATCTCTTTATGGCTAGACCCGTATTTATTTCTGGCTCAAATGTTATCTTGACCAGGGTTGCCACAAATGGCCATGCAGGCTGTGGGCTGCCCATCTTCAGAAGTGTCACTCACACTGTCATCTGCTTGTGATATCAGGTGGCCAAGGAAAAGCAAGTAAAATGACCATTATTTTATACAGCCGTTTAATTTCTGTACTTTGGTAAGGAAACAAATTTGGCCTTACCTCTCAAAGTTCATGAGAAACCAATTTATAAAACAAGGTAACAGTCAAAATTACATTATGTGTACATCCCCTTCAGTACATTATGTGTACTGAAGAGCTAATCTGTGAGCTTCTAGGAGGAGTCACAAGAAGCTACGAAGTAAATGAGTACTGAAATCTAATCCAGTTGTTCTTTCCAGGGTACACATTAGGAGTTTAAAAAAAGACACTGAAGCCAGGATCCCACTCCCTAGGCCAATCAGTCACTGGGGGTGGGGTCTTGGCAACAGAATTTTATAAAGTTCCTTAAGTGATTCCACTATGTAACTGGGGTTAAATAACACAGGTTTAAGCTGTAGTAAAGGATCTATGTAGTTGTGATAAACTTCTAGAATGTTAAAACATACTAGGAGAGAAAATAGTAGGAAGGTTTAATACTTTTACTGACTTAAGCCATTATATATTACTGAATTATTAATTTGAGGGTACTTTACAATTCTTTTTATTAGGAATTGGTTACTTAAAGAATTTAAATGTGTTAGAACAGGAGCATGATAGATCTCCAGTCTAGTTACTGAAACATAAATGCTTTCTATTGGCAAAACATGCATAAATACATACATTCTAGATGCAACATAGCAAAATGTTGATGTACAATAATCCTATTCAAGAATATATTGTGAATATACAAAACCGAATATAAAACTCCAAACGACCTTTGAAATGACCTACTCCAAATCCCTCATTTCACAGAGGAAACGGAAGCTTAAAATGGCTGAATTTGCCAATGTCACAAAGTTGCTTAACAACGTAATTGGCTTACTTCAGCCCAATGTACTTTCCATTCCACAGCATGACGGTGAAAAATAAAAATATTTTTGGCAGTTTCTCAATCCACCCTGATTCTTCTGTACTTAAAAGGACAAACTAGAGTAAATGCATCCCCTATGTTTATGATGTTCCTAGAAGAGTCATATGCCAGGGTGCAGTCTCTGATGTTTGTTGAGAGCAGAACGATATCTGAAGGCTTTTCCACAATCATTACATCCAAAGGGCTTCTCTCCTGAATGAATTCTCTGATGCTGAATGAGGTAAGTGCTCTGGCTGAAAGTCTTCCTGCATTCATTACAGTTGTAAGGCTTCTCTCCAGTATGAGTATTCTGATGTTCAGTCAGATGAGTGCTCCGGCTAAAGGATTTGTCACATTCATTACATTTATAGGGTTTCTCTCCAGTGTGAATTCGTTGATGCTGAGCCAGATGGGAGCTCTGGCTAAAGGCCTTTTCACACTTATTACACTGGTAGGGTTTTTCTTCTGTGTGAGTTTTTTGATGTTGAGCCAGAGATGAACAATGTCGAAAGGCTTTGCCACACTTGGCACACTCATACGGCTTTGCTCCTGTGTGAATTCTCTTATGTTGTGTAAGGTGTATGTTCTGGTTGAAGGCTCGCCCACATTCATTACACTTGTAAGGTCTTTCTCCAGTATGTATTTTCCTATGCTGAATAAGGGATGAGCCATAACTGAAGGTTTTCCCACATTCGTGACACTGATAGGGTTTCTCACCAGTATGAATTCTTTCATGTTTAGCAAGAGATGAACTCCGAATAAAGGCTTTCCCACATTCCTTACATTCATAAGCTTTCTCTTGGGTATGAGTCTTCTGATGTTGATTAAGGTTTGAGAGATAACTGAAAGCCTTTCCACACTCATTGCATTCAAAGGGCTTTTCTCTGGTGTGAATTCTCCGATGCTGAGTAAGGGATGAGCAATAACTGAAGGCCTTTCCACATTCATTGCATTTGTAAGGTTTTTCTCCAGTATGAATTTTTAGATGTTGAGCAAGGGATGACCAGTAACTAAAGGATTTCCCACATTCAGCACAATCATAAGGTTTCTCCCCAGTATGTGTTTTCTGATGTTGAGTGAGGTTTGAGTGCTGACTGAAGGCTTTCCCACATTCATTGCATTCATATGGTTTTTCACCAGTATGAATCATATGATGACGTATAAATGTTGAGGGTCCATTGAAAGCCTTCCCACATTCATTACATTTATATGTTTTCTCTCCAGTATGAATTTTTTGATGTTGAGTAAGGTGTGTGCTCCTGGTAAAGGTTTTATCACATTCGTCACATTTAAAAGGTTTTTCTCCTGTATGAATTTTCTGATGTTCCATAAAGTGGCCTCTCTGGCTAAAGGCTTTTCCACACTCATTACAAGTATATGGTTTCTCACCAGTGTGAATCCTCTGATGCTGAACAAGATGGGTCCTCTGACTAAAGGCTTTCCCACATTCATCACACTTATAGGGTTTCTCTCCAGTGTGAATTCTTTGATGTTGAGTAAGAGAAGGACCCTCAATGAAGCCTTTTCCACACTGATCACATTTATATGGTTTATCTCCAGTATGAATTCTTTGATGGTTTATAAGGTTTTCACTCCGGCTGAAGGCTTTTTCACATTCATTACATTTGTAGGGTTTCTCTCCAGTATGTGTTCTCTGATGGCGAATAAGAGCTGAACAATAACTAAAAGCTTTCCCACATTCATTGCACTTACAAGATTTCTCTTTTTTAACCGGCTTTAAATTCTGTTTGACGCTTGTTTTGGTAGAGGTCTCTTCTGGAGATACTTCTTTTTGTGTTAAAAGGTCTGAATTCACATTGATGCTTTTTTCAAAGTCATTATTTACATGGTCTCTCTTCAAAGTAGGTACTGTCTTGTCAGTTATTTTTATTTCCCTTGGCAAGGCCTGTTCATTTGCCTGTTGCCTCTCTGGACTGCCTTCAGATTTCCCAGTTTCTAAGACATTGGAACCCCAAGGATCATCCCTTTTGTGCTTTTCTACTATTGCCTCTGGAGATGGCTCTTCTTCAGAAATGTCCAGCTCTGAGACTGATATGCTATTTTCTGGTCTTGTCTCCCAGTCTGAAAGAGAAAATGTCAGTATTCTCTGAATTGAGGGAAAAAAAACAAACACAACAACAAAAGTGTTATTGTGGGAATGACCTAATGAAACTAAAAATAAAGCCCTCAGCAAATTCTGAGGATTTTCAAACACAGCCCTATTATTTGGGGAGAAATTTGGAAAGAGCTAAGGAGAACGAGAAATAAAATATGAGAGTAGCAAGAAAATGTCTAATTCAACTTCATAGATAATCTCTAAGAACCAGTAAGGGAACTCCATTTAAGTTGATAGTAAATTTAGAAAGTGACCACAGAGATAGATAAGAGGAGACAGAGATGGACTGAATCTAAAGGAGGCAGTCTGAACTGGGATTCCTTGCCAGTGAACAGCAACAAACAGTCTAAGAACCATGATTTCAAGACAGGATAAACACAAGACATGACTATGGCTCCATGATTTTTAGCCTAGAAAACGGACAAAATAGTCATATCACTGCTAGAAATGAGAAAGTTGTAAACAGTAGAGGAAGTAATTTAGGTGGAGGAAGATACCGAGTTCAACACTAGGCATTTTGAGAATTAGGAAGAGAAATGGAAGACTAGACTATAATGGTGTTTGTGGGGGTGGAAGATGCCAAAAGTAGCAGGATAACTAAAATGTTCAAATATAGGACAGAAAATATCAGCTCAAAAGAAGGAAAAGAACAGCTAAAGCCATAAGAATGTATGTGAAAAAAAAGCAGCAATGGAGGAAGATCCTTGAGGATGTTTAGGGTAATGGGACGAATAAAATATACTAATGAAAGAAAGCAGTTTTTCAGCAAGCAAACAAAAGAATATAAGAAACACAGAAGCAAAGTTGTTAAAAAGAAAACGAGAACCAGAAAAGTATATAATCAGGACATAGAGTTACAGTACTCTACTGTCTACTCTTGGATAGTTTGTCTTTTGCCAAGACAAGAAAGATGACAGGGTAGTCAATGCTGGCAGATTCAGTAAAAAAAAAAAAAAAAAGAAAAAAAGAACCAGAAAAGTACATAATCAGGACATAGAGTTACACTACTCTACTGTCTACTCTGGATAGTTTGTCTTTTGCCAAGACAAGAAAGATGACAGGGTAGTCAACGCTGGCAGATTCAGTAAAGAAAAAAAGGCTGTGTTTAAAACAGCATTTCTTGGACTTCCCTGGTGGCGCAGTGGTTAAGAATCCGCCTGCCAATGCAGGGGACACGGGTTCTAGCCCTGGTCTGGGAAGATCCCACATGCCGTGAAGCAACTAAGCCCATGAACCACAACTACTGAGCCCACGTGCCACAACTACTGAGCCTGTGCTCTAGAGCCCATGAGCCACAACTACTGAGCCCGTGTGCCACAACTACTGAAGCCCACGTGCCTAGAGCCTGTGCTCCACAAGAAGAGAAGCCATCTCAATGAGAAGCCTGTGCACCACAACGAAGAGTAGCACCCACTCGCCGCAACTAGAGAAAGCCTGCGTGCAGCAGTGGAGACCCAACGCAGCCAACTTAATAAATTAATTAATTAAAAATAAAATAAAATAAAACAGCATTTCTTTGGTTCCACTGGTAACAGGAAGGTACAGCAGACCCCCAGAAAACCCTGAATCTCCTGTGCTGCCAGCCCAGTCATTGTCACCACCATTATCACTGCAAACATAAGAAGCAAGGCAGGGACCTAGAGCTGCCTACCATCCTCTCCATACCTGGTACCATGGGAAATGGTACAGCATGCATCAGCATGCAGAAGTGCAGGCAGCCTCACAACAGCAGTGCTTCTCCAGCAGGGACAAGACGATTAATGTAACACAAGTTTTGGGGAACAGCCAATCAGTATAAGAAATGGATATGTTTTCATCAACAAAAATGACAGTAAGGATATACTTGTACAGCAGATAGCCATAAAAAATAGCTCCTGGGAAGTACTTCACAGGGAAAAGGATATGGAGACCATGGAGTCGGATGCTGTTAAAGGCAAAAAGAGTGTGGGAGTGACTGATCTCTAGCTCAAGTTGGAGTTCCAGTTGAAAGCAATAAACATGCAACAGACTGTGACCAATATCGTACACATTGTCATATTGTCCACGTATTAACCAAAAGAGTTACCAGAATATCAGAGGTGGGGTAATGAATGAAGGATTGGAGAAAATTCCAGAAGGCCAGACTGAACAGCACCATTCCTACTGCAGGAAGCAATTCTCACTACTATATGCAAAGTCGAAGGGCACTGACCACAATATTCAGACACCCATGTGCATGGAGAGATAATAGAAGGTGCTGACATCCTGGTTGTAAAAGAACAACATAGACCAGTAAGACAGAATATATATCAGAATACAATCACAATTCTGCAGGGGCCAAGTCACCAAGACAGCCTAAAGAAGAGGATAGGAAAATGACGCAGACAAGGCCCAGGGCCAGTGGCCACCTCAGTGTAACTTTCCAAAAGTTAACAAACTATAAGCACAAGTTAATAAGGTTATTATTTTTTAAAAATTAGTTTTCTAAATTGTGTTCCATGAAACCATCTTTTTTTTTTTGGACACACCGCACAGCACGTGGGATCTTAGTTCCCTGACCAGGGATCAAATCCACACCCCCCTGCATTGGAAGGGAGTAGTTTTAACCACTGGACTGCAAGGGCAGTCCCATGAAACCATCTTTTAAAAGAAAGATTTTAAAGGTGCAATATTAAAAATAACCGGAATCACGGTTAGGAGGATGGGGGAGAGAAATGTTACATTCTATGCACTCTGTTGGAAATTCATAATTCCCAACTACAAATTAAAAAAAAAAATTTCTGAGTGGTCCTCCAGTAAGAAACCTGCTAAATTTTAGCTAATCCAGTACTTGCTAAATTTGAACATGGCATGCATTGTTTCTCCCCATAAAAAGGACCCCCTACTCCTACCTCATTAAATCTGGAGATATATTCCTTACCTAGAGTGACTAAGTTTGTACATTTTTTCAGGGTTAGATCTTTGAAGAAGTCTCTCTGTGCAGTTTGGGAATTGATGGTTTACAAGAAAGTTATTCAAAATTTCAAGGGCAGTCCAATAAGTGATAGGGTCAGAAGCTACACAGTGAGATTAAGACAGGAACAGGTGATGAAGAAATGACGGCTACAGGTATGGAACTCACTTTTGCACAGTTTGGTTGGGAAAGCAAGAAGGCAGACTGGATGGTGGCCAGAAAGATTAACAGTGTTGAGTGGAAGTATTTGGAATTTAGGTTACCTATTTCTGTTTGAAGGTACTGGGGGTGGAGGCTGTAGATCCAAAAAGAAAACTGTAAGGGTGAAAAGTGGGGTAATAATTATGAGACCAGGGCCCCAAAGGAGGTTGGGAAAGGAGGAATCCAGATTCCATGTCAAGAAGTTGCCTTTAGAATAAAGCAAGGATAATAACTCCTTTGAAAGGAGTACAAAAATAGAATACATGTTGAGACATTTACTGTTTTGACAAAGCATAAGAGAGCCCAGGGCTTCCCTGGTGGTGCAGTGGTTGAGAGTCCGCCTGCTGATGCAGGGGACACGGGTTCGTGTCCCGGTCCGGGAGGATCCCACATGCCGCGGAGTGTCTGGGCCCGTGAGCCATGGCCGCTGGGCCTGCGCGTCCGGAACCTGTGCTCCACAACGGGAGAGGCCACAACAGTGAGAGTCCCGTGTACCGCAAAAAAAAAAAAAGAGAGTCCAGATGCCTTCCCATTCTCCCACAGGAGCCACTTTAAAGAGAAGTACATCTACATTTCAGACGTAAAATCCTCTCATCAGGCTGGTGGTTAGTGTCAATAACACTCATCTGCCGGGTATCCATTACTTACCTCCAAGGGCACCTACTGGAATGCTGGGCTCCACAATCCATGGCTCTGTCCCTTGCTCTAACTGGGAAATCACATCGGGTTTGGAAACTTGGAGTCCTGCTCATAGGGGTAAAAAAAGTTACCTGTCTGCACTGAGAGAAAAGTGCTGTGTCAGAGTTCAGTCTCATCACTTTGTCTTTAGAGGAAAGGATACATGGACAAATCAGATGGAGTAAAGCATATAAAGCACATATAGCTTCCATGTTATACATTCCCAGATGTGGTATAACTTGGGAACTGATCTGGGTTCAGAAAAATTATTAGTTTGTCCTTCTAGTTGCTAGAGAGTAGAAACCTTTTCAAAACCTTTCAAAGTTTAGGAATCTTTGGTTCCTTAATGGCAAAACTCACCTAAGCACAAGAGCACCCTCCTCCTACACACCCCCAGATATTAACGCAGAGAAGTCATCCTTACCTATAGAGACCAGATGTGTATAATTTTCCAATGTCACATCCCTGAATAAATCTCTCTGTACAGGATCCAGCTGTTTCCATTCTTCCTGGGTAAAGTCCACTATCACATCCTTGAAGGTCACTGATTCCTGAAATACCAAACATATTTCTGCTTAGCCATAAAGGATTTACCTCAGAAAGGGGTAAAGTTAGCAATACTGACAGAAGCAAGGCAAGCTCTGGGCTATCTGAAAAATGATTTTGATATTTCCTCCTTCGTAAAATGAATATAAAAACAAAACCTGACTCATAGGATTATTGCAAGAATTAAATAAGCAATGTTCAATATTAAATGCTTAATTTAAGGTCTAGAATATAACAAGTGCTCAGTCAATGTTGGCCACTGTTGTTGTTATTGGTCTTCATGATCATCATCACCATGATCTCCGTGTTCCAAGATATATCGAGTATTAACAGTATACCTATTAACATCAATAATATGTTTTACTACCTGGAAGTGCAAAAACAAAAATGTTTTTGAAAGAATTTGAGGAGGAGACTTACCCTACCACATTTCAAAATATACTAAGTAATATACCAAAATATACCAAAAGAAAAGATAAATTAGAACAGAGTGGTCTAGTACGGAATAAAACTCAATGAGAAACCCAAAATATAGCCATGTTTATAAGAACTAAATGCGATTAAGCAACTTTCAAATTAGTTTTAAAAAGCGGGATTATTCACTAAATGGTGCCATAACAAATGACTGTCTATTTGAGAAAAGAAATTAAGGTGAGTTCCCTACTTCACAGCATACACAAAAATATCTGCTGGATTAGAGACTGAATTTTAAAGAAGAAGCAAAAATAAAATAGAATGAAAGACAGAAAAATAGTTTTATAAGCTTGATATGTGGAAGGCAAAAATTGTAAGACATAGAGACTGACACATAAAACCACATAAAAATGTAAAACTTCTGTAGAAAACCATAAATAAAATGCAATATTCTGAGTTGCTACAACTAATTAGCAGAAAAGATGAACAGCCTACAACAATAACCAAAAAAGGCTGACAACCCAAACAGGCAATTCACCCAAACCATTGTTAACAAACCATGAAAAGATGCTCCACTCCAAGAAAAACATAATAAAACAATGAGATACCAGATTAGTGAACACTGCTTAAAGTGCTCATGTGTATTACGGTGGGAACAGGGCCCTAATGCAATCTATCAGGGGGCACTCTGCCAGGATCTATCAAAACTTTAAATACATATATCATTCAATCCAGATTTATAGCTTGTAGGAATTCTTTCTTTAGAAACACCTCAGGGTGCAAAGACATATGTAAAAATTTCCTTGCAACATTGTGAGGGGGAAAAAAAAGCAAACTTAAATGTCTATTAATAGGATAGTGGTTAAAGAATTCATGGTACATCCATACTAAAGCAGCTTATGTAGACATTTTAAAAATAAAGTGTCTCTATATGTACTGATTAGGAAATATATATCATATTAAAAATAGCATACATGGTACTACCCCATTTTTATTTTTATGAATAGGAAAGTTTGTATGTAAATGCAGAGAAAAAGCTAAAAGAATACGCTACCGAATATTATCAGTGCGACTGTTTAGTGGGACTCTTGAGGCAATGCAGGGGAACTTCCTACTTTTTCTTTATTTATTATGTATTTGAAACTGGGCAAGTGAGTTAATTTTGTTGCAAAATAGATAAATAAATTATTGGGACTTCTACTTCTAACCACGACAGAGCTACTGGACTAGCTCTCCCAGAGTAAACAACTGTAAAACTCAACAATATAACTGAAACAAGTGCTTTCGTATTTTTGAACAGCAGACAGAACAGAACTGTGATCCCTGAGAGAAGGGAGACAATCACATGAGCCCCACAGACCCTTCAGTTTCCTGCCTGGAGGCAGAAACTGAGCAAGACACAGTGGTTTCACTGAACTAAGGAAACAAAGGTGGCAGCTCAGGACTACAGAGGCAGGGAATTTGCAGTGTAGATACTAGAGAGAAGGGAGATACAAAGAGGAGGAGCTCCAAAACTCTGGTGTAAATACTATCTCCACAGGCCATGTCAAGTTACCAATGTGACATAACTGAACCCAGAGTTAAGAAGACATACACACAATCAGTTCCCACAAACAGTTCCAGCGCGCTTTAGGAGCAGCACAAGTTTAGCCTGTGAGGAAAGAGTCAAAGCAGCAAGTCCGGCTTGCCCAATCCTTGCTAATCTCCAGGGACACTTGGATCCATGTTTCTGAACCTTAAACAAGCTCTGAAAACTAATGTTTATATAGTCACCGATTGACGATGTTATTGTGTGCCTGGAGCACTGGGACAGGATGTACCAGACTGTCAGCATTGTTTAAAGTATACATGAAGATTTACGATGCACATGTGGTGCCTAGTTTGAGGTCTGCACCATGGCTGGTCAACAGCAAGTACACGCTGATGTATGTGATCAGCTCCCTTTAAGAACTCTGGACTGTGAGACTCAAGAAGACTTCCCTGGGTAGAGACATTTCTCTGTCTCTATGGACAACAGCTCTAGAGAAAGTACATCTGTGTGATCATCACACAAGGAGGACTTGGAAGCCTGCACCTGATTTCTTTGGATTCTTATAAATATCTTTTTCCTTCCGATGCGTTTTGTATCCTTTGTTGTAATGATCCCTATCCCTGAGTTATGCTGCTGGGTTGGGTGGGTCATCCTAGCAAATCACTGAACTAAAGTGTAGTCACAGACCCCATGACACAGTCCTAGAATAAGGCTACACTAGGTCAGCCCTAACAAAGCTTACAGTTCAAAACCAAACCTCAAAAGGATCAAGCTGTGGCCAAGATGGAATTAACAAGGACTGAATTTACCCTCCTGCATTAAAATAACCAACAAATTCCAGACAAAACATATGAAACAACAGTTTCCAAGGCACTGAATCTCAGATAACAAAGAACAGTGATCCCCAAGAATCAGTAAACAAATGAAGTTAGCCCTACAACTGCTCCAGCTTACTACCTTGAGAGTGTCCAGGCAGGGGTGCAGGGAAGGGGAACCCAGGAGCGACCCAGCAGACTCCTTGAACTGAAGAGGTAATGCTGAGAGTTTGGGGAAGTCAAGGTGACTAGAGTTCACACAGAGTACTGTAGGGAAGAGAGCTACAGAGGAAAGAAGCAAGAACTGCAGAAACTCTCCTAACCCCTCCAGACCACATACATTTTTGTTGAGTCTCTGTTTTCCATGGTACTCATTTCACCTTTTTAATATTTAGCAGTTATTTGGTCTATTCAGGTAAAGTATCAAGTTTTGTACTTCTTCTGCTCTCTCATCAGTGGCACATGGCAAGACGTAAGCAAGAAGTTAAGTGGTGAATATATTAGTTAAGCTGGAGAGGCAGAGCTAAGAAAAAAGTGGTTGGCAGATGGGAGCCCAGAATGAACTGCCAACATTGGTTTTCAGCTAAACATAACCCACAGCAAAAGAATACACAATCCCACTCTAACGACTGAAATGACATTTGAGGAAATCCCAACTTACCTGAAAACTAGCTGATGGGAGTGAAGTATGTCCCCCTTGGAGAAGGGCAGACTCTGGAGAAGACAGAACTAGGGGAGGAAAAAGAAACCACAGTGAATCCTGTCCAAGTTAGCTGTTCCCAGCAATCCACAAAACCCACTTATTTTTCTATATGAAAACAGCAGGAACTATTTCTGCCATTTGAGAAGCCATTTCCTTCTAAAAATCCAAAAAAAAAACCAACGTAACTGCTGACTAGGACCCTCATACTCTCATGGGTAGGCTTAGGAATTAAAGCATTACTTTAAGATTCACAGCTTTGCCCCTAGATACTTACAGTCACATGGATCATACAACTCAATCTACATTCCTCATTAAGTGAGGCAAAATATTTCTGCTGCCTTCTCTGCTACATATAAAATATGAATTAATAATCAGATTACTTTCCAAAAGTCTTCCCATGCCCTTTGAAACGTTGCTATTAGTATAAATTACATATCACACCGACATATACTTATCTATATTACCTACCTACCACAGTATCTAAACTTAAATACACATGGTCAATACTAACTACTGGCAAGAATACAGAGAGATTAGAACTTTTGTACATTGCTGTGGAAGTAAACATTTACCAATCATTTAGAAAAACTGTTTGGCAGTATATACCAAAGCTATACGTACACCTGCCCTATGACTCAGCAATCCCACTCCTGCGCATATATCCAGAGAAATGAGGGGTTATGTCCACCAAAAGACTTGTACAAGACTGTTCATAGCAGGTTTATTTATAATATGCCCAGATTAGAAACAATCCAAATGTCTTTCAGCAGAATGGATAAACTGTGATATAGTCATACAATAGAATATTATCCCACAGTGTAAAAGAATGAGCTCTTGCTTTACCTAACAACACGGATGTATCTCATAAACAATACTGAGCAAAATAAGCCAAACACAAAAGAATGCATACTGGGACTTCCCTGGTGGCGCAGTGGTTAAGAATCCGCCTGCCAATGCAGGGGAGATGGGTTCGAGCCCTGGTCCTGGAAGATCCTACATGCCGCCGAGCAACTAAGCCCGTGGGCTACAACTACTGAGCCTGTGTTCTAGAGCCCACACGCCACAACTACAGATGCCCATGCGCCGCAACAAGAGAAGCCACCGCAATGAGAAGCCCGCGCACCTCAACAAAGAGTAGCCTCTGCTCGCCACAACTAAAGAAAGCCCATGCACAGTGATGAAGACCCAACGAGCCAAAAATAAATAAATAAATAAATAAATATTTTAAGAAAAGAATGCATACTGTATGAGTACATTTACAGGCATGCCTCGTTTTATTGTGCTTCACTTTATTTGCACTTGACAGATACCATGTTTTTTTTTTTACAAATTGAAGGCTTGTGGCAACCCTATGTCGAGCAAGGCTATCAGCACCATTTTTCCAACAGCATTTGCTCACTTCATGTCTCTGTGTCACATTTCGGTAATTCTCGCAATATTTCAAACTTTTTATTATTACTATATTTGTAATGGTGATCTATGATCAGTAATTTTTGATGCTACCACTATAAACTGCTGAAGGCTCAGAAGATGTTTAGCATTTTTTAGCAATAACATATAGTTTTAGATTAAGGTATACACTTTTTTTTTTACACATAGTACTATTGCACAATTAATAGACTACAGAATAGTGTAAACATAACTTTTATATGCGCTGGGAAACCAAGAAATTCATGAGATTCAGTTTATTTCAATATCTGATTTACTGCAGTGGTTGGAACTGAACCCACAATATCTCTGAGGTGTGCCTGTATATTAAGTACAAAAACTTAGACTAGTGGTTACCTCTGGAGGGTTACTGACTGAGCAGGCACACAAGAGAGACCTCTGGGGCATTAGAAACATTCCATATCTTAGTGTGGGTAGTGGTTACACTGGCATATAATATATAAAAATTAATCAACTGGTACGCTTAAGATCTGTGCACTTAATGTAGTAACTTACACATCAATAAACAAAACAGAAACAAACTTTGCTCTTAGGGAAGTCTATTCAGAGTAATGGTTGATGGGAAAGTCCGATTCTCAGAAAGTAGAGGAAGCAATAAAAGGAACTATTATTCCAGACTTAATTTGACCAGTAATGGAAAACTGTCTTGTAAAAGAAATCTTGAGAAGAAAATGAAGATGTTAGTTGGAGGAAAGTTGAGGAAATGTTGTACATAGGCAGATATGTACCCAAGACTTTAGGAAAATAGAATAAAGAGAAATGTCTTAGGTAAGATGATTTTGATTCCAAGTAACAGAAACCAACAAAACCAACAACAGTAACAGCTATAGAAACCAACTAAGTGCCTGGCAATAGTAAATGCTTAGTAAGTGTTACAAATATTACCATGACTATAAGGGACAGAGGCTCATGAAAGTTAATCCTAACTATACAATCGTGAAAAATCCCAAAAAGAAAAAAAAGACAAAGCCTTAAAATGAAACCATTTGGGCTGATTTAATTCTGAGGAAGTTAGAATTAAAAAGAATATTTATGAAAGATATAAGGGGCAAAGAGCTGAGAAGGGGAGAAGTGATGTCATCAACATGGTGGAATAAGAATTTTCTACCATCTTCCCCACAAAAAACACTGATTTAGACAATCATCCATGGTTGAGAGTGTCTTTGTGGAAGTCCAGGAGTCTAGCACAGAAGTTCCAGCACACCACTGGAACAACAACAACAAAAAATCCAAGATGGATGCATTGAAGAGGGTAAGAGGAACAGTTTCATTTTACCAGCATCACCCCCAAGGAGGTACAGCTCAGTGCCAAGGCGGCCTTCTTGGCCTGTGATTTCTCTCACGGGAAAAAGTGAAAGCATGTGAGTGCCCAGGTTCCCCAGCAGTATGGGACACCACCAAAGATACCCACTTCTTTCTCACCTCATCCAGAATACTGAGGTGTCCTAAGAGAATGAGGGGAAGAGAGCAGCTGGGAGAACAGCAGTCACGGCACTTGGAGGGTATATCAAAGGAACATGGATCCCACTAACCACTTCACAGACTCAATCAGGAAGCCTGACAAAGAGCCACTGGGGATGCTTCACTTGTGGATCCTCCCAACTGCAATGCTCCATGCACCTCCCCTATACACCCTCCCCACAACCTATGGCCAGCTCTCTTTGCACACCCTAATGGTGGCAAGAGGAGCTTTTATAGATAGCTATGAACACACACAGAAAGCCAGCCTGACCTCTGCATGATTTGGAGAAAGCTACCAAAAGCATCTGAGCATTAGCACCACCAAGGAAAAGCAAAGGTGAAGCTGTTAGCACCCAGCCTGGCTTTGCAGGATTAAGAGAAGGTATACAATCTTAAGAATCCCCCTCAAGAGGGAACAAAAAGCATGGAGCAGATGTATGCATAGAAGATCTAAGAAAGCCTCAGAATCCCTAACAGAATTGCTGATGGAGGATATTTCTCTCCCAAAGCCAATCAGTAAAGACAGGAGGAGGTGATTTCATCAGTGGTGTTTCTATACACTAAAAAGGAAATATCTGCAAAAGAAATAAAGAAAATAATCCCATTTAGAACAGCATCAAAAACAATAAAAGACTTAGAAATAACTTTCACCAAGGAGATGAAAGATCTGTGGAATGAAAACTATAAGTCATTGATGAAAGAATTTGAAGAAGGCACAAATAAATGGAAAGACATCCTGTGTTCATGGATGAGAAGAATTTCTATTGTTAAACTGTCCATACTACTCAAAGTCATCTATAGATTAAATGTAATCCCTATCAAAATTCCAATGGCATTTTTCACAGAAATAGAAAAAAAATTCTAAAATTTGTATGGAATCGAAAAAGACCCCTAAAAGCCAAAGCAATCCTGACAAAGAAAAACAAAGCTGGAGGCATCAAACTATATTATAAAGCTACAGCAATCAAAACAATATGGTACTGTCATAAAATAGACACAAATACCAATGGAACAGAATTGAGAGCCCAGAAATAAAGTCTCCTATATATGATCAACTAATATTTGACAAGGGACCAAAAATACTTAATGGGGAAAGGACAGTCTCTTCAACAAATGGTGGTGGGAAAACTGGATAATCACATACAAAAGAAGGAAACAGAATCCCTAACTTACACCAATCATGAAAATTAACTTGAAATGGATTAAAGATTTAAACAAGACCTAAAACTGTAAAACTTCTAGAAAACAGGAGGAAAAAGCTACTTGACATCGGTCTTGGCAATGATCTTTTCAATATGACACCAAAAAAACACAAGCAACAAAAGGAAAAAGCAACAAATGGGACTACATCAAACGAAAAACCTTCTTCACAGCTAAAGAAAGCATCAACAGAATGAAAAGATAAGCTATGGAATGGGAGAAAATATTTGCAAATCATATATCTGATAAGAGGTTAATATCCAAAGTGTATAAGGAACTCATACAACTCAACGGCATAAAAACAAATAATTCAGTTTAAAAATGGGCAGAGAACCTGAATAGATATTTTTCCAAGGAAGACATACAGATGGCCAGTGTATATGAAAAGGTCCTTGATATCACTAATCATCAGGGAAATGCAAATCAAAACCACAATGAGATATCACCTCAGACCTGTTAGAATGAATATTACCAAAAAGACAAGAGATAAGTGTTGGTGGGCATGTGGAGAAAAAGGAACCTTTGTCCACTGTTGGTGGGAATGTAAATTGGTATAGCCACTATGGAAATATAAATATAAACCACATTTTCTTTATCCATTCTTCCACTGATGGACACTTAGGTTGCTTTCATGTCTTGGCTCTTGTAAATAATGCTGCAATGAACATGGAGGTGCAGATATCTGAGATAGTGATTTCATTTCCCTGGGATACATATCCAGAAGTGGGATTGCTGAATCATATGGTAGTTCTAGTTTTGATTTCTTAAGGAATCTCCATATTGTTTTTTATAGTGGGTAAACCAATTTACATTCCCACAAACAGTGGGAATGTACACACACATACACATATATAATGCAATATTATTCAGTCATAAAACGGAAGGAAATCCTGTCATTTGGGATAACATGGATGGACTCTGAAGGCATTATGCTAAGTGAAATAAGAAAGAGGAAGACAAATACTGCATGATCTCATATGTGGAATCTAAAAGGTCCGAACACAGAAACAAAGAGTAGAATGAGGGTTTTCAGGGGCTGGAGGGTGGGGGAAATGGGGAGATTTTGGATAAAGGATACAAACTTTAATTTACAAATAAGTTCTGGAGATCTAATGTACAGTATGGTAATTATTGTTAACAATACGGTATTATACACTTGCAAGTTGCTAAGAGAATAAATCTTAAACATTCTCATCACACACACACCCCACCAAATACGTGTGGTGACCAATGTGGTTAACTAATCTTATTATGGTAATCATTTTGCAATATATAGGTGGGTCAAATCATAACACTGGACAACTTAAACTTACACAATGTCAGGGTCAATTATATCTCAATAAAGCTGGCAAAAACTTCTCAGCAAAATTTTGTAGCTTTCAGTGTAGAGATCTTGCATATTTTTGTTGGTTTATATTCTTGTTTCATATTTTGGATGCTAATATAAGTGGAATTATTATTTTTATTACAATTTCCAATTGTTCATTGGTGATAGAATGAAACAGTTGATTTTTTCATCAAACTTTTTGTTTTGAGATAATTGTAGATACACATGCAGTTGTGAGAAATAAAACAGAGATTCTTTGTATCTTTAGAAAAAAAGAGCTGAGGATGAATATAAGGTATAGCTCAAACCTAAATAAATAATGTTAAGATTTCTAATGATATTAAACAAATCCGAGAAAAAGGACTGTATGATAGCAGCTAGGTTAAACCAAACCTGACTGCATAGCCATACCTACAGAATGTAAAGACAGTGACAATGCAGAAAGAAGTCTACAGTGACATATCACAGGGCTCTGTCCTTACCCTGACCTGCTGAATGACATATAGGAAGAAAGAGAAGGAATATTCATTAAATATGTTAGTGACAAAAAAAAAAAAAATATGCTAGTGACATAAAGTTGGAAAGAACAGTTAAAACACTGAATAACCAAGTTAATATTAATTATTAATTATTCTGACAAGCTGGAACACTTGGCCAAAAAATGTGAACAATCATAATAAATGTGAAGTCCTGACATTAAGGATAAAAAACAAGTCTATTATACAAGGATGACATAAATCTAGTTCACGGCAGTTTATGTAAAAAAGATCTAGGACTAACAGCATAATATCGCTGATTTTAAAAAGCAAATACAATCTGATACTAAACAGCAGAAATACCCAAATCAAAAGAAATAGTACGTCACACTTTAAGGTATTTTTCAAAGTACATCTAAATGACTGTTTAGTTTTAGGCAATGCATTTTAAGAAGCATGCTATCATGCAGTAGAGTTTTTAGAGAAGAGGTCTAGATATATCGCATGGAGACCCATCAAAGGAACTGAGGCTATTTTGCTTTGAGAAGAAAAAGAATCTGTGAGTAGGAGTTGTAACAGCTGAATTCACATATCTGAAGGGCAGCAATGTTAAAGAGAGAGCAGTCTCTTGCTTTTGGGGACTAAGAACTAAGATCAACACAGAAGTTACAGGGAAAGGCACTTCTGCCTCATATAAGGAACTAAAAAAAGAAAACACCAACAAGGGAATAGTCTGCACCCAAAATGGAGCTTAATGCCACAATTGTTCAGGCATAGGCTTAACAGATGGTCATCCGCCAAGGATATTTCAGAACTGATTCTTACATTGAAGAGATGATTACCAAGATTTTTTTCTGACTGTAAGATTATCATTCTAATTTTTAATAAATAGAAATCATGTGAGGGTCACAGACATTCTGAATCATTACTTCTTTTCATTCCCCAATCCCAAAGCCAAGCAGAATTAACTCTTCCTCCAAGTCTCTCCCTATAATGTAAATAAGAATCTCTCCCTATGATGTAATTGTTTCTTTTCTCGATCGTCATATATATAAGGTTCCCTCCTTCCACTTCTTCCAGCTCTGTCAAGTATTTAATCTTCATGTCATGGCTGTTCTTTCGCCCCCATTATCCCACTCTCTCCCAAGTTGTCCCCACTACCTTCCATCTCAGGTGCTCATCCCGTTCCTCTTGAAATCTGCACACCAGGGTTTCCCAAGCAGCGTCCCTCCCGTGGGGTCCTCTCTCTGGAGCCCAGATGTCCGGCACGAGTCTGTGCCCTTACACACAGTGAAGCTAGCTGCCCTAAAAGACACAAGATGGGGTCAGCGGCAACCGTCACAAAATTACACCTCAAGAGTTTTGCACAGTGGCCAAGAGGTCCTTGGAAAAGAGAAGTGCCCGGAGAGAACAGTAAAGAGGCATGTGGCACTCCCGCTGAACAAAAACAGAATGGAGATCGAGTACGCAGGTTCGGCCCCAGATTCCAAAAATCCCTGGCGCCTACCCTAGAATCTGGGCAGAGGCGCCCACCTACTCGGACGGTTACCTCGGTGCACACTTGTGGGTTCACACCCCCGCGGGCTCAAGAAGACACACCTGTTGCGGAGCGGAAAAGCTGGAAGGTGGACAAACAGGGCGGGGCTCGGCTCGCGTCCTTCCTCCTAGGCCGGAACAAAAGAACAAAGCCCTCCCAGGGATCGGGGCGGAATAGTCCCACACTAAAGGAGGAGAGGGGAGTCCCCTTCGAGGACTCCCCAGCTCCCTCTCGCAGAGGCCGCTTCAAGCGGAGAGAGAGAGGGGTGACGTCACGCGGCCAGAGGGGCTGGCGGTTGCCATAGTGATACCTGGGCTTCCCTCCCGCTAGAGCGATTTTCGCACTCTGATCCCGGGTCCAGAAGCTCTGGGACAATCACCAAACCTAGTGAAGGGAGCCGAAGCAGCTGGACTTTCCCCCTCGCCAAGCTCTTTTCATGCCTACAGCCGGCTTCAACGGCCACTTCCGCTGGTGGGAGAAGAGAACACCCACCCCCCACCCGCTTGCTAGCGTTAAACCGCGCCCCGCGGACACATAGGACTACGATTCCCAGAGTGCTCCACGACGCTAAACTCCATTTCCCAGAAGAAAGCCAACGTATGAAATCCAGTGGAGCGGGGACGAGTGTTCTACCCACTAGTCGTTTGTTCGTACACGTCTCAGGTAAAAGTATGCGTTAGAGCAGTGACTCTCAAGCGTGTGTCACCGGACTGATTTTAAGAATACACATTTACACACACATATATAATTTAAAAACGCAAACAAGCGTTTGCGCTTATGCATTGTTTCACAATGCATAACTTGCCTTTATTACCTGTCCTGCATTGTATTTAGTGTTCTATCCCTTTGTTTAAAAAATTCTGGTCGTGACCCATTATATTGACGCTCAACCACGACTCAAATGGAGCCCAACGCCAGTCTGTTGGTGTGTTCTTGGGAGAAAAGAATCCAACAGAAGTAGGTAGGTTTCTGTATTTTTAAATGTGTGGCCCAAGCACTTTACTGTGCTTCAGTGCATCTCCATATTTGTATAGTGGGGCTAAGGTCAAGTCACTCAGCCTGTTGACTGACAAAACACTAAACTTGGAAATCAGGAAGACATGGCCTAAGTGAAACAGGAATGAAAGCTGTGAGAGAACAGTCTGAAATAAAAACACTATATGAAAAGGGATTAAAACACATGCAAGCATATTTAAAATGCAGGAACGTAACTAAAATCGTACTGGAGAAGAACTGAATTGATGCTATGGAAAAGTGAATCAGTTATGTATAGGATATTCTTTTAAAGCTGCGTGGTTCAAAAGAAAAAGATGAATGAAATAGAAGAAAGTGATAGATAGATATAAAGGACAGAGGATGGAAAGCCAACATGTGGATGATTGCCCATCAGGAAGGAGAGACCACATGAAATCAGCTATCATTTAACACTTTCTATGTGCCAGACAGTGTTCTAAGTGCTTTACACCTGACTTATTTAATTCTTAAAACAATCTAATGAAGTTGTTCATTATTATTCTTTCTTTACTACAAAGGAAACTAAGGCACAGATGAGTTGAGTAACCTGCCCAAGGTGACATAACCAATAAATGGGGAAGCTAAGACTTGAATGTAGTACTTTGGTCCCAAGCTCCCACTTTTAATCTTTAACACTAGAATCCCTAGTAAAGAGATGAACAACTTCCTCAGTTTAAGAAAGAATGCATCTCTCATTCACTGCTAGTGGGAGTGCAAGATGTCCTAGTTTAGAGGACAGTTTGGCAGGACAGTCCTTAGTTTCGAAACTAAGCACACTCCTACAATATGATCCAGCAGTTGTACTCCTTGGTATTTACCTAAATGAGTTGAAAACTCATGCGCACATGAAAACCTAATTGCCGAAACTTGGAAGCAACCAAGATGTTCTTCAGTAGGCGAATGGCTAAACTGCGGTACATCCGTACAATGTAATATTATTCAGCAATGAAAAGAAATGAACAATCAAGCTACCAAAAAACTCCACAAAGGAACATTAAATGCAAATTGCTGAGTGAAAGAAGCTAATGTGAAAAGGCTACATACTGTACAATTCGAACTATATAACATTCTGGAAAAGTCAAAACTATGGAGACAGCAAAGATCAGTGGTTGCTAGGGGTTTGGGGAGGGGAAGGAGGGATGAATGGTTGTAGCACAGGGGATTTTTAGGGCAGTGAAATTATTTTGTATGATATTGTAATGGTGACTCTATGTCATTATACATTTGTCAAACCCCATAGAATGTCAGATACACAGAGTGAACCCTTAATATAAACTATGGTGTTTAGTCAATAATAATTTATCAATATTTGCTCATCAGTTGTAACAAATGCACCGTACTAATGCAAGAATGTTAATAGGGAAAACTAGGGGGAGGGGCAGTGGTGAGAGCATATGGACTTTTTCTGTAAACCTAAAACTTTTTAAAAAGTGTATTAATTTTAAAAATATGTAAATGTTAAAGGTGCTTCTCTTAAGGTCTCAGCAGGAAATGAGGGATGTGTAGTTAGAAACTGGAAGAAAACTGATTCTTGTTGTAAAGTGGCAGAACTTGGCTGAATTGTGTTCTACAGTTGGGTTGGGTACAGCATCCTGGTTGCTGTGTGCTATTTATAGCAAAATATGTGAGGAGAGAGACAAATTGAGAAAAGAACTGTTAAGCAAAAGGAGCCATTTTTTGATCGTTTGGAAAATTTTCAGCTACACCTTATACAAACGAGGCTTTCGATACAAATTGAAATACATATGTATTGAAAAAACGTATATATGTAAAATTTCTGTCCTCAGTGACTTCTCTTTGTAGTTTTAGCAACTGGGTGTACACATAAAAAAAGTAAGCAACCATAGCAAGCAGCATATAGATACTCCCTTAGTGTATATGCAAAATATTGAGTACCTACTATGTGCCGAACACTAATAAGAAACACTCTCTGCATATAAGGTATAATCTAGTGAATAAAAGTCAAAGTTTCTTGAGTTTTTACTTGGCTCCTAGCTCTAGGTACTTTACTTGAATCAACTCATTTAATTAACTCAGGTTACCAAATAGAGAACAGAAAAGGATGGAAATTCACAGAAAACGCATAGGTTAATAATTTAAGATACAACCCTACCTTAATAATGTATCTTTTTGCACAATGGCCATAATTTTGGTAATAACCAGATTTTTTTACTCAAAAAATACATAATGAATATCTTAGTATGTCATCAATAAATATTCATGCATTGAATGCCTTTTAATGGCAGCAAAAGTATTGCATCATATTGATGAATAATTTTTTAAAAGAAAAATATTTACCACAGCTCAACAGATACACACAAAAAACATATGAAAGCGAACCATTCAATGCATTTACACAAAGCAAACACACCCATGTACCCAGCACCCAATTTGAGAACCAAAATCATTATCAGAATCCCAGAAACTCCTTCCAAGGGTAGTGGGACCTCCCAGTCACTACCTACCAAGGGTAATCATTACGCTGATTTCTACTGTACAAGGAACATTAATTTCACCTGTTTTTGAACTTTCAAAAGTTGGAATGGACTATAATATGTGTTTTTTGTCTGGCTTTTTCCACTCAATATTAGTTAGTGAGATTTAGTCCATGTGGTTGTGTGTACTTGTAATTCATTCACTCTCGTGGTGTGGTATTACATTGGGAAAACCTCTCAATATGTCTTTTCTACTGTAGATGGACATTTGTGTTGTTTCCAGTTTCGGCCTAAAATAATAACTAGACTACTTTGTGTTTCTTACAACTCAACCCTGGCTCTTCCTTTACTGAGATCTATTCTGATATGTTTAAACTTTTTTTCAGTGCAGTAAAAGTTGCAGCTGTGTCCAGTCCTTGTTCCCTGTTACCCTAAAACAAACTCCTGTTGATAAATAATTTTGGTTCAAATGCATCACTAATTGCTTTCTGTTTTGCATATATATATATATATTTAATTTTATTTATTTATTTTTATTTTTGGCTGCCTTGAGTCTTTGTTTCTGCGCGCGGGCTTTTCTCTAGTTGCGGTGAGCGGGGGGCCACTCTTCGTTGCGGTTCTCGGGCTTCTCGTTGGGTGGCCTCTGTTGCTGCAGAAGAGCATGGGCTCCAGGCTGCGTAGGCTTCAATAGTTGTGGCACTCAGGCTCAGTAGTTGTGGCTCACAGGCTCCAGAGCGCAGGCCCAGTAGTTGTGGCGCATGGGCCCAGTTCCTCCGCGGCATGTGGGATCTGCCCGGAACAGGGCTCGAACCCGTGTCCCCTGCACTAGCAGGCAGAGTCCCAACCACTGCGCCACCAGGGAAGCCCCTGCACATATTTTTTTTAAGCACAAGGTTTTCTTTGGTATGTAACTTCAGGCAAAACTAGCGTTCCAAATGACTTCAGGAAAAAAAATATATATATATGCTTGATAAAAATCTATACATCAAATAAAGTGATATGTATAAATTATGGACAGCAATCTTTTATAGCATAATTTCTATCAAAACTGCTTCATGCCTATCCTGTCAGAGCAGGTCGTCTCCCATAAAACCACTGACATCTTACATCTCTCTCTTCGTCTCACTCTCTTCTCTACCTCTCCTTCTCCCTCTCCCTTCTCGTCCCTCTTCCTCACTTCTCTGTTTAGGCAACGTGGTTTCTCTGTTTGTGATCGTCTTCCTCTTTTCTTAAATCATTAGTAAATAATACCAAGAAGTAGACAAAAGCCAATTACAGTAATGTTTGCACTGGACAGGCTCAGGAAAACACGTGACCCGCAGTTTTGACTCAGATGGAAAAGTAAGAAGGGGGAAAGGAAACATATTTGCATTGGTTAGATTTCGAGAACATGAACTCCTGTCTTGGCCAAAAATCAAACTAGGATCTTCCTTTTAGAAGGTAGCCAGGTTCCAGGGGCGACAGGAACTCACGAACCATCTATAAATTTTGTTCTTAACGTGACGAGAGCGTGGAAACACACTGTGAAATGCAAAGCACGGTGCAAACACAATGGGATTGATGTTCCCTTAGGATTGATGTGGGCTCGCCACTTGGGGACACCAGAGCAAGGGGATGCAAGGAGGCTTTTCTGCATCATTTCCCTCGCCCTTTACTCAGGACGCAGGTCATCGAACTAAGTTCCTCTCTGAAAGCCACTAGCCACTAGCTCTTCAAGGAGCTTCAGTGCCTGAAAGTTCCAAACAAAAGCTACACGTATCAGGCCTAAAACTAGGATGACAGTCTGATTCCACTTCGTTGGGAGGTTAGTTTGGTTCCAGGTGAGGACATTACAGAGGCCTCAAGTTGTCTGGAAAACCTATTGCTGATGCGGTGAGGACACCCCGTTTTAGGGCTCTCGACTCCCAGTTACCCAGCGAGGTTGACCTCCATGCCAAACTTGCACTTCACCTGAGGGTTTCTATCCAATTTGCAGAGTGCGTTTTCTTGCACTCCAGCTCATTTTTATCCTTTCTTCCCTTTTTGCCCTTACCTTACATCAGCCAGTGAAATTTCTATTTAAGGATTTAACAGCACGTGTCATTACTCGTGTAGTCGTGGCCGAGTGGTTAAGGCGATGGACTAGAAATCCATTGGGGTTTCCCCGCGCAGGTTCGAATCCTGCCGACTACGTTAGCTTTAGCGAGCAGAATACGAGGCTTATTATCTGACTACATAGGTTTGCAGGCAACCTCTTTTTCCTTTGCCTCTGTGCACTTCCTGCCTTGGAAACTTGAAAGTATTTCTGGAGTCAACGGATGCCCCTGGTAGGGTTTAGCAGCTACCTCCGTGTTCAGTAGATTCAGATCGTGGCTGTGAGTATAGATAGGAACCGGTGCACTGGTTCCTTTTTGTCTTTTACCGTAAGGTTGTCACATAGCGCCATCGCCGGCCGCCCCTCTGTGCTGCCTGTTCTGGGAAGTGAGGGCCGGACTGGAGTGGACTCAAGGCTAGACTTGGACAGATTCGGCTCGGACGCTGAATCGCATAATGTATGCTTGATAGCAGGAAGCGTAGCCTGCACAGTGACGTAATAAAGACAACAGTGAGCAACTGTATGGAGATTCCTCCAGAGTAGCATACTGTGTTTTCCACATTAGTGCAGTAGTGTATATCTCTACCTGTCATGCTGGAGACCATAGTTCAACTACGCTACACGTTGGCCATTGTCTCTCTTCTAGTTAACAACCAAGGACTGGGGTTCAGGAAGTAACATGAAGAGAGGATGGCCTCTCCACAAATACCAAGTGATACAGCCGGTTTGGTGACAAGTGAAGATTACATCTTGATGTGATGTAAATATATACTATTATGTGTACATATGTACTTTAAAATACATGCATATATACACATTTAAGAGTATATATTTTAAAAGCATATATATGTGTGTGTGTACTTTTCTCTCATGTATATGACAGAGAGAAAAGGAAAAGAAAATGCAGTAATATGCTAAATATGCTAACATTTGGCGACTGGGATAGCCAGGAATTCTCTGTATTCTTGTAACTTTTCTGTCACTCTGAAATTATTTCAAAATTAAATTATTTTAAAATAAAAAGTTAAAAAAAAAGACTAATAAAACTATAAATGAAAAATATATTCATTGACATTTAAAAGCACAGATATGCAATTTGAACCGTAGATATAAAAGAGATAAGAAGTAAATTAATGAATAAGAGTTTAGAATTGATGAAGGAATGGGATGCAAACTGCTACAGTGAGCAAGAAAATTCATAACCATGAGAAGAGCTAAATAGAGAGTGCATGCCTAAAACAGTATTGTTCAATAATGAATATATTTTGGGATATGAAAATAAGATGGTACTATAATTCAAAACAGCAGTAACATGTATGATGGGAAGGTGTGGCCATAATCCAAATTATTCTATGCTCCTTTATAATAATGAATAAGTTCAGAATTAGATGTTCACTCCAAACATGATACATACTTTGGACCAATTGCTGAATGGATGAGTCTTAAAATCAGTATTTTTGTGGGCCATGTTCAAAGCCAAACAGCTTTTCTTTTTAATGAAGGAACATCCTTCCAAAATATAAGAATAAATTTGAAATTTTAATTTAGAATTAATTTTTAACATTTTATCAAATTTAGTCGAATTTAAAAGTTAATATTATTATGCAGCACTGCCAGACACTAGATTATTTCTTCAGTAATTCTATTGCACAGTTGAGTGATCAAAGTCCATTCCTTTTCAACTAACATTGAATCTCACTTGTCTCTAACTATTAATTCTTTTCATCATAGACAAAATATTCTTTTTTATTTTTTACAGAGGAAAAAATGATTGATCATAGATAAGAACTATAAGGGCATGGATGAGCAATCAACACAGGCAGTGCTTGAAGGGCCACATCCTTGAGAGAAGGGAAACACATGATATGAGTTGCACAAGAGCTTGCCCTCGAGGGACATGTTCTATTTTGCAGCATTTTAGAATAGACTCCAAGTGGAAAGAAGCAGTTGCCCTGGACTGAAGAGACACCACTCGTCAGTGTTTGGCTACCAAAATCCATAGGAGCTGAGGGTCAAAATTCAGATGATGAGGGAACCACAGAGAAGGAGCTCAAATTTCCATGTATAAATTCTCCTTACAGCATCGGCTAATTCCTAAATTGCACACACACAGGAAGATGTTCCAAAACTCTGTAGGAAAGAGCAGCTGGAAGGCTAATGATCTGTAGAGATTCAGCAGCTGCTTAGTTCTGGACAACTAAGTTCATACCTCTCCCAGTTGGAGGGAACCCGATAAACACTATCAGCCGTCATTTGAGACTGCAGAAGCATACCTCTTAAGCAGTAAGTAACAAACCCAGCTGTAAGGACCAAACAAGAAGAGCAAGGGCTATGTCTTCAGAGTAAAGAAAAACTAAATAGACCGACCATAACAAAGGCTCGATCTTTGTATATTGCAGAAAGACTACCAGAAAACTCTGAATGTTTGGAAAGAAAGCAATACATGTCTATATAATCCATGGATCAATGAAGAAAACACAATAGAAGTTTTAAAATACTTTGAGCTGAATGATAATGAAAGTATGATACATCATAATTTGTCTAATGTAGCTAAAGCTATTTTTAGAAGGAAATTTTTGTCTTTAGTTGCAAGTATTAGAACAAGGAAAAGGTTGGAAATCAGTGATCTAACTCAAGAAGCTATAAAAAACTGGGAACTTAAATGCAAAAAGTAGAAGGAACTATTAAAATAAGTGCAGAAATCAGTAAATGGAAAGCAGACATACATCAGAGAAAATCAACAAAGTAAAAGGTTGGTTCTTTGAAAAAATTGATGAAATAGATAAATCCCAAACAAGAATAACTAATAAAAAAAAGAGTAAGTTAAAACACAAAATACCACAACAGGAAGGAAATAGCTGACATTCATATATATCCTAGATATATTTTATTTGTTTAATTTTTTAGATATATTTTAAAAACAAGAATGGTATCATAAACATCTTTATGTCAATATACATGAAGCAGTTAATAAAATGGATGCATTCTTTGAAAAATACAGTATATCACAAGGGACACAGAAAGCAATAGGAAATCTGAATTGTCTTATGCCTATTAAAAAATTAAATCCATAATTTAAAAAGTCACTCCTATAAACCTCCAGGCCTAGGTAGAATCTCTTGTGAATTCTTCTATACAAATAAGAGATAAATAATATCAATCTTACAGAAACGCTTTCAGAGAATAGAAAATATTCTATATCTTGATCATGGTGATTATTACACAAGTATATGCATAAGTAAAAATTCATCAAACTGTATAATTAAGATTTATGGTCTCTTCAGTATGCAAATTACACCTAAATTTAGAAAATGAGAAAAATTAAAGCAAAGTAAGGATGGTTTAACTCAAACAAAAGTAAGGAGAATTCCTCACTTGCAGCTGTGCATTACAAGACATAATAAAAGGTATTCTTGGGTTAAAGAAAAATAAAAGATTTGAAAATTGGAATTAATAGGTGAATTAACATAGTAGCTGGTTTCATGGTCAGTATACGACATATCAAGTGTGTTAATACGTACCAACAACAAACAATTGGAAATTAAAAATTTAAATTTTCCATTTCAATAGCATCAAAAACAACAACTGTTTAAGAGTAAATCTAATAAAAGTAAATTTAATAAAAATATAAGTAAAAATCAATCCAAAGAGAAGAAGTAAAATAATATAAATACTTTTAATCTAAAAGGGGTTAAGAAAGCAGAAATTAGAGAACAAGAACATACTGGCAAAATTAAAAGAAGAGCAAGATGGTAGACTTAAACTTCACTAAATAAATATTATCTTGAATGTAAGTAGACTATTTCAATTAAAAAACGAAGATTGTCATACTGCAAAAAATTTACCCTGAACTACATGTTCTTTATATGGCACACAGTTTAATATATTTGTTTAAAAAAAAAAAGGATTAAAGTAAAAGAATGTACAAGACATATCAGAACAAGTAACCAAAAAAGGCAGACCAGAACCATTTTAGTGATAATAATGTGGTATTTGTAGACTCTCGAGAAAGTAGCATTACTAGAAATAATGAGGCTATTTCATAACCTCCAGGGTCAATTTAGTAAAAGGATATAACAATTTTATATGCACATAATAACTGCTTCAAAGTATAGAAAACAAAAGATTGGCAGAGCTAAATGGAGAAATACAAAAATCCATAATCATAGTTGAATATTTTAACACTTCTATAGAAATAACTACTGCAACAAACAGACAAAAGTTTAGTCAGAAAATGTTAAGCAATAGGATTAATACTATACCCAAGTGAAGAATATCTCTGTTTTTGAGGTATACATGAAACATTTAAAAAATCACCAAATGGTAAGCATAATGCAGGTGTCAACAAATTTCAGAAGATTGAGATCACACAGAATATGTTCTCTGAGCACAGTGCAACTAAATAAAAATCAATATCAATAGCATAGATAAATAGAAAATTCCTAAATGTTGCAATATTAAGTAATACAGTGCTAAATAAACCCATGGGTCAAATAAGTTTTTTAAAACTATAAAATATTTTTAACTGAATGATAATGAAAATAAGACATATCACAACTTGTGACATGAAGCCAAAACAGTGCTTAAAGTCGAATATTTAGCTCCAGATTCATATACTAAAAAGAGGGAAAATTGAAATTTAATGATCTAAGCTTTCATCTCAAGAACCTAGGTTAAAAATATAGCTAGGTTTTAGAGTTTAAAAAATTAAACTCTAAAAGTTAGAAGGAAAGAAATAATAAGAGCTGTAATCACTGAAAAAAAAAGGAAAAATAGACAAAGCAAAAATTTGCTTGTTAGTAAAATTGCTACCCCAAATTGATTTTTTTTTAAAGAAACAAAGAAAAACTAACAAGGATAAAAAGAGGACAACATTAAAGATCTTACTGATATCAAATTAGAGTCAGAGGATAAAATGAGTAGTTTTGGGGAATAACTTTGACAATAGAAGATAAATTACAGGTTTCTATATAAACACAACTTACCAAAGCAGACACAAGAAGAAATGAAAAGTTTAAATAGTCTGAAGTTCATTAAATAACTTAAAAATCATAATTACCTTCTATATTAGTTTACTATGGTTGCCATGACAGAATACCACAGATCAAGTGGCTTAAGCAACAGAAATTAATTTTCTCACAGTTCTGGAGGCTGGAAGTCCAAGATCAAGGTGTCCACAGGTTTGGTTTCTCCTGAGGCCTCTTCCCTTGGCTTGCAGATAGTGACCTTCTCTCTGTATCCTCACCTGGTCTTTCCTCTGTGCTTGCTTATCCCTGGCATCTCTTTGTGTGCCCAAATTTCCTCTTCTTATAAGGATACTAGTCAGGTTAAATTAGTGCCCATTTTAACAGCCTCATTTTAACTTAAATTAACTTAATTCCCAACTCTTTTTATGAGGCTGGCAAAATCTTCATACTAAAATCTGACAAGGATGTTACTAGAGAGGAAAGTGCAGGTCAAACTTTGTGTTAAACATTCTAGATGCAAAACCATTAAACAAAATAATAGCCATCAGATCCAGTAATATATAGAGAGAAGAGTCAAAGTGAAAAGGTAATGCTTGTTTTAGTAATATGAAATATGTTTTATATATAAAAATCAATCACTTTAAATTTATTACAAAATGTAAGAGAAGAAACAAAAGATCATATTAGTAGATACAGGAAAAACATTTGAAAAAATTCAATGCCAATCATTAAAAATTTCCAGCCGTCTATGAATAGAAAGGAGATTTCTTAATCCCATGATGCATATATACAAAATCCTACATCTATCATCTTAATTATGGTAAATATTTGACACTTTCTCCCAGTTACTGGGACCAGGACAATCAGGACCACTATCGCCACTGCTATTCAACATTGTATTGGGGGTCTTAGGCCATGAAATAAAATAAGACAAAGAATTAAAAGATATTAAGATTGGAAATGAAGAAATAGGACTGTTATCATTTGCAGATGATATCATTAAGTGCTTGGAAAATCCCCCCAGATATACAAACTATTAGAATTAATGAGTAAAAACAGCAAATTTACTAGATACAAAACCCCATATTCAAATATATATTATATTCATATATACTGGCAAAAATAGACAACTGTTTTGTCATTTACAATAGCAAGAAAACTACCAATATCCTAATAATAAATACAATAATAAATGTAATAAAAATGTGCAAGAGTGCTATATTAAAAACTCCAAATCACTGTGCAGAGAATTTTTAGTAATATCTAAATAAATGAAAAGATACATCATATTCATTGATTGAAAGGCTCAGATTCAATGTATTTGAAATAAAATGCTCAAAGAGTACTTCTGATAGAATTGACAAACTCTCTCTAAAATATATGTGCAGGTGGAAAGGACCTAGAATAGTAAAGGAAATCTTGCAAAGGAAGAACAAATCTGGAGGAATTTTACCACCACATAACAAGACTTATTCTAAAGCTATGGTGATTAATAAAATATACTATTGATGTAATGATAAAGAAAGAGATCATTGGAACAAAATAGATATGCTGATAAAAAACCACATACATATAACAAAGTGTCACTGCAACTCAAAGGGGAAAATGATAGATTTTTCAAAAGATGGTGCTGGGTCAACTGGATATACAAAGGAAAACAATGTGGACATTGGCCTCTTCTGTAAACTATTCCCTAAATCAATTCAAGATGAATTAAAACCCTCAATGTGCAAGGTAAAATAATAAAATTTACAGAGGAAAACAGGAGACTATCTTCATGAACTTTGGGTTGCCAAGGATTCCCTGTATAATAAGCACAAAAACAATAACCATAAAAGATAGGTAAATTATACTTTTTTAAACTTAAGAATTTCAGTACATCCAAAGACACCATTAACAATGTGAAAAGGCACAGAGTGGGAGATGTTTTTAATAAGTACATCTGACAAAAGATTTATGTCTAGACTGTATACAGAACTCCTTAAAATCAGTAAGAAAAAAGACAATAGGTAATAAATCAGATGGTGGGAATCTGGGTAGTATCTCTTATGATGGCTGATAAGAGCTGGTCACTGTAGGGGTCCTCTTTCAAGGACAGTGTCAATCAGCTCCCTCTCAGCACAATACTGACACATTATTTTTAATTCTCTGGGAAGAACCTCCATTTTTGACAGAACATTTCCGCTTCAGTGTCTGTACAGGGTATAGTAGATGGCCAGTAATCATCTATTTCCATCTCTCCCAAGAGAACCTTCCTGTACTACAGAGGCTAGAAGGTTAACACTACATTTTCCTAGCTCCCTTGCAGCTAGGTGTGATTTAAGCTTTTTCTGGGAGTTTTCTAAGGTGGAAATAAGGCACCTTCTAATTCAGTTGTTTTGTGCTAACAAGCATTGTTATGGAAAAATTGGGATTTCCTGCAGAGGAACACAGGTGAGGGGTGTCAGTTGTTTTGCTAATTCACATCTAGGAGCATGGCACACTCCAGAACATGGAATTCTCAAAGTGTGGTCCCCACACCAACACCAGCAGCAACATTTGGCACCTTGCCTAGAAATGTAAGTTGCTTTCTGACTGTTCTGTGTTTATTTGTCTATTTGTTACCCATTAACCACAGGTCCAAATTAACCACCAGAGTTGTTTACATTTCCTGCTACCACCTCATTTATCTAGCTCTTACATGTCAAGCCAATATTTCTCCTGCCCTAAGTAAGCCCAGGGCCAGGTACCAGATAACTAGGGACAGGCCCTATGCCCCCCAAACTCCCCGGATTATTAAAATGATCTAATCCTAAACTGTTTACTCTGACTTGCCTTTCCTTTCCTATGGAAATCCCAGTAAAGTCTGTAACTTGTGCCTTCCTCTTGCTCTTTTCTGCCTCCTGACCAACACCAGGTACTTCCCCCTGGGGCCCTGAGTAGTTTCTAGAGAATTGTTTCTAGGGAAACTGTGAGTAACATCAAACCTCTCTTTGGTGGCATTGGCCTCTCCCTGTCTTCTCTCACTCACCTTTGTAAATTAAGACCTGGCTGATTTGCTTTCTGTCATGATAGATAGCTTTCATACTAAATTTTGAGAGCAACTTTCCTAGAGAGAACACTGCTGTTGCAGAAGCCTACAGATATCTGCACTACAGTTCAGGCAATAGACCCCTGAAATCAACGATTTCAGCAGCAGCATTTTGATTTCCTATTTTCTTCATTGTAGACAATGGCAACCTCTCTGGGAGACTATTACTTCAGGGTTGTTTTGGGAATTTCTGCAGGGGTGAATTAGAGCTGGCACCTCCCTTCATCCCTCTGTGCCAAAAATTTTGTAAGCTTCTGTGTTCTTATTAATCCCCCTTTTGCTTAAAATAGCTTGAGAGTCTTTGTTTCTTAAGTAATTTTTTGACATATAACACAATATTAATGTGGAAAAGTGTATAAACCATAATTTACGGCTCAAGAAATTTCCACAAAGTAAACACACCTATGTAGACAGCACCCAGAATGAGAAACAGAACCATTCCCAGCATCTCCAACAGCCCCTCTCATGGCCTTTCTCTGCTTTCAACAATCACCTTTCTGATTTCTAACACCAAAGATTTGTTTTGCCTGGTTTGAACTATATATAAATAAAATCATGAGCTATGTATGCCTTTATGTCTGGCATCACTCCAATAATATGTTGTGAGAGTCTCCCAATTTGTGTGCAGTTGAAATCATTTATTCTCATTGCTCTACTCTTCCTTTGTATAAAAAGCAATTATTTATCTTTTCTATTGCTGATGGACTTTGGATTGTTTCCAGTTTGGGACTAAAATGGGTAGAACGATTTTGTTTCATGAAGCTGAACTCAGATTCACTTCTTTTATCTGAATCGATTCTGCCAGGCTATCTTTTTTTTTTTTTCAGTCCATACATGTTAATGGAGAGAAAAATAAACAAGGTTGAAACTTACAAGGATCTCTGTTTATTTTATTGTAAATGAAAAAAATGATTAAATTCAGTTCATCTTGATTGCAGTCAATTTTTTTGAGGGGGGAGGATCAGATTTTTTTAAAGCATGAAACGTTCTGTCATTTCTTCAGTGTTTAACTCCCTTCAAACTAGAGTCCCAAAGGAATTTACCTACAATGTTATAGGCTTGTTAAAAATGTGTAGACCAAATAAAAGGGCTGTGATATGACTAAATATGGCAACATCTGTATCACAACTTATATTTTACTTTAAATTTGCAATTAGTTATGTTATAACTTGCCATGAGTTTTGAAGAATGTTTATGGGATTTTCATTTTGAAAGGAAAGACAGTTCAAATAATAGGCTGCTTAGCTAAATATGGAATCTGGCTTCTCTACCCAAAACTCGGCTTAATACTCAGAGCAGACTCCCTTCCTTCCATTAAACCATGAGGTTTCTTAGAGTTGATTTTATTTCGGTGGAAAACAATCTCTCCTCATCCCCTGAGCCGCTGCACTCTTCTCTTCACCACTCTGCTCCCTCCGCCTCTTCTGTTTGGACCGCTTGACAGATTCCTCTGTCTTCGGTTTCTCCTCCTCCCCTTCTTTGTCTTCCCCCTTGTCCTCGTCCGTCTTCTTCTAAAAATTAGATTAAGACCTCCTAAGCAGGCTAGACAAAAATCAGTTTCAGGACTTGGGAAAACATTGTGACTGAGAAACTAAGGTCGAAATATAAGGAGAAAAACAAACAAAAAAAACCACAACAACCTGTTGCGTTGGTTAACTTTAGAAAGAAATGGCCCCTGCGCGGGCCAAAAATCAAACCAGATTATGAGCCTAAAGCCTTAGCAATATCGGGACGAGGGAATACCAAGGCAGCTTTCCACGTCATTTTTCGCGCGGTCCACCTGGGACACAAATCAGCGGAAGCAGTTTTCTGCCTGGAACCCACTTGGCACAGCGGCCTTCATCCCGGAGCAGACCCTTGGAAGTCCGAACATCCCGGACTAGAAAACGGTTAGGTCCTGACTGTCCCTCGATACGGGCTAGGTTTGGTGCCAGTGCATGGGGATTGCAGACGCTCCCCAGAGGCTGCGCCCCGGAGTGTTATTTGAAGTTTGCTGGTAACGCTAATGCCCACGCGGTGAGGGCTCTATCTCATTCCGGTGTTCTGATTCCAGGGGATGTCCGAGGTTGGCCTCTCTTCCTAATTCTCGTTTCACCTCAGCGTTTCCACTCAGCTCACCAAGGACACGTGTTTGTACCTGCCACGTGATTCCTGTCACTCCACCTTCGCTCTGCAGATGTAGTTGTGGCCGAGTGGTTAAGGCGATGGACTAGAAATCCATTGGGGTCTCCCCGCGCAGGTTCGAGTCCTGCCGACTACGGTAAGCTTTTTTCCTCCCTGAATTTATACTTAACCTCTTAAACTGATCAGTTTGACAATTTGAAGTTACCCAGAAGGGAACTCGCTAACCGTTTCTCACCACAATAACGCAGGCTTCTAGACTAAACTTGTCCCGTTCCGGCCCGGACATCACTCAAAACGCACGGAGCTCCTGTCCTGCGATGATTACAACAACAACCCCAAGCCTTTCTTTGAGCGAAATGCTCAAACCCCCACCTCAGATTTTCTTGTCCACGGAATTACGCCCTATTTGAGAGAACACACACAAAATATATCTCGCTTAGAAAAGTACACTTCATGAAATCCTGACTCACTGCTCCGTTTGCAGGGAGTCGAATCTGAGATATTCCATTTATGATTCTAGTAAGAATCGTCACACCAGCAAGCAAACCAACATTATCTCGCTAGATGACCCAGCCCAGGAGCCTGTGTTACAGGTGAAACAAGAGGTACTCTTCACTAGGTGCATTTTTTTTTTAGTATAGTGGTGTGTGCGCTGGTTTGTTACCTGCAGTACAGGGGCTCGGTTCCCAGACAGGATATTTAAGTGATCTTTCTGAATTTTGTGGCTCTGACAACCTATTCTTGTTCTTCCACTCAAATGTTAAGTTTCTTCTTTTAACTTATTCTTTTCAAGACAACTAAATGTAATGAAAAAGAAGCGAGCAGAATAAATCATGTGATGAGTAACACAAAAGGAAACTCATAACTTGACAGGGGAGAAACTTGTCAGATACCCCTTAATCAGTTGATCATAGTTAGTATTTCAAGTATTAAGACATTCAACATCATGTGCCTCTCTATATGATGAAATGCACAGGACACAACCTGACTAGTGTGGTATTCGTGTTGAAAAGGCATTATCTGAATTTAACTCTCAGAAAACAACAGATGAATTCAAAGTGAGGGGGCATTCTACAAAATATCTGACCTGATTTTTCAAAATGTCAATGAAATGAAAAACAAAGCAAGATTGAGGAACTCGATCCAGATTAAAGGACTAAAGAGACATGTTAGCTGAATAGAATGTATTTTTCTTAAAATAAAGGATTCACACTATTGGCAAAACATTAACAAGGTGTGTAGATTACATGAGTTTCAACCCTGATTTTATAATTATTCCATGGTTAGGAAGGAGAAGGTCCATGTTTTAAGAAAATACATAATGAAGTATTTAAGGTAAAGGGATACCTTGTCTAAAATTCACTCAATAGTTAAGAAAAAAGTTATACATATGTAAATCTGTCTATATCTACCAAGAAAAATAAAGCACATATGATAAATTGTTAACATTTGGGGAATCTAGGTAAAGGGTTTATGAAAAATCTCTGTACAACCCTTGCAATTTTTTCATAAATTTGAAATTATATCAAAATAAGTTAGAAAAGGAAAAGAAACAGATAGAACAATAATAAAAATACACTCATGTAAATTAAACCCCAAATACAGTTTGAACATTAGGTGTAACATAGGTGATGAGGAAACTATTAAATACAATATTAGACCTGATGGAAGAATAGTATGCAAAATTCTATAGCAAGCAAGGCAATAAACATTATTTTTAATGATGACTGATATTTAAGATATAGGTAAAAGATGGAAGTATTACACAGTAGTATTATGCATGGTTGGAGTGTGTGAATATAATAAAATAATTTTGGGGTCTAATGGTTTTGTATCAGGTGAAAATGAAAAGTGCATTTACATCAGCTTTTCTGTGACATCACCATTAAAGTTCATAATTAAGAAACACCTGTCTAGACTATAAAAATAAACCTGAAAATTTAATCAACATTTTAATTTAACTATTAATTATTACCATTATGTTATTTAAATGTTAGTATTTATTACAAACTATTAGGTATAAAATAAGCTACAAAGCTATATCATACAACATGGGGAGTATAGCCAATATTTTATTATAAGTGGGGTATAACATTTAAAAATTGTGAATCACTCTATTGTATGCCTGTAACCTATATAATATTGTACAGCATCTATACTTCAATTTAAAAAATTAAAATTTAAAAACAAAACAAAATGTTAGTGGTTAAAATATTAAAACGTGATACTGTGTAACAGAGTTATTCACTAAATTATTTCTTCAGTCACTCTACTTCACATTTGAAGTAATATGTAGATGCCCAATTTCAGCTAAGCTTAACTATTATTTGTCTGTGTTTCTTCTTTTCATTATAGACCATATACAAAATGTATGTGTGTATAACAAGTGGAAATTAAAATTCAAATATTCCATTTGCAGCAAAAATGTAAAAGTCTAGGAATAAATCTAACAGAAGATGTGCAAGAAATCTATATTAAAAACTACAAAATATTGCTGTGGGAATTAAATGGAGGAAAGTACTATGTTTATTTTTCTGGAAGACACAATCTTGTCAAAATGACAACTATTTCCAAATTGATCAACAGATTCCATGAAATCCCAATCAGCCTCCAAATATGTATTTTATGGACGTTAACTCAGTTTCAAAAACACATTTGGAAATGTAGAGCAAATTAAAAAACAAGAAAATATTGAAGATAGCAAAATTGGAGGAATTACACAAATATATATCAAGACATATGTAATTACTTATAAATCTACAGTAACTAAAACGGTAAGCTATTGGTTATTATATATAAGTAAGTACAAAAACGTTATCTTCATCTCTGTATAAACTTGGCCAGGTTGAACTACATTCCCCAGAATTCCTTTTCCTGTGTGTTTCTGGTTGGATAGTCCTCAAGAGATATTCTTGTAGGAAATTTGGAGGGAGAAAGTCAAGCCGAAGCCATTCTGTAGCTCACATTAACTCATCTGCTGACTTGTCATGTGGCAACATTTGGGCCTGCAGCTGCCTCACCTTCCCCTGGATCCTCCTTCACCCTCCTCCTTTCCTGGACCAAATGTGTGTGTTTACCTCCAAATGAAGGGCTCTGGCTGCTGCTCGACACCTGCACCACCAAGGTCAGGGGCAACCAGAGCTGACACAGGTATCAATCCATTGCATGGGGCTCATCTTCCCTTCTTGACAACATTCTCTGTGGATTTCGAGCTTCAGCAATATAGAGACTATTTTACCAATCCCTACAAACCTCATACATATATGAAATGTATATATCCATCCCAGTGGTTCTGCTTGTCTTATTGAACCCTGACTGAAATTTTTACTTTCATATTTTTGCTATTACAAACAATGCTGCAGTGGACATTGTAATCATGTAAATCACCAGCTGTTTCTGCCCTGTTTCCCAGTAGGTCAAAGTGATGATTTCACACAAGCTATCTAATCTCCCACTCTCTCTTCAGTGTGCTTATGAGTATCCAGGACTATTGGAAGACGAGCTGTTCAAAGGCAAGTGTTCAGTGGGGGTTGGAAGTTAGGATCTGACTCCACCTCGGAGTAAGCAAAGTTTGGTTCTAGTTGCAGACCCTCCAGAGCCCAAGGTCAGACCACAGCCTGGTCCCCAGGGCCGGCAGGCATTCGCTCAGAGTTTACTGAATTGACTTGTTTGCTTGAAACACCTATGATCATGCGGTGAGGACTCTCACACAAGCGCTCTCGATCGCGTAGGAGGCATGAGAGGTTGCACTTAAATTAAAAAAAAAAAAAAATCAAACCCTTATTTTACCTGAAGGCTTGTATTCAACTCTCAAAACCTACTTTCTTGTATGCTGAGTAATGGTCACCTTGGTTTCCGTTCTTTCTTGTCTATAATTTAAAAAAAAAACAAAAAATGGTGGGGACGTTGTGTAGTCGTGGCCGAGTGGTTAAGGCGATGGACTAGAAATCCATTGGGGTCTCCCCGCGCAGGTTCGAATCCTGCCGACTACGGCAGTCACTTTTTCCAAGTGAAAGTAGTTGGGAATTGCTCCGCCGAGAGAAAATTGAAACGAAACCACAGCTTTGCGAGATCTTGACTAAACTTATTGTGTTCTTTGCCCAGGCCCAAACTCCACGGCTATGGGGAACGGAAGTTATTATTATTTCATTACTTTTTATTAAAATTAAAGGTGTCTTAATAAGTAGAGCCCTAATCATGTTCCCGCCAGCGGAGCCTCCGCACAGTTCTCCGGAGCACCTTGAGTTTCCCTGCCCTCCAAACCCCCTGGAAGCCTATATTTTCAAGACAACTCTTTGTAGTTTTTCTTCTGCAATGGAAAGGAGCCCTGTTTCCTGGCCCAGTCTTCGGTCAGTTAGCAGGGAGATTCCGGGGAATCAATGGTTCAACTGGTTTGCTCTCCTGGATTCGCTGTTTGCAAATCTAGTACGACAAATCGTCAATGAAACCGACGCCATCACTGTCAAAAGAGCAGGCTGTCCTGCCTGGCCTGCAGTTTCAGCTCCGGGGCGGAGGTGGGTGGAGCAAGAGGGCTGAGAGAAGGGCTGGAGCGACACTTGGTTGGTCGCGGACGAGTCCGAGGGAGTTCAGGCTCAAATTTGCCAAAGGTAATCTATAGTAGAACACAAAATCTGCCGGCTAAAAGAACACGAACACTAGTACTTACATTTATTATGTATCTTTAAGAAACGAAGATTAGCTTTCTCCTCGTTAGTATAGTGGTAAGTATCCCCGCCTGTCACGCGGGAGACCGGGGTTCGATTCCCCGACGGGGAGTTGGTGTTGTTTTGTATCTCGTCACGTATTTTAGAATTCCCAACAATCGTGTTGTCACTGCTTAGAATAGAATATTACACACCTTCTTTCTTTAACATGAAAGATGCAGAACTCACTCTGGTTAGCGATCTTGAGCAGGTGACCTCAGATTCTGCGGAAGTTGCTGCGGCTTCTTCTAAATTCTGGAGTGTGTTCGGCGATGGCCACTACTGGGCTCTGGGACTGGGAACTGAACTACACGGGGACCCTTCTGCCAGTTCTTCTCAACTACAGCACCCTCCCCCGTTTCCGTCACTTCTAGTCCCGGCTGCTCTAATCAGAAAACATTTCAGCCCAAGTATCAAAGCTACTTTAAGGCCCAGAGGGAAATCTAGATTTAAGTGACACAGGACTGAGAATGCTCATCAAGAGTTAATGAGATTATGGTTGTCTGGCACCTGCCTTCTATTTAAATGCAGAAAGAACTTCTGAGGCCAAATGCCAAGATCAAAAATCCCATGTTCAAGACCTCCGTCCTCCTAGACATCAAACTCTGGAATGATGATACCAACCTGGCACAACTGGGGGCCATGTGTGCTCCATCCAGCTGAACTGGCTGGCCTAGGCAACTCGAAATTGGTGCCCCTGGATGCATATAAAAGGTGTGGAGGAAGATGACAAAAAGTGATGACAGACTTGCGGGAAGAGGAGATTCCCAAGTTCCAGGGACATGTGAGGAGTGTCAACATTGCTGCTTTCAACAAGATCTGAAGCTCCAAGTAATGTGTTTGTGACTGTACATCAGACTTTACGAATTAAAGCTTTCTGAAGGGGGGCGGGGAACTCAGGAATGGATAAATAAACTGATGGAACAGAAGAATGCATCCTAAACAGACCCATTTATACAGTCACTTGATTTAAAACAAAGGCCACCCTGCAGTGCACTAGGGAGAGACCGTTCTTTTCAATAAATTGAAATTCAATAAATTGGTGGCTCAGTTGGATATTATGGAAATAAATGAATCACGACGTACACAAACTCTGATGAAATGTATATTTAAACATGAAATAATGCTTCTGAAAGATAACTTAGGATAATATCTTCATGACTTTGGAGTATGCAAGAATTTGTAAAACAGAGCACAAAGAACAGTCACCACAAAAGATATATTTATATATTAGACTTCAGCATTGGAAACTACTGTCCACCAGTAAACAAGTACAAGACAAATCTTAGAGAAGGTATTTGTATTACATATGCCTAACAGAAGACTGTGTCTAGAATATAGATTCAGATATAGATGCATTGTTATGACTTTGTTAAATTAACAGTTGTTAAGTAGAGCACAGGATGCCAGATGGTGAGTCAGTCAAGTTTCAACAACAGACTACAGAGAAATTGAAATAGAAAAGTTTATTATTCACAGGTCCTGGAGGAAGTAGTACACTGCATACTTCAAGGGGCCACATGGGGGAGGTCAAGGCAGAGTATAGACAAGACAGAGCAATAGGACCTGGGGCACATGTTTTTATTAGGGTCCATGGGTGGAGTTCTTTGGGGTTCCCAGACTAAGGCGGGATTGATCAATTCAAACCAAAAGAGAGAGTAAGTTCTTTTGGTAAATTCCAAAGGGGTCTAATCTAAGGAGTACACAAGGGAATGGTCCTGTGCAGGGATGACAGTTGATCACAAGGGCTGTTGGGGAGGTAATATCAGTAACTTACATTTGTTTGAGACTCTGTAGGCCGCTATCTAGGGCATGCACTTGCATGACGAGGCTAGTATCAGCTCAAGGTCCCTGCACACCACTTGGCCAAACAAATTGGATGCTAAGGCAGTAATACCATGGAATAGCTTAGCTAAACTCTTGACATGTATAAACACAGATAGACGTGAATAAGAAAAACAAATATGGAAAGGATAGACAATCCATTAGAAAAATGGGCAAAAGAGTTCTACAGGTCCTTCACAAAAGATATATCAAAATAACCAATAAACATACAAAAGGGTGATCTTCATTCATCCTCAGAAAAAGTGAAAAGTAAAACAATTAGATTCCACTATTCTATTTGTTAGAGTTTACCAGAGAAACAAAACCAATAGGATGTGTGAAGGAGATTTATTCTGAGGAATTGGCTCATGTGATTATGGAGGCTGGCAAGTCCAAAATCTGCAGAGTGAGCAGCAAGCCGGTGACCCAGGAAGAGTTGATGCTGCAGTTCAAGTCTGAAGGCTGACTGTTGGCAGATTTCCCTCTTACAAGGGAGACCAGTCTTTAATTTTATTTTTGCAATTGGATGAGGCCCACCCATATTATGGAGGACGATCTGCTTTACTCAGAATCCACTAATTTAAATGTTACTCTCATCCAAAAACACCCTCAGAGAAACATCACAGAAGCATGGATTAATGGTTGACCACATATCTGGGCACTGTGGCCCAGCAGGTTGACACATAAAATTAACCATCATATTTACCTACTGGAAGGGTTAAAATAAAATAATAAAAGACAGATAATACCAAGCATTATCAACGATGTGGAGCAACTGGACTCTCTCATACATGGGAATATAAATTGGTTCAATCACTTGCAAAATTGTTTTGGCATTACATACTAAAGCTTGAGCATACACAATGACTGCAATCGTGACTCTGCAATTTCGTCCATAAGTGTCTCCACCCAGCAAAAATCCTTGTTTGTATTCACTGAAAAACGTATATAAGAATATTCATGGCAACACTATTTATAATAGCCAAAATTGGAAACAATCCAAGTGACTTTGTAGAGGAGGTGGATTTTAGAAATGCCTTGACATCTGGGGCTGATTTTGAAGAGTGGAGATGGTGCAAAGATGCCTGTCAGAACAAGGGGCTTCTGTGACCGAGGAAGCTCAGAATAAGAGTGTCTGGAAGGGGTGAGGACATTCCTGTATTTGGTACCCTGCTGGCTTCTCTTCTGTTCCATCCCGTCCATCTCCTAGCCTTCCTCCTTCTCATTCTCTCCCTCACTACCCCCTCCTGTTTCTCCTTCCTTTTGTTTTTCCACATATTCTCTGCTCCTACCTGGACCTTTTCTTTCCACTTTCTTCTGCATGGGAATCAAAGTACTGAGTTTCTGAATTCATATTTTGTTTCCTGAATCAACTGTAAAGCCCAGATAAATGTTCACAACCATGTTTAAGTAAGTCGACAAAAAACCAAACAACACAATCAAAAAATGGGCAGAAGATCTAAACAGACATTTCTCCAAAGAAGACATACAGATGGCCAAAAAGCACATGAGAAGATGCTCGACATCACTAATTATCAGAGAAATGCAAATCAAAACTACAATGAGGTAACACCTCACACCAGTCAGAATGGCCATCATCAAAAAGTCTACAAACAATAAATGCTGGAGAGGGTGTGGAGTAAAAGGAACCCTCCTACACTGTTGGTGGGAATGTAAATTGGTACAGCCACTATGGAGAACAGTATGGAGGTTCCCTAAAAAACTAAAAGTAGAACTACCATAGGATCCAACAATCCCACTCCTGGGCATATATCAGAGGAAACCATAATCCGAAAGGAAACATGCACCCCAATGTTCATTGTAGCACTGTTTACCATAGCCAAGACATGGAAGTAACCTAAGTGTCCATCAACAGAGGAATGGATAAAGAAGATGTGGTACATATATACAATGGAATATTACTCAGCCATAACAAAGAATGAAATAATACCATTTGCAGCAACATAGATGGACCTAGGGATCATCATACTGAGTGAAGGAAGTCAGACAGAGAAAGACAAATATCAAATGATATCACTTATATGTGGAATCTAAAAAAAGGTACAAATGAACTTATTTAATCTATAGAAACAGAGTCATGGATGTAGAAAAAAACTTATGGTTACCAGGGGGAAAGGAGGGGAGGGATATATTGGGAGATTGGGATTGACATATACACACTACTATATATAAAATAGATACCTAATAAGGACCTACTATTTAGCACAAGGAACTCTACTCAATACTCTGTTAACCCCTATGGGAAAAGAATGTTAAAAAGGGTGGATATAGGTATATGTATGTATAACTGATTCACTTTGCTGTACAGCAGAAAGTAACACAACACTGTAAATCAACTATACTCAAATAAATTTTTTTTAAGTCGATAGTTCAAATACCATTTTATTGTGCAGTGTTGGGCAAGTCAATTCTCAGTTTCTTCATCTTTAAAATGGCGCTAATATTATCTACCTGATAGGGTTCTATTGGTGATTAAGTGAGATAATCCATGTAATGCCAATTCAATGCCTGGGGCATAGTAAGGCTTCAAAAATTGTAGCTGTTAGAATATATACTGTTTTTATAAATCTTGAGTTCCCTAGAACAGATAGTAGCAGTGAAATCACCTCCACCCTAGGAGAGGAAGGAATCTGACTTGGAGGCTGAGTGAATCCAAGTTGGCATGACCTGTAAATAAGGAAAAAGGAACGGCCTTCCTCGATTCAGGATTTGATATCATGCTGACACCGTGGTAGACTTACTCCTCTATTTCAAACTGTCAGTGTTTCAGGACAGGTTATTTGACCCAAGGGAAATAGGTGACGAATGACACAGGGTGAACAAGACTACAGAGCAGTTTCGGTTGATAGTGGCAGGAAACTATGCAAAGAAGCCTTCGTCAGGTGCGGATAAAACCGTAGTCGGCAGGATTTGAACCTGCGCGGGGAAACCCCAATGGATTTCAAGTCCATCGCCTTAACCACTCGGCCACGACTACCTGCTGAAAACACCTTCTCGTTAACAGTGTTGAAGGTATAGAGAGCAGCGTGCCATTTAATCGCTGTGAATCAAAACATAGTGAAAGCTATTTTGGTACATAACTATTAGGTCTGGTAACAAAGAATTTCCTATGTCCATTCAGGGCTTCTCACGCTTGGATGAAATAAGTCATCCACGGGAAACTGAAATTCAGCGGAGGAAGATGGAACTCAAAGAATCATTCTGAGACAAAGGGATTCGAATTTCCTATGCCCTAGAACTGAGTGTCGCCCTAGTAGCCTCAGACCTGCAAGTGCCAATGGAACTGGAATCGGGCTGGAAGAAATCTGGGGAAATCCGAAATCGTGGGGCCAGTCGCGTTTACTTTTCAGCGTTAAACACTAAAACAGAAATATCTTCAATGGCTTTCAACTGCTTTTACCTTTCCCTGCCTTAAAAGAACTACTTGAAACCGGACTTGAGCCGGGTGCTGGGTGAGAGGGGTGGGGAGGGTCCAGGAACTGAAGGAAAAGAAGCTGGGAAGATCTCCAACCCCTCAGGAGAAGTTCACTCCTTTTCGCCTTCCCCAGAGAGGAAAGCCCATAGCCCAGGAGCCTTACGAGGGAGAAGCAGCCTGAGGACATTCTCTATCTCTCTTAACACACAAGGTCGTGAATGCCAGACTAAATCTAGCTGTAGTAATAGGATTGTTTCCGGGTTTAGAGACTTGATTCAGTGAAACGCTGTAGAAGTGGATTCTTTTTTCCTTTTTTTTTCCTTTTTCTTTAAATGGGAAATTTAGGACTATAGCTCTGAGTTCTGAGAATTGAAGTACTTTGCCAAAAACACCGTCAAGTAGATTCAGACAGACTTTCAGTTACGAAGGGGAGAATGCCTTTCATGGCTGAGGCCCTCAAACTCTTTCATACGTAGAGGTCTCCCATATCTGTTGTCATTTACGACAGGCAAAGAGACAGTTGTTCCTGTAGTGAGTTGAGTTGTGTCACCCAATAAGATACGTTGAAATCCTAATTCGAGATACCTGTGAATATGACTTTATTTGAAAGTAGTCCTTGCCAGTGCAATCAAGTTAAGATGAGCTCATACTGGATTAGGGTGGGCCCTGAATCCAATGATAGTGTCCTTATAAGGAGAGGGAGATTTGAGACATACAGAAAAACAGACACACAGAGATGGAGATTGTGTGAAAGGGAGGCAGAGACTGGAATGATGCAGCTGCAAACCAAGGAGCTACAAGGGTTTCCAGCAACCACCAGAAGCTAGGAGAGAGCCATGAAACAGTCTCCTGCAGACCCTCTAGAACCAAACTTGCAGACACCTTGAATTTGGATTTCTGGCCTCTGGAACTGTGAAAGAATAAATTACTGCTGTTTTAAGCCACTCACTTTGTGGTAATTTGTTAAGACAGCCCTAGGAAGCTAACATTGTTCCCCTCTCCTTATGCTTGGAACAAGATCCTTCTTGCCACTTTAGCACTTCTAAATTCCACCAGCGAGGCTCATGCAAATAGTTACTCCCTTTCATATGGTAAACTCATTTTGAACAAAACTCTCCTAGGGAGGTAATCCAAACTAAAAGAAATCACTTATGTGCAGAGACATTTATGATACTTTTAGTTATAACAATAAAATAATTAAACATTTTCGATAATGGGGAGGGGGATGATTATATAACTTGGAGTATATATATACCTGGAAGAATATTACCAAGCCATTGAAAATAATATTTTGTAAGAAGTTTTGAATAGCTCAGGGGAGAAGCACAAGATATAATGTTAAATGAAAAGAGTAGGATAAAAAATATATGTGCTATATGACCTCAATTATGTAAAATTTGGGGGGGTGGGAGAAAATAAACAAAAGTGTTGCTAGTGTAGTTTCTGGGTTGTGTGATTGAGGGTTATTATTTTTTTCTTTGTTTTTCTATGATGTGAAGCAGACATCATTACTCAAGTTTTAAAAGTGAGGAAGCAGAAATAGTGATTTTATTGCTGGAACAAGAAAAACGTAGTCTCTAGATACAAGACTTTTGTATTACTCCGTAATCAAACATTGAGCTCAAGTGGTCATTTTCCAAAGGGACTACTGTTTGTTATGGTGGTGAAACCCAGGACTTTATCTTTGCTTTCTTATGATGCTTGTAAGTTAACAATAAATGTAATTAAAAGAGGTGTAATCTCACAGTGATGAAAAGAGCAGGAGAGCAAATAACAGATGGTAAGAAGCATTGTTTGCTTTCCAAATTGCAGTAGCATGAGGCAGTTGAGATTTATTCCTTACTTGTGTAAGAGTCCGTTGTAGATTTTTGAGTCAGCAAAGAAAAGGGAACACATTTTTGCCCTTGTGCTGATTCAGGGACCCAGCTTCTTCCACCTTAAGGATCTGCTATCTCCTAAGCCTTGTGAAAGTCCATGCTTCTTAAAAGTCTAAAGGAAAACATGTTACTTTTGCATTCATAATCCATTTATTATTACTAATCACACAGTCACACTGAGATGTAAGTTGTCTTGGTAGATACAGATGCTGACTGGGTAGCTTATTCCCATAGACAACTCTGTACTATGGAAGATGGAACATGAATTTAGGTGAATACTACAATTACCAACAACATTTTGGGAGGTAGAAAGGCATTGGATAAATAGTAATTGAATTCATAGAGTGACTAAAGCTGAAACCTTACTGTGTGCAAGGTGGAAAGCTAAAAATTATAAAGTTATTAACACCTGTAAAGGATATTACAGATCCTTGGAAAGGCTAACAGGAATTGAAAAAAAAAAAACATGTAACCTTAGGCTTATTACTCTGGATTGCCCCTCTCTCACAGAGGTCAAAGACAAGACTTTCATTTTAGGGCAAAAATGCTCCAAGATGCTCTTGACTTACAGAGACTAAGCACAGCTGAAGGTGGAGGTGAAGAGCCATACTGAATACTGGGGGATTGAATGAAAGTCTCTCTGGGAGATCCACAGCTCCTTTTCTGTATTCGTTTCAGAAAGCATGGAAAGCTAACTTTACATAACCTCTGATCCTAAACACTTAGAAGATTAAAGGATTAGTCTCTGAGAAAACTGTCATGGAAAAACTGAACCACAGATATGAACACATCAGGTAACCTGATTGCGGTGGTCTGTCATACAATCATTCTAGAATGGGTACATCTATTGGTATATAGGCTTATAGTACCAATTAGGTTTTAGGGTCTACTTCTTAAGTAAGACTGGACTGCTAAGGGTCACCAGAAGTCTGAGGAAAGATATGCACTGAAGCAAAAAAATGGAAGAAAGAGAACGTGATGGAAATAGAGACCAGTAAGTAACAGAAAGAAAAAAAAAGTATTATTAATTTTTTCAGAACTAAAAGAACATTTTACACCTATGGGACAATAATAGTTGCTATTATTTTTGAAAGAGCATCAAGAGAACAAGAACTCTTGAAAATTTTTAAAAACTGTGATGATAGGAAAAAATTTAATAGAAGGGTTGGACGATAAATTTGGAAATGTTTTCCCATAAAAAGGAAGAGAAAAGAAAGATGGAAAATGGGAGGACAGAAGATAAGAAAATTAAAAGGTCATTCTAGGAAGTCCCACAACATCTGATTGAAAGAGTTCCAGGAAAAGACAACAGGGAAAATAAAGGGATGACAATTACTTATAAAGGCAAAAAAATCCCCAAACCTAAAACATCCACCTATTTATTGCTCCACACAATGAATGAAAAAGACCAAGAATATACCGGAGCGTCTATTTAAGAATGGCATTTAACTTCATCACCACAATGATACCTAAAAGACAAAGGAGTCATGCTCACCAAATTCTAAGATAAAATGATTTCCACTCTAGAAATCTCTAGCTGACCAAACTAAATCATTTATGAAGTTAGAATAAATACCTTTTCAGAAATGCATTATATTTGGTGGTGGGAGGGGATAACCTGGAAGCAGAAACTTCCTGAGGACTTAAATCTGGGTGTCTCTAATGCAGGGAAATCGGAACCCGGGGGTGGGCGTTGGGGGGAATCACATTCTGGCAGCAGGCCTGTCTGGTAGGGTCTGGAGTCATGGAGGAGACACAACTGCTGTTGCCAGGTGATGTTACATGAGGCAGAGAAGCAGTTACGGTGCGGCCTCTACAAGCTGGAAGTATTTCCTTCCACATACCAGACATCTTTATGCAACACAGGTTGTCTTGACTGAATGCCGATTTGTCTTCAGGGTTCTTGCTCAGAAGGTTCAAATCCGCACAGCTACGATTTTTTACTCTTAGTAAAGACGTTTGCTTTTCTCCTCAACCCTTCCGGTTGGCAATCTGGAGGCTTCCGTCTCCTGCTGTTTCCCTACCCTGCTGCGGAGGCAACGAACCGTCCTGGACAAGTCGCGTCCCCTGCTTGACATCAGGAAAAGTTTCCTGCTGAGGAGTTTGGGAGAGTCTCATATTTGCTGCCCTTAGAAGAGGCAGGTCACAGCTTTCTCAGCTAGAACCAAGTTACAAAACCCTGCTTTGAAAACATTCACGCTTTTTTATCGTGCTTTACCCTTTGGTCTCCACGAGGTGGAAGCTTTCCGAGAAGCAGGAGCCATCTCTTAGCATACCGCTTTCTCTCCCCTGGGCAACGCCCCACAGGGCCAGGACTGGTTGGCACACCACGTCAGATGAAGTCATCCACAGTTTATATGTCACGAAATTAAACTTCCAAGAGCGTTCCTTGCGTTCGAAGAAGAGAACTCGGGACACAGACTCGGGAGGCAGCGAGCCCCGCCGTTCTTCCAGCAACGCAAGCGGGGAGCGCGGCTCGGCGGATGCCGTGTTGGAGCCGCCGGCCTCTGCGTCTGGGCAGCCTGGCTGACTGCGGCCCAGCGGAGAGCCGCCCCGGGAGCTGCAGAAAAGGCAGAGGGGCGCTAAAAAGCAAGGACCTACCGTATCTATCCCTAGAAACCGATTTGCTCTTGGGTTTTGCACTAGGAGTCCTGTGCGCGCAAGAAAAGGGACGTGTGCTGTGGAGGCAGATAGAGAAAACAAGGATGCGAAGTTCGGCTTTTCAGAGGGCTTCTTGATTGCAGAACTGAAGCTATATCGTATCAGGGAGGAGCGCTACCGCTGCCGGTTGTTGCGGGGTTCCATGGTGTAATGGTTAGCACTCTGGACTCTGAATCCAGCGATCCGAGTTCAAATCTCGGTGGAACCTAAGAACTTTTACTTCCTAATTATTTAAATGTATTTACTTATCTTTCCAGTTTTCCTTTTAGGGATAGTTGGCTGGGAATCCGCGGTTCACATTTCACCTTTTCTTTATAGACTTTAATATACGTGAATAAATGAATATTTATCGTGGTATAATACATAATTTTAGAGTTTTTCTTCCTTGTGAAAGTTTAAAATGGCCAAGTATACATTCTGCTTTTAAATTATCTTAACCAGATGGGAAGAATTTTCAAATAGAACTTTAAAGACTCAAAGCCAAAACAGAAAATAGCTTTCAAATTTGTTTTAAAATATTCTAGAAGTAAAGAATTAAGATACAATCACATCCTTATTATTCCTCATTATATTCTAATGAGAATATTTATAAACGTTTGTTGGGAATAAAAGTGTATGATGTCCTTTCTACTGTTATTAGCTAAAGAACGCTTTCATTATATTAATTTCCTTATATTAATTAATTCAATTTTTGTTAATTATTAATATTACATAAAATATAGATAAAATTAACAGTTTTCTCAAATTATTAATTATTGAAGCCCTTGAATATCCATTCACACTTTAACTGATTCATAGTATTTCAGCATGTAAAGCACAGTAAGTATATTTTCACTCTATGCTTAATAGCTGGAATTTTTATTCTCATTGCGTCTATTTTTTTTTCTAACTGAATTTTCAATTACCAGCAGATGTTATTGAGCAATCTGGAAAAGCAAATTGCTAAAATAAAGGGGGAAAACCACCTGTCGACACCTTTTCTTTCTTTGCTATGTTATTGTGGTTGCTAATACTTCAGCCTAACTGATACTGCACTTTATGAAGACATCAACTGCCTGATTGTAATTTGAAATCTTAACTCTTCAGGAGTTTGTGAAAAGGCCATATTTTCATTTCTACCAATGATGCAATTTGTGCAAAGCCCTGCGTGGATGCTATTATCAGAGACTGCTTCCTGGTAGATGTATACCCCTGAGGCCTCAAACCCTTTGTTATAGGTACACGTTTTGTCACCTTCCCTTAGTGCATTTACTTATAAAACCATGGAAATTTGATAGGTACAGCGAACCTCAGCTGGCACCAGTTCCTAATAAGGATGTCCACAACACTATTTTTAAACATAGGACTCCATAATAAAACATCTACTAATTCACCTCCAAAACTTGAACTCAAAAAATGGAGAAACAACCTAACAAAGTCAACAATTGCTGTAGGCAGTGGGGTCCTCAGGGAGCCACTTCCTGCTTCTGTTAGTACAGTGGAATCAGCATGGTAGGTCAGGAAAAGGAGACACTCTGGAACTGAATTCTTACTCTGTGAATGTCTAACTGTAATTTTTGAAATATATAACTGCTCTGTACCTCAGTCTCTTTATATGTAAAAGAAGGTAAGGCATTCTTTACTATGCTTTACCATAGTAAGTACCTTGCTTAAGGAAGACACTCCACAAATACTAAAGCTCTCTCTCCCCCTTTTCTTTTCTCTCCTCCTCCCCCTTCTCCCCCCCCCCCCCCCCCCCCCCCCCCTCCCCCCCTCCTCCTCCTCCTTCGAACAAAGGAAAGAGAAAGAAAGAAAGAAAGAAAGAAAGAAAGAAAGAAAGAAAGAAAGAAAGAAAGAAAGAAAGAAAAAGAAAGAAAGAAAAGGACAGAATGGGGAAAGGGGACATTTTGGTCTCTTTGGATAAATTCAAGTACAATGATGCTTCCTTCCTAAAAATAGTCTTCTTCCCAGCAGAAGCAGCCCATCCTCTATCCACAAACACTAGCCTATCCTTGCTTTAAAAATAGGTAAAGCTCTCACCTGAAGCAGTTACCTTGCAAGAGGATATTGATTTTTCTCAAGACCCACCTCTACCACTCCTCTCTGCCTACAGGACTCAGGGAATCAGTATATATTGCTATTTTACATACTGAAAGAATTGCAAGATCATGCTAATTCATATCAAAAGAAACCAGAGTAATGTGTGTGGGAGTGCTAGGTCAGGAAAAAAGAAACACAGTGTAGAATTCGATCAAATTTATTAATATGGGTACACTTAATGGAGACTCTGAATTTAGTGTGTTAGCTAGAATAGCTGGGGGTTATTATAACAGTGTGCTTGGTAGGTTGCTTGCAACCTGAAATCAGTGGAACTACAGTAAATAAAGAAGCCACGACTTCTTCGGTATAAGGTAGAGAAAGATATCCAATATCTTAAAAGATGCAGGAAAGTTGCAATGTGACACCCCCTCATCCTCCCTCTATTATCTCCCTAGAGGGCTCAAAGGACACTTTCCTCACAAAACCCCCTGAGAAACAGATGGGTGGAGGGAGTGCCAGGGTCCTTGGGAAGCTCTCTAGTACCTGTCCTCTGTAGAAAGGTTTGATGGTAGTACATGCATCCCTAATTTTTTAAAAATTTATTTACCTTTTTGATCCCCTTCCTCCATTTCTCCCACTTCCCATGGCCCTGCCCTCACCTCTGACAACCACTCATCTGTTCTCTGTATCTATAAGCTTGTTATTTTTTTTTTTTAGATTGGTATTTGTCTTTCCTCTCTGGCTTATTTCACTTAGCATCATGCCCTCAAGGTCCATCCATGTTGTCACAGATGGCAAGGTTTTAGTCTTTTTTATGGCTGAATAATATTTCATTATATATGTGTGTGTATGTGTTTGTGTGTATATATACATACATATATATATATATATATATATATATATACTATAACCTGTTTAATTCCTTCATCCGTCGATGGACACAGGTTGTTTTTATACCTTGGCTGTTGTAAACAGTGCTTCAATGAACATGGGGGTGCAGATATAATTTTCAAGTTAGTGTTTTCATTTTCTTCAGATAAATATCCAGAAGTGAAATTGCTGGATCATATGGTAGTTGTATTTTTAATTTTTTGTGTAACCTCCATACAGTTTGCATAGTGGCTGCGCCAACTTACATTCCCATCAACAGTGCACAAGAGGTCCCTTTTCTCCCCATCCTTGCCAACACTTGTTATTTCTTGTTTTCTCAATAATAGCCACCCTAACAGGTGTGAGATGATAGCTCATTGTGGTTTTGATTTGCATTCGTCTGATGATTAATGACATCGAGCAGCTTTTCATGTACATGTTGGCCATATGTTCGTCTTCTTTGGAAGACAAAGATCTATTCAGACCTTCTACCCATTTTAAAATTGGATTGTTTTCTTGCCTTTCAGTTGTATGAGTTCTTTATATATTTTGGATATTAATCCCATATCAGAGATATGATTTGCAAATATTTCTCCCATTCCAATGGTTTTATGGTTTTAGATTCTTCATTCAAGTCTTTAATTCATTTCAATCTTGACATAGGTCTTGGTGATGATTTTTTGGATTTGACACCACAAGTAAAAGCAACAAAGGCAAAAATAAGCAAGTGGGAGTATCAAATTAAAAAGCTTCTGCACATCAAAGGAGACAAAAAACAAAATCAAAAGCCTTAGCCTCCTTCCGTCAGAGCATCCGAATAAGGAGTCATTCCAGTCTGAGGAGGAGGCGTTACTTGCCACAACTGCATATTTGTCTAAATGATGCCAAAGAGTAAGAAACTTTGCTTAATACAAGTACATTTTCCGATAGAAAATGTGACACTTTGAAGAGAGCCAAAGTTCTCTACAGCTACTTCCACGAAAGGACTCCTTTGTCAAGTAGTCGTGGCCGAGTGGTTAAGGCGATGGACTAGAAATCCATTGGGGTTTCCCCGCGCAGGTTCGAATCCTGCCGACTACGGTACCTTTCCCTATTGAGGCATAGCCAGTTGGGGAAGAATGCTGTTGCCTTAGAGAGAGAAACGGGATTGTTCTCCAACCTGGCTCTTTATGGTTGCCGCTGAAAAGCTCCACGAAACACGCCGGTTGCGTCCCGAACAGCGTGGGGTCTTTCTATAACCATTATTATTTTTAAGTAATTACTACTATTATTTTAAAGTAATTTTCCCTAGAAGAGCCAAGGCTTTGGTGATGCCTTCCTGCTTCCTGCAATCAAAACCCTCCTTGCTAGGCAGCGTTTTCTAAAGAAAAAACTTGGCAGAAACGTTTTCCCCTTATTGGGGCTCTTCTGCAGTCATGTACATCCTTGTTCACGTACAAAAGGAAACTCCACGAAATCTTGGATCAAATACAAGTGAAAGCCAAGACTCATAGCTATGGTTGCGAATCCAAACTGGGTATTAATAGGCAAACCACTACATAACTAAAGATATTAATTAAGCCATTTTTTGGGTAACCCGACAAAAATGTTGACGACATTATGCCAGACTGACTTGTCTTGGGGTCCAGGACAGTAGTAGAGAGAGGGACTTAAAATGAGGTGAAGTTTTGACTCATTCTGGGCACAGAATTCAGATGCAAAATCCCATTGTATGATTAACATGTTTGGGTTAATGTATTAAAGTGTTAAAGGAATGTTAACCACAGCTAAGCACCTTTCTAGGAACTCCTAGGAAAATTTGATTATCACTACCCTGACAGTTTAATGGAACTTGTCCTCACCTCTCTTGTGGAGATTGGCGCAGTTGTCATACTTTGGTGCATCTCATCCAAGAATGCATCTAATAATTTTTCTTAAACACAGTGCTTTCCATATTCATTGATTAAATACCAGATTCCTTCCTCTTTCATGTGTCTGTTCAGAGGAATGAAGTACAATAAAAAGCGTTGAGTTGCAAAGCCACATGGGTCAGTGATGCTGAGCTGTGACAAGTCCTCTTTGCTGAGCAGTGTCCGCCTGATGAACATGACTTGGTTTTGTCTACTAAGACCTGGGCTTCCAGAGGATGAACTTCTTTCTTTGCAAAACTCATCATCCCTCATCAAGCTGTCTCTCACATTCAGCACACGGGTTGCTTTGAGAAACTAATAGAATTCTGGAATGTCAAAGCTAATGAAATGTTAAGGCCCTTCTGTGGAAACAATTCCTGACTTTAGAGCTGAGGAAAGTGACTCACATGACATCAATGTACAGAATTTAAAAATAAAAATTTGTTCAAAAAGATACCTTAGAGAAGAGTGTTGATAGTATAAGCAGAAATTCCTCTCATTCTGGATACTTCTTTCTGTAGGAGCCCATGGAGAATGAAGCTTCGGTTCTGGGGGCCGGAATAGAGATCCTGAGCCAGGACTGACCATTACACAGAATCTTGCTTTGTGGAGTATCAGCCTGTGATCTGGTTTCCAAATACTGCTTAGGATTCTAGAAGGGGTTCTTCTCTCTTTACTTTTAAATCACTGAAATTTCTTATAAACAAGGAAAATAAAACCAAAACCAAAACACACTGGTGAACAGTGAAACAAAAACCAGAGTTACAGCAACTGCAACAGAGGATGTAAGTAAGGAAGTACATTTCCAATAGAAATAAATGTGAGCCACTGACATAATTTAAAATTTTCTAGTAGTCATATTAAAAAGTAAAAGGAGACAAGCATAATTCATTTTAATGATGTATTTTATTTAATCCAATATATCCAAAATATCATTTCAACATGTAAGCAATATTAAAAATTGACAGTGTGATATTTCACGTGTTTTTTTTTTCATACAAAATCTTCAAAGTCTGGTGTGTATTTTGCAGTAAGAGCTCATCCCAAGTAGGACCAAGTGCTTAATAGTCACATGTCTCAAGTGGCTAAAGTATTGGACATCACAGATCTAGAGTGTGTAGAGGGCATAGAACTGAGTTGGTAGAAGACTGAAACCAAGGGAGGGTCCACACTGCAAACAATAGGCTACAGTCCAAGATAGAAGTCTTCTTGGCATGCACTTCTCGGTGCTTTTGGGACTCGTGCTGCTGTAACACCCAGTAACTAAACTTGCTATTTCAGGGAGCTCTTCCTTACCTCCCTCAGGAGTGTCTGCGGAAGCCCAGCGAGTGCTGTTCCCAGCTCCTCTTCCAGCGCGGAAGGCCGCACCTGGCCCAACATGGTGGACAGCTCCTGTTTCAGTACCGCGGGCACTGTCAGCCCACCGAAGATTCTATTTCTAGGAAGGCAGAGGCCGGGAAGTCCACGAGCCTCCTTCACTCATGTCTCTTTTCTTTTCATTTGTTTCAGTTTTGGGGATCATTAGTCTCTGATTGGCTGATTTGCTGTCCTGAAAGCCAAGGCAGAGTTCCTCAACTGTAGAATTGATTATTAGCTCCTCCAATGTTGTCACTCTCAGGTCCTTCACCTCCTGAAATCCTGTGCGTTCTTAAAGGTTGCCTCCCCACGCCTCCTACTTCGAAAAGTCCTCAAGTCCGTCCTTCATTCCCCTCCTTCTGTGCTGCTTATGGTGTCTTTGCCATAACATTGTTTAAGAAAATGCAACAATAATATTAGTGCTTCCATATTTCTTTGTTTATATGTCTTATATGAAACTACTTCTATATTTATCATGCATTCTGCCTGCTAGCATGTGTATTTTTGAAGAAGTGAACTGTTTAAGTCTTATCTTAATCCTCCAAGCCCAGGTAGTCGGTTATTAAATCACTTTAAATGATGTAAACTAATGTAGTAGAAACTAACCCCATTTATGAATCGAACTGGTGTGTGTTCTTTAAATAATATGTTCCTGTAGTGCATCCTTTCATCTCTTTTGTTTTCTTGGCACCATTTGAAAGTCTCAATAAAGTAGATGGTCAATTAATCCATCATTTTTCCTTATATATGTTATTAATCTTTTATATTTCCTTTGCTACACCTGTTAGTCTTTCAGAAGCAACAGAACATCCTAAATTAAGTGTTATTTATGAGCTATCTTTGACTTTGAAAAGGAAAGTGCCACCTCTACATGTAAATTGTAGTAAACACTCAGTAAAAACACAGAATTCAGAATAATCATTAAGACTTAAGAGAGCCAGTGTTGTCTAGCATCTGTCTCCTTTTGCATGCTACCTTCTTCAACAAGAAAGGGAGAATATCACAAATCAAGGGCTTCTTCTCAGTGGAGATCTTAGAGTAGGGGTTGAAAAGTAAATGAAATAACCTCTGGTTGAAAAAGAACAAGGTTCCATTCCACTGTGTAGGACCTATATATGTTTAATTCTAGTGTCCCAAATGTGTACCGTGAGAAACCCACACCCATGATCCCTCTGAAAAAGGCGAGAGACGCTCTAAGAACTGGTTTGACTGGCATTTTAGCTTCAGGCATGGGTGCACTTTGGCCTCCTAATTTACAAAATTGAGGTTAATGACTCACATAGCCATATTTCAAAGATGATATTTCTTCAGCAACTTTGTACTTAATTACAGTTTAGTAATGGTTAAGCTTATTAGTTAAAATTATGTCTTGTAACATAAAGGAGACTCTTCAATGTAGAGGGTTCTCAGCCTCGTGTCTGTGTTCTCCAACAGTATTTGTGAATCCCTGATATGGTTTCTACAGTTGTTAGCTTTGTGTCAGGGCCATCTCTCTGTGAGAGGTTGAACAAATTTTATTTTACATACCGTGGGATTTTGAGCCAAAAAATAATTTAAGAGTCTCTGTCTTACTAACTTCATGACCATTGAATGAGAAGAATTTGTTAGCTCTATTTTGTTGTTTTGGGAAATACATAAAATGACTATGAAAAGATATGTGGGCTCCAAACAAATTCCTTCTCACTTTTGTAATAGATTTATCTGACATGAACCCAATATCTGTCTTCCCAGTGACAAATTCACACTTACCACTATACCGGGGAAGAAAGTTTTATTGAAAATCACTATGCTCACTGCCATGCCTTAGTATATTTCTAATGTCCACAGACCAAAACAGGCACACGTCCATCGAAAGCAAATAATTTTCAAAGCCTTGCCTGACCCATGTTGCTAAGGGCATTGACAAAGTTTTTCTTTTTCTTTACATTTCACTATCACGTTGATCCTGAGAACAAATAGGCAGTATCTTAATCTAGTTCACAAGCTACCTCTTGTACATAGAAAAGACATGGACTGGTACTCTCTTCTATTCAGCACCTTCAAGTCCCATTCACCTAAAATTACAAATTTCAATTTTATTTATGCTTTCCACCTTATCTCTGTCATCATGCTGTCAGTATTAGGCAGTTTCTTCAAACTGTCACTGTGTGGGCTATATTTATTTTCCCTCTATGGAGTATTCCACCTAATGGACTTGAATCACAAGGGCAGGGGTCATGCTCTTTGCCTTGTTAACTTTGTGTTATTACACCCCCGTCAATATGATTAATTCCATTCAGAAATGGGGTTTTATCATATCATGAACCATACGAAAGAGACTTTTTAATTAAGGTGGTTAATTAACCATTAAGGTGGTTCCCAGAAGTAATGATTAGCACTCTGGTCTCTGAATCCAGCCATCTTGAGTTTAAAGAAGCTGTTTATTTCACAGCTTTGTTTCCCTGTTGTCAGGAGTTCATTGTCTACAAAAGCCATACTAAGCAATTTTATTCCTGATATCTCTCAGCACTTAATATCTGTATCTAGGAGGCTTCAGACAGCCTCATCATGTTTCATAGGGAAAGAAAGGGGTCAAAAATAAATACATTCATTTAAAATAGCATCAAAAGGAATAAAATATTCAGGAATAAATTTAACAAAAGAAGTGCAAAACTTATACTCTGAAAACTACAAAACATTGCTGAAATGAATGGACATCTAAATAAAGAGGAATATATCTCATGTTCATAGACTGGATCTTAAATTAACATTGTTAAAATGGCAATTTTCCTCCAAATCGTTCTACAGATTCAATGCAATTCCCTTCAGAATCCCAACTGACCTTTTTGTGGGAATTGATGGCTTGATTTAAAATTCACATGGAATTTCAAGGGACCTGGAATATCCAGAACAATCTTGAAAAGAAGAAAAAAGTAAGAGGACTTGTACTTCTCAATTTCAAAACTAACTACAAGGCAATGATAATCAAGACAGTGTCATAATGGTGTAAGGATAAGCATATAGATCAATGGGATAGAACTGAGAGTCCAGAAATAAAGTCATATGTCTATGGTCAACTGATTTTTTTAAGGGTGCCAAGACCATTCAGTAGGGAAAGAATAGTCTTTTCAACAAATGGTGCTGGGAAAACTATGTAACTACATGCAAAAGAACAAAGTTAGATCCTTACCTCATACAATTTATATAAATTAAATCAAAATGAATCAAAGACATAACGTAAGAGGTAATATTATAAAACTCTTAGAAGGAAACATAGGAGTAAATCTTCATAACCTCAGAGTTGGCAGTGGATTCTTAGATATGACAGCAAAAACACAAATAACAAAAAATAATTGATAAATTAGACTTCTTAAAAGTTACAAACTTTTGTGCTTCAAAAGACACTATCAGGAAAGTGAAAAGACAACCCAAAGAATGGAAGAAAATATTTTCAAATCATATATCTGATAAGGGACTTGCATCTAGCTTATACAAAGGACTCTTACAACTCAAGACAAATAACCCACTTAAAAATGGGCAAAGATATAGGGGTTCCAGAAGAAAAAGAGAAAAAGAAAGAGACTGAGAAAATATTTGAAGAGATTACAGTTGAAAACTTCCCTAATATGGGAAAGGAAATAGTCAATCAAGTCCAGGAAGCACAGAGAGTCCCATACAGGATAAATCCAAGGAGAAACACGCCAAGACACATATTAATCAAACTGTCAAAAATTAAATACAAAGAAAACATATTAAAAGCAGCAAGGGAAAAACAACAAATAACACACAAGGGAATCCCCATAAGGTTAACAGCTGATCTTTCAGCAGAAACTCTGCAAGCCAGAAGGGACTGGCAGGACATATTTAAAGTGATGAAGGAGAAAAACCTACAACCAAAATTACTCTACCCAGCAAGGATCTTATTCAGATTTGATGGAGAAATTAAAACCTTTACAGACAAGCAAAAGCTGAGAGAGTTCAGCACCACCAAACCAGCTTTACAACAAATGCTAAAGGACCTTCTCTAGGCAAGAAACACAAGAGAAAGAAAAGACCTACAATAACAAACCCAAAACAATTAAGAAAATGGGAATAGGAACATACATATTGATAATCACCTTAAATGTAAATGGACTAAATGCTCCCACCAAAAGACACAGACTGGTTGAATGGATACAAAAACAAGGCCCATATATATGCTGTCTACAAGAGACCCATTTCAGACCTAGAGACACATACAGACTGAAAGTGAGGGGATGGAAAAAGATATTCCATGCAAATGGAAACCAAAAGAAAGCTGGAGTAGCAATTCTCATATCAGACAAAATAGACTTTAAAATAAAGACTATTAGAAGAGACAAAGAAGGACACTACATAATGATCAATGGATCGATTCAAGAAGGAGATATAACAATTGTAAATATTTATGGACCCAACATAGGAGCACCTCAATACATAAGGCAAATACTAACAGCCATAAAAGGGGAAATCGACAGTAACACATTCATAGTAGGGGACTTTAACACTCCACTTTCACCAATGGAGATATCATCCAAAATGAAAATAAATAAGGAAACACAAGCTTTAAATGATACATTAAACAAGATGCACTTAATTGATATTTATAGGACATTCCATCGAAAAACAGCAGAATACACATTTTTCTCAAGTGCTCATGGAACATTCTCCAGGATAGATCATATCATGGGTCACAAATCAAGTCTTGGTAAATTTAAGAAAATTGAAATTCTATCAAGTATCTTTTCTGACCACAATGCTATGAGACTAGATATCAATTACAGGAAAAGATCTGTAAAAAATACAAACACATGGAGGCTAAACAATACACTACTTAATAACGAGGTGATCACTGAAGAAATCAAAGAGGAAATCAAAAAATACCTAGAAACAAATGACAATGGAGACACGACGACCCAAAACCTACAGGATGCAGCAAAAGCAGTTCTAAGAGGAAAGTTTATAGCAAGATAATCCTACCTTAAGAAAGAGGAAACACCTCGAATAAACAATCTAACCTTGCACCTAAAGCAATTAGAGAAAGAAGAACAAAAAAACCCCAAAATTAGCAGAAGGAAAGAAATCATAAAGATCAGATCAGAAATAAATGAAAAAGAAATGAAGGAAACGATAGCAAAGATCAATAAAACTAAAAGTTGGTTCTTTGAGAAGATAAACAAAATTGATAAACCATTAGCCAGACTCATCAAGAAAAAACGGGAGAAGACTCAAATCAATAGAATTAGAAATGAAAAAGGAGAAGTAAAAACTGACACTGCAGAAATACAAAAGATCATGAGAGATTACTACAAGCAACTCTATGCCAATAAAATGGACAACCTGGAAGAAATGGACAAACTCTTAGAAAAGCACAACCTGCCAAGACTGAATCAGGAAGAAATAGAAAATATGAACAGACCAATCACAAGCACTGAAATTGAAACTGTGATTAAAAATCTTCCAACAAACAAAAGCCCAGGACCAGATGGCTTCACAGGTGAATTCTATCAAACATTTAGAGAAGAGCTAACACCTATCCTTCTCAAACTCTTCCAAAATATAGCAGAGGGAGGGACACCCTCAAACTCATTCTACGAGGCCACCATCACCCTGATACCAAAACCAGACAAAGATGTCACAAAGAAAGAAAACTACAGGCCAATATCACTGATGAACGTAGATGCAAAAATCCTCAACAAAATACTAGTAAACAGAATCCAACAGCACATTAAAAGGATCATACACCACGATCAAGTGGGGTTTATTCCAGGAATGCAAGGATTCTTCAATATATGCAAATCAATCAACATGATACACCATATTAACAAATTGAAGGAGAAAAACCATATGATCATCTCAATAGATGCAGAGGAAGCTTTCGACAATATTCAACACCCATTTATGATAAAAACCCTGCAGAAAGTATGCATAGAGGGAACTTTCCTCAACCTAATAAAAGCCATATATGACAAACCCACAGCCAGCATCATCCTCAATGGTGAAAAACTGAAGGCATTTCCACTAAGATCAGGAACAAGACAAGGTTGCCCACTCTCACCACTCTTATTCAACATAGTTTTGGAAGTTTTAGCCACAGCAATCAGAGAAGAAAAAGGAATAAAAGGAATCCAAATCGGAAAAGAAGTAAAGCTGTCACTGTTTGCAGATGACATGATACTCTACATAGAGAATCCAAAAGATGCTACCAGAAAACTACTAGAGCTAATCAATGAATTTGGTAAAGTAGCAGGATACAAAATTAATGCACAGAAATCTCTGGCATTCCTATATACTAATGATGAAAAATCTCAAAGTGAACTCAATAAAACACTCCCATTTACCATTGCAACAAAAATAATAAAATATCTAGGAATAAACCTACCTAAGGAGACAAAAGACCTGTATGTAGAAAATTATAAGACACTGATGAAAGAAATTAAAGATGATACAAATAGATGGAGAGATATACCATGTTCTTGGATTGGAAGAATCAACATTGTGAAACTGACTCTACTACCCAAAGCAATCTACATATTTAATGCAATCCCTCTCAAACTACCACTGGCATTTTTCACAGAACTAGAACAAAAAATTTCACAATTTGTATGGAAACACAAAAGACCCCGAATAGCCAAAGCAATCTTGAGAACGAAAAACGGAGCTGGAGGAATCAGGCTCCCTGGCTTCAGACTATACTACAAAGCTACAGTAATCAAGACAGAATGGTACTGACACAAAAACAGAAATATAGATCAATGGAACAGGATAGAAAGACCAGAGATAAACACATGCACATATGGTCACCTTATCTTTGATAAAGGAGGCAGGAATGTACAGTGGAGAAAGGACAGCCTCTTCAATAAATGGTGCTGGGAAAACTGGACAGGTACATGTAAAAGTATGAGATTAGATCACTCCCTAACACCATACACAAAAATAAGCTCAAAATGGATTAAAGACCTAAATGTAAGGCCAGAAACTACTAAACTCTTAGAGGGAAACATAGGCAGAACACTCTATGACATAAATCACAGCAAGATCCTTTTTGACCCACTTCCCAGAGAAATGGAAATAAAAACAAAAATAAACAAATGAGACCTAATGAAACGTCAAAGCTTTTGCACAGCAAAGGAAACCATAAACAAGACCAAAAGACAACCCTCAGAATGGGAGAAAATATTTGCAAATGAAGCAACTGACAAAGGATTAATCTCCAAAATTTATAAGCAGCTCATTCAGCTCAATAACAAAAAAACACACAAGCCAATCCAAAAATGGGCAGAAGACCTAAATAGACATTTCTCCAAAGAAGATATACAGACTGCCAACAAACACATGAAAGAATGCTCAACATCATTAATCATTAGAGAAAGGCAAATCAAAACTACAATGAGATATCATCTTACACCAGTCAGAATGGCCATCATCAAAAAATCTAGAAACAATAAATGCTGGAGAGGGTGTGGAGAAAAGGGAACACTCTTGCACTGCTGGTGGGAATGTGAATTGGTACAGCCACTATGGAGAACGGTATGGAGGTTCCTTAAAAAACTACAAATAGAACTACCATATGACCCAGCAATCCCACTACTGGGCATATACCCTGAGCAAACCATAATTGAAAAAGAGTCATGTACCAAAATGTTCATTGCAGCTCTATTTACAATAGTCAGGAGATGGAAACAACCTAAGTGTCCATCATCGGATGAATGGATAAAGAAGATGTGGCACATATATACAATGGGATATTACTCAGCCATAAAAAGAAACGAAATTGAGCTATTTGTAATGAGGTGGATGGACCTAGAGTCTGTCATACAGAGTGAAGTAAGTCAGAAAGAGAAAGACAAATACCGTATGCTAACACATATATATGGAATTTAAGAAAAAAAAATGTCATGAAGAACCTAGGGGTAAGACAGGAATAACGACACAGACCTACTAGAGAATGGACTTGAGGATATGGGGAGGGGGAAGGGTAAGCTGTGACAAAGTGAGAGAGTGGCATGGACATATATACACTACCAAACGTAAAATAGATAGCTAGTGGGAAGCAGCGGCATAGCACAGGGAGATCAGCATGGTGCTTTGTGACCACCTAGAGGGGTGGGATAGGGAGGGTGGGAGGGAGGGAGATGCAAGAGGGAAGAGATATGGGGACATATGTATATGTATAACTGATTCACTTTGTTATAAAGCAGAAACTAGCACACCATTGTAAAGCAATTATACTCCAATAAAGAAGTAAAAAAAAAAAAAATGGGCAAAGAGCATGAATAGACATTTCTCCAAGAAAGATATACAAATGGCCAATAAGCACATGAGAAAAAGATGCTGTAATTAATCATCTGGGAAATGCAAATTAAAACCACAATGAGATACTACTTCACACCTTCTAGGATGGTTTGAATGAAAATGACATATAATAGCAAGTGTTGGGAAAGAATGGAGAATTCAGAACCGTCATACACTGCTGGTGGGAAGGAAAATCATGCGCCCACGTTGGAAAACAGTCTAGCAGTGCCTGGAACAATTAAACATAGCTTTACCATGTGACCCAGCAATTCCACTCCTAGGTATATAAACCAGAAAAAGGAAAATATATAAATAAGTAATAATGATAATAAAACTCAAGTTATTTTGAAGTATGTACAGTGAAAACTAAAATCTCTCTCCAGTCTATGTGCTCAGCTATTTAATTTCTATCCACAGTAGCAAACTGAAACCAGGTCTCATACAATCTTCCAGAGTTAAAATATATGCATACACTTAAGCTCTATTTTTTAAAAATCATTACTGTTACATGTAATTCTTAAGTGAATGTTAAAGTTTGTTCCAGTTTGCGGGGGATATCTCATGAACCTCCACCAGAGGCTGGCAGAGCAGAAGCTGATCTCATTCCAACAATCCATCAAATAAGGAGTCCTTCCAGTTCTGAGGATAAAGTGTTACTTGGCAATATGGTTACAACAGCATGATAGTCACCCAAATGACAACAAAGAATAGGAAATACTGACTGCAAATACTCTTTCTGATACATGATTCAGTCTTTCCGGTATGTGATTTGCTTTTATGAGACCTAAGTTTCAGCACAGCTGTTTACTTTTATAAGAAAACACCTTGTCGGGTAGTCGTGGCCGAGTGATTAAGGCGATGGACTAGAAATCCATTGGGGTCTCCCCGCGCAGGTTCAAATCCTGCCGACTACGTGGTAGTTAGCTGAATTAGTTCCTTAAGGCTGTACATTTTGACAAATCCTGGAGTTGCTAGTCCAAAGACAAAACATGAATTCTAACCAAGATGCAGGTGGTTACTAAACTCGCCAGTTTATGATCCTGCAATTAACTTACCCATGATGGGGCTCCATCGTGCTGCCCAGAAAAAAGAAGTCATAATTACTGTATTTTCCAGTAGGCTTGACCTGTATCCTAATATATTTTCTTTCCTCCCAAGAAGAGTCCTAGCTTCAGAGATACCTTGGTGTTTCCTGCTATCAAAATCCTACTTGCTTCTCCATGGAATTGTTACCTTTTCAGGGATTTCCTTTCTCATATATAACTGTATCCTTTATATGTCTCAACACACTCATGTTTTCATGTCTGAGTGAGGTTGATCTACAACTCCAGGCTTGCTTCACACAACTCCAGCCCGTTTATGGGGTAAATAAAGTGCTAGAAGTAAATGCTATTTGAAGACAGCAAAATTCTTTGCCCCCATGTGACTGGAAAACTGTATCTACCAAAAAGCAGTAATCAACTGATATAAAGTTTATTTTCCGTCCCTATTAAGAATTTTAGGGCTTCCCTGGTGGCGCAGTGGTTGAGAGTCCGCCTGCCGATGCAGGGGACACGGGCTCGTGCCCCGGTCTGGGAAGGTCCCTACATGCCGCGGAGCGACTAGGCCCGTGAGCCATGGCCGCTGAGCCTGCGTGTCCGGAGCCTGTGCTCGGGAACGGGAGAGGCCACAACAGTGAGAGGCCCGCGTACTGGAGAAAAAAAAAAAAAAAATTTTAATATTTACACTAATCAAACATAATAATCATGATATGAAGCTCTAATGATTTTGAGGTTATATGCAATGAATAAAATCTATCTTCTATCTGTGTGCTGTAGCTGTTTAGTTTCTCCACAGTGAAATGAATTTTTGTATAACCTTCCAGAGTTATATGTGTGTATAGTATTCAATCCACTCTTTATTTTTAAATGAATGTAGCAAACTTATATTCAGTGATGGTCTTGGTTTTTTCTCTCCCTTAAACATATATTCTGACCTGTACAAAATATGCCCAACTGATTTTTTGACAACAGTACAAAAAAAATTCATTGGAGGAGGGATAGCCTTTTCAACAAATGGATATCCATAGGTAAAAACAAAAACCCACGTTGACCTAAACCTCATTGCATATACAAAAATTAAAATAAATCAAAACTGAAATGTAAAACTATAAAACTTTTAGAGAATAACATAGGAGATCTTCAGGATCTTAGTCCTTAGACTTGATACAAAAGCCCAGTCCTTAAAAGGAAAACAGATAAATTGAACCTCATCAAAATTAAAAACTTTTACTCTTCAAAAGACACTATTAAGAGGTTGAAAAAAACAAGCTACAAATTGGGAGAAAATATTCGCAAACCACATATCTGACAAAGGACAATATCTAGAAAATGCACAAGAATTCTCAAAACTCAGCAGATTAAAACAACAACAACAACAACCCTAACAATCCAATTAGAATATGGATAAAACACAAGAGATATTGCACTGATGGGTATATACAGATGGTAAATCAGCGCATGACTAGGAACATGCGCAGGGAGTTTGGCTCAGCTTTATAAAATTGACTCTAGCAATGTCAAAGTCCCTGGCCATAATGATCTTACAGCTTTCCCACATACCCTTTTTCAGGTCTTGGCTCAAAACTTTCCATTTCCTAGAAAATGACTGATGCTCAGCTGCATAGACCAAATGAACCTCTTTGGAGGTGGCTACTGTGTTCTGTTAATGCTGGTGGGAGAATACTGGCAGTCAATACAGATGTAGAAGTGAGGGCCCCCTTCTCCCCCCACAAAATTGTCTTGGGCTGTCAACACTGGCTCTGCAGTTTCTGTGGCAGAGAATAGGGAAAAGAACAGAAACTCTGAGAATCAACTGGAGAAGGCGAGCAACCTGCAGAATTCAGAAGAGAATCAAAAAGAATGAAGGACAGCTCAAGGAGGAAACCAGTCAGCATCTTCTGAGGTTTGACTTCTTGCTGCTACAAACCACGCTTGCCTCAGGGGAAACTTGTCCCGAGGTTATGGAAAAATCCGCATTTCAGAAAAGGGACTTGTCCCTACCCTTGGGAGCTTTCATTTCCAGTTTGGGGCCTTGGCAACATGTTGAGTCGCTGGGGCCTTCTATCTTAATTCCTAAGTCTCTCCGTTTCCGAGCGATGAGAACACGTTCAAATGAACCTTCCATATGAGGAGACCTTTGAAAGTGTAGAGCGAAGTGTTGATGACTCCATATCGAGTTATGGAGAGGAGGAATCGCAGTTGGCCCTGAATCCCGCAAGAAGGGGGAACTTGGGAAAAGGGAGGCTTACTTTGGAGTCTCCAATAATGGAGAGCAGCAGAGCAAGTGAAACCTGCGCAGACACAGGAGGAGGGGAGAAACTAAAGCTGAAACAGAGATATTGTCCACTTTTGCCTGATAGATAGGAGTGCGTACTTGGAAGGAGGGAAAAGAAGAAAGGTAGTCGGTTCCAGGACCAAGAAGAAATCCTGAGGCAAGGGCTTTGGTTGAGGAAGAACCTGACTCTTGAAAGGTTTTATAAGGCTTTGCTGGGTTCTAGTTCTGGAAATCTGACATTGTAGCCATCATTGTTCCCTACCTAGCTATCATAATTCCCAATCCAAAGGGAATGATTGGCATCCACTTGAAGAACGGGTTGAAGATTTATGAAGACCTCAAACTAGAGATGGTGTGGTATTAATATTTTGAGAATGACATGACTGTAAGGGTGGGAAATAAAGCGAAAAGTGTAGAGGAGGCGGATGAAGAAAAATAATGAAAAGAAGACATTGAAGTGTTGAAAAAGTGGGTAAGAATCAAGACTGAAAAGAATTTCTCAGCTTTTTGCAGTGAGCAGAGTGGTGCAGCAGGAGCGTGCTGGGCCCATAACCCAGAGGTCAGTGGATCGAAACCATTCTCTGCTAGACTTGCATGTTTTTCTCAAGTCCAGAGATTTTTTTCCTGCTTCCTACACCTACTGAAACATCCACAAAGCAGAAACGGTAGTCAAAAGAAAGCCACCAGAGACAATCTCACAACCATTCTCATCCTCTCATCTTCCTGGGACAGGAGTATCTCATTTGCTCTGCTCCAACTATATTCAAAGCCCACAGAATGATGGCAAATGCTACCCAATCTTACTTGTCTTCCACCTCAACTGCTTACTCCCTCACTGCTTGCTTGGCTCTCACTTAGAGGTGCTCAAAAAATATATGCTGAACCAGAGAAGCCTTACCATGACCACGGCCACACACATTTCCTCCACTGCTGGTGTTGTGGTCTTTGAATGGGATGAAGTCAAGATAAACTGTGGAAGGAAAGCATTAGACAAAGATCTGGAATGATGGGGAATCTCCATGTGTTGGGCGGAGGCAGAGGTGGATTAATGTGATTCCACCTTGTCCTAGAGGAAGGGACATGGAGGCGAAAGTGTCCAGTTGGGAAATGCTGGGTAATGGCGGGAGAAGAGGGAGAGGAGCGGAGAGAAGAGGAAAAAGAATGGAAGATGACGAGAAAGGAGACCAGAAGTACAGGACTGGGGCGATGTGGAGTTTGAGGGAGACGGTCTTCACCAACTGAAACAAAAATAATTTCAGCCCCCCGTTTGTTTGGTTTCAGGTAAGGGACCAGGAGGGAACTTGACCCTTGAGCCTAGGACTTCCTGACCTCCCGCCACACACCTAAAAGGCATCAAGCAATTACATTATGCTTCAGTCCTCTTCATCAGCTGGGTGTTGCTTCTTCCTCAAATAGAAGCTGGTTTCCCTCTGCACATTTTTGTATAGTTCGGGCCTGGGGCTTTTCTCCTGACTACGCGGAGATAAAACACACCCCCTTCATACACGTGCAATCATTGATTCCAGGAATAAACTCCCTGAATCAATCTTACCCTAAGTACTCAGCCCGACTTTGATCTACTTTTACCCTGCACTTTCGCGTATTTATCGTCAATAATGCAGAGATCAGCAATGACCCGCTCAGCTGCCACCGATCCCCCGATCCCCAAGGCCTGGGGTGGAATTAGGAATTGCCAAGTCTTCGGAAAGACCCATATATTCCCTCAGATTATGGACCACTGAGTTGATAGAGACGTGCACTTTTAATCTGAGCATCTATGATTCAAATCCCTGTTTTTCTTCTTTTGATTTCAGCCTCACCAGATATGACCTACCGCCTACCTGGAAGATCGCTGCCCAGTGGAGAATGTCTGGGGACCCAGTAAGTTAAGAATAAGAAAAAAATACAACTTGCAGATCCATCCACAGTCATACCCATAACTGCTTTGGGGCCCCAGTAAAAGCCAGCCAGGTGTAATGTTGTCGTCCCTATCTGGCTGGATCACAAAGGAAATGGCTTTATTTAATTTCTTTAGTTGTGTAAGTAGTTTGCTTATTAATACCCAGTTTGGATTCACGACTTGGTGACCTAGCTATGAGTCTTGGCTTTCATTTGTATTTGATCCAAGATTTCGTGGAGTTTCCTTTTGTACGTGAACAAAGACGTACATGATTAGAGAAGAGCCCTGATAAGGGTGCGATTCTTTGGACACGGAAATGCTCCTATCAAGTTTTTTCTTTAGGAAAATCTGTTTTGTAAGCAAGGTTTTGATTGCAGGAAGCAGGAAGGCGTCACCAAAGCCTTGGCTCTTCTAGGGAGAATTACTTAAAAATAATAGTAGTAATTACCTAAAGATAATAATAGTAATAAGAAGACCCCACGCTGTTTGGGGCATAATCCGGTTGCTTCGTGGAGCCTTTCAGCGGCAACCATAAAGAGCCAGGTTGGAGAACAATCCAGTTTCTCTCTGTAAGGCAACAGCATTCTTCCCCAACTGGCTGTCTCAATAGGGAAAGGTGCCGTAGTCGGTAGGATTCGAACCTGCGAGGGGAAAGCCCAATGGATTTCTAGTCCATCGCCTTAACCACTCGGCCATGGCTACGTAGCAGGTGCTCATTCTATTAGCATAAGTAGCTGCATGGAACTCCAGCTCTCTTCAAAGGATCAAATTTTCTACCAGAAAGTGTATTCATACTAAGAAAAATTTCTTATTCCTTGACATCATTTAGACAAATATCACGCTATGGCGGCAAACTGGCAAGTAACACTTCCTCCTCAGTCTGGAAGGGCCCCTTATTCTGATGCTCTGCTAGAAGAAACCTAAGCAGGAGACATCCTGAGAGACCAGCTTCCTGATCTGGCAGCTTCTGATGGGGATCCTTGAGATACACACACTCAAAACTGAGACACACTCTAACATTTGTTGCAGAATTATGAGTATAACCACGATTTGAAAAACTTGAAATGACCATCAGTTTTAAAACTAAATTTTTGGGACATCCATATAGTGGAAGATTCTGAAATTTCTAAAAGATTTCAATCTTTTAGAAAACTCACAACTATTTGATTTGAAGGATTGTCCCACCTATGTCAACACTTTTTTATTTTCCTGCATCCATATGCAAGAATAACTAGGGAACAGACCTCAAATAAAACAGCTCCCCAAACCTTAAAAACGTGAAAATTCATGTTACAAATTTAAAAGACTTGTAAAACTGTGCTCAGTGTTCTTTCAAAATGATTTTTAAAAAAGAAAAAAAAATAGCAAGCAAGAAGGGGTGGAGAAGTCTTCATTAATTCTAACAGTCTCTAAATGGCATTGATTATTTGAGAAACAAGTTTAAGGTGAATGCTTTCACTGTGGAGTGTATCGAACAAGACAGACGATTAATCCAACTACCACTTGAGGCAAATATCCGCTCTCGAGCAACATCAGTAAATAACCAATAAATCAATAAAAGACATTGCTCTGCTATTCACTTACAAAACTTGATGATTACTTTACACTGTAAAAAGCAACAACAACAAAATTAACTCATAATCCTGCAACCCAGAAGCCAGCACTAGCAACGTTTTGAAGTACTCCTCCTCTACTCCCAATATTTCATATGCAAAAGTTTTGCATAGTTGAAGTCATGTTCTTTGCATCCTGCTCTTGTCAGTGAACATTATAAACATTTTCCCAGATCAATTACAAAGTGTTCCCAGATTTTGTTTTACTGGCTTTGCAATGATCTATTACACAGATGAAGCAAAAATATTTAAACACTTATCTATTTTTAAATACCTGCTTTTTGCTATCACAATGAGAAATAAAAATAAAGATTTTTATGCAGTACGTGTTTTTCTTTGTTAAGATTAGTTCCTTAAGAGGGTGCTTCTCAGACTTCGGTGGGCATCAGAACCACCTGGAGGGCTTCTTGTTAATACAAATTGCTGGATCTCCCGGCTTCTGCTCTCCCCCCTCCTAGCAAGTTTTTAATTCTGTAGATCTGAATTCAAGCCCAAGAATCTGCATTTCTCACAAGTCCCCAGGTGGTGCACATGCTGCTGCTGGGGACAATAACTTTGATAAGACCGCTCAAGGACAACAAACTTGAAAATAAATTTACTGTGTTAAAGGTTATAAACTCCTTATGAATCTAAATGGAGGTATATAGCAAGCGCCACGGTAGTAAGACCAAATAATATTTGCAAGACTACAGTGAGGGGAGGATTGTTTTTACTGTCCTAAAGAAAAACATGTTTTTTAACTACCAGAGGGACAAATTCCAGCCTCGATCATGGAGGTCACATTCCTTTTGTATCTGAGATTCTCTTTAAATCTACTAGTTTATGCCCTGGGGACGCACTTCCATTCCTAGAACTCAGAGAAAGTCCTTGGTTTTGGAGTCCTTGACATTTCCATAAAAAGGAATCTAAGCCAAGTGTCCCCTTCATCATCCCATTCTCATAAACCAGATAGTCTCTGACTCAAGAATCAACCGTATTAATTTAGCTAGATTTATTCTGACATATACATGTTTGCATTTCTTTTTGGCGCTATTCTGCATTGAGAATGTCTTCCTGCTGAGTTCGGATCCCTGGAAAACCTGTATTCTGAGTTCCTCCCTTTCCCCCGGGCTCCGGAGGCTGAAGGCTTCGTTCGCTTGGGAATTGTCTCGCGTCCTTCACTAGGACAACATAAGTGACCTTCAAAGGAAGGGGTCCGAGACCTCTCCTGCCTTGTCTTTTCCAGTTAGGACAGAAATTGCTCGCCCCCCACCCCGCCCCCTCATTCCGAACTGTCGCCGCAGTCCAATTTTAATCGTTCTTTTGGAAGCATGTCAGTTTGATCCATGGAAGAGATTCCTGATTTAGATTTTAAACCTGAAAGTAAACATAGATGACTCCTCACCCCCACCCCCGCCATTTCTCGCACGTTCCCTTCATTCGAGTTCCTTCTCCCATTGGTATTTGCGACTGGAGGTTGTTTAGAGCTCACTCTAAACTCAAAGCTCCCCTTCAGCAGGTTCCCGAGAATTAGGTGTGACCGTGCGTGTCCAAGATTATCACCGGCTTTTGGTCAAGCTCCAGCGTCTAAGAAGTTCGAGTCGCTTGTCTAGGAGCATTTTATTCAATTACATCACCAGCTGGCTCTTGATTTGCTCTAGATGAGCTCATTCATTCTCGAGGGAGTGGCCTGGACAGGGCTAAGAAACTTTTTGTTGCCAGACCTACCGTTGGGGAACGTGCCACATATCCACCACTAGTTTTCACTTTAGCCCACTAAACAGTCAGTAAGTTGGTAGTTGTGGCCGAGTGGTTAAGGTGATGGACTTGAAATCCATTGAGAGTTTCCTGCGCAGGTTCGAATCCTGTCGACTAAGATTTTACCAGGAACTCTGCGTGGTTAAACACGCCTGAAAGAACATTGCAGTCCCTCTTTCTACTATAAAAGCACAGTGATATTCTCCTACTGTTGATTCGTCACTATGGTCAACCAAAGGGCTGTCGGGTTTCATAAAAAGTAGCGAGACGGGCCATTTTTGTTGAACACTTAAGATGTGATATAAGCAAGAGCTCCATAATATTTATATCTCCATTTGGTATTTAAACTGTGTGATGGCAATAAATGTATGCAGTAAAGATAGAGTTACAGTTGCAGAGTAGAGGCGTTTTTTGCATTTTCATCTGGGAAAGAAAATTTATGTATCAATAAATACAAGAAAGATAAAGCAAACTTCAATTCTGACCAAATTAAAAGTGATCTGTGCAGTATATGAACGATGGAGCATGAAGAGTAGATTCCACATACTGTGAAGGTCGAAGGGCTGTAATGAGACCATAAGTAGTGTTTTCCCAGTACAGCATATGCAAAAAACAAACAAACAAACAGGGGTGTATAGTGTTTCACAGTTAGTGGCACTGTGAGAGAGAAAACCAACACTCTCTGGTTTTGAACAATGAAATATGTTTACATGTGGAAGCAGGAACTTCACAGAACTCATTTATTATGAAGGAGAATCTACATATGAATGTTTGGATAAGCAACTTACACATGGGCAATGTTAAGAAGAAGCAGACAGTGAATAAGATCAGTGTATGGGGGAGAATCTTCATTGTGAGCACACTTGGAGTTAGTGATATGTGTTGGTTGTGAGAAAAAAATTTTGCTTAAAAATTCCACACACAACCTGGTATCATAAAGAGACTATTTGTGTGTGTGTGTGGGGGGGGAATCTTCCCAGCCCCTAGTCCATGTGAAATGCCTGCAAATTTCTAATTCAGGAAAACAAAACAAAACAACTCACACTTCATCCAAGACAAATACTATACTAAAAAAAAAAAAAAAAATTTCCTGAGACCTGGGCAAAACAGTACAAGAACAAATGAAAAAAGGAAAACTTATATACAAAGAATGTAATTAGTAAAGAAATCATTCATTAGCATAAGTCACTCATTTTATCTGAGAAAAAGAGATGTTTGGTGTTTTGTGCATGGCACAATGACCAGACGAATATTGCAATGAAAATATCATTATGGATTCCCCCCTCAATTTTAACTTGAAGTGTGTTAAATCTGTAGATATTTTTTAAATGTAATAATGAGTCTTGCAGGCCCTTTTACTTAGAGTCACCTACTTTAAGATATTCTATATTTAGATCTGCCCCCCCCCCGCCCCACCGTGTCTGTGGTGTCTGTCTGTATTTAGTATATATAAAGCACTTATATATACTGGGTTCAGTGGCCTTGTGGATGGGGTGGAGTGCGTCAGAAATTGTGCAGGTAGAGGTCATGGGCAGAAGAGAAATTTGCTATTAACTGTATATTATCCAATACTATTAGATTTATTTATTTCCCATATTTGAAATATTGAACAATTTCAAATATTCTTTTTAATGTGCACAGAAAATAAACTTTATTAAAGAGCGTTATTGCTTTTTATTAGAGTTGGCTTTCTAGTCGCAGCAGAGTGCAGGGGTTTTGTTATCTTCCACCTGTACTTAACTTACTTCTGATACTTCTTTTATGCCTTATAAAACGAATTCCATTAAACCAGAATGGAATTCCACTTCTGCCTCCTCACTCAGATACAAATATGTTTGGACTCACAGGAGCTCACAGGAGATATTAGAGGCAAAATTGATAGCGGTCTTTTAGGTGGACAGTATTTTCCGGGGAAAACAAGTGAAACGAAAGGATGAAGCAGGTTCCACCGAGACTTGAACTCGGATCGCTGGATTCAGAGTCCAGAGTGCTAACCATTACACCATGGAACCGCACTCGAAAGGCTTCACGTCATAATTGTCCATGATATGTCTTAGGAGCTCTACTGAAATCATTTAGCTTAAACAATCAAAATTTTTAGTCTATGTCCACTCAGGTCACTTTCGAAGAAAATCCTAGGGGATTTAATTTTATTTATTTTTACTTTTCATCCTATTTTTTGCCAAGGAACCCATAGTGTCTGCCCCCTACCATTAACTCAGAAACTTGGCGATCCTAGCCCTCGCTTTCTTCATTAAGAAAAACAGAGTGAGCAGTTCTTATATACACCAGCACTGAACTGAACGTCTTATATCCATTATATGATTTAATACTTAAAAACTCGCTGAAACTTTTTTAGTCTTTATATAGACGGGAAAACTGAGCCTTAGAAATTTCAAGTCTTTTATCTGCACCTCTGCTCAATTTCAGCCATGTGATATTTTTCCCCACAGAGTATGTAGTTATCAGGTCCATTGCCTCTAGGAAAACAAGCTTTAGTGTGTTAATTTCTGGCACATTCACAGAAGAAACCTTGAGAAAAGCTACGTTTTCGAGAAAATGGAAAAGGTATGCTTGAAGAAAAAGTCTGAATTTTGTCACCTGTAGCGATCTGTAAGGGACGCGATATTTCAGGATCAGTGACTCATCATACTCGCCTTCATCAAGAAGAAGGTGCCCAGTGAAGGCTGCCAAATTGTACTAAAGACTTTGTGGGGTGTTTTTGTTTGTTTGTTTGTTTTACTGCTATTCCATAGACACCTTTTTCTTAGACCCAGCGCGCTTCCTTAAACACTAGGTTTCTTGGGCGGTGTCGGTGGATCCCTCCGCGTCTACGCAGCCAACAGAACCCCTGACTCCCTTTCAGCTCGCCTGTCCTCTCGCCTCCTTTCGGCTGCACTCACCGAGGCCTCCCAGCAGCAAGTTTCTGTTGAGATTTCCACAGAGCTTTAGCCGAGTTGCGCTTTGGAATTTGTGTTGGTGGAATTCTGGGGATGCTGGCTCCTTTCCCAGCACTCGTCACAGTGGATGTGTATATAGGCATTCTCCTACGACTGCATAATGACTTCTAACTCCATGGAAGGACATCTGCCCCCTTAAATGAGGCGGCGCAGTGACTACCCGGGGAAAACAAATGTCCGCCCTCAGGACTGTTCTGAGAGTTCAGTGACAGAGGCCTCTGCGATGGCAGCGAGAACGTCGCCACGTACGGCCCTCCGCCTCTCACTCACAGCAGCTTCCTGCTGTCTGGTGCACTCGCCCACGTGGCGGAAGATAACAGAATGGAACTCTCCTGCTAACTGAGATGAACAAAATTGCAAAGGGGGCCCACTTCTCCTTCCAGTAGTCTCAGTGGTTACAAACAAACACACGAGGATCTTGCAAAACATCAACCCCGTGCAAAACCCTTATAGTGCGGACCTTCTAAAGGCTATAGGAACTTGTACCAGACTCTGAGTTGTGTTCTCCCAACACAACTGCATATGATCTCCAGCGCGTGAATAAAGTATTATCCTGTAACTCACAAGAGCACAGAACAAAAACCATAGCCAAAGGAAATAATTTTAAAGGGAATGTAGAACTAACGCGTGCAGAGTCCAGAGATAAAACCTCCTCACCTTTCCTAAATAAGCCATTCTCTCAGGCCGGGTGATAGACGATGTCACCTCTTTGTCTAGGGCTACTATATATATATATGTGTGTGTGTGTGTGTGTGTGTGTGTGTGTGTGTGTGTGCATGTATCAGAAAATCAGGAAGAAGGGATGGGATAAGAAGAAATTAGAAATGAAACAAAGAATTCAAACAGATTTTTTTAAGTTCTTATTGTGGAAAAAAGTCATTAGATTAGCATCTTTTTCAAATCATTTGTTTAGCTAGTTTTACTGAATTCCTGTGAAGGATCGGATGCTGTGCAAGGTGCTGGAGGCATAAAGATAAACAAGATAAGCGCGCAACGCAACCCCTGTCCTTGTGGAGATGCGTATCTACTAGGAAGGGAGCTCTATCAACGTGTACATAAAACAAAGCCTAGCCAGGAATAGGTTGGAGAAAGCGCTTGTAACTCAGACTAATGGCACAGGTATGATGGAAAGCTAAAATACAAATAAAATGGAATTTGGTTTGCACAAGAATTAATACTGCTACTCTGCAGAAAGTGCTGGTCCATGATCTTCCATACAAAAAATGCACAATAAGAGTGCAGCACATGGATCCTGATTGTAAAAGATGGAGTGGTTTATCTTGGGCAGCAACAATATAGTAATATATAAAAGAGAAAGTAAAGAATAAGCTCCATAATGGACTTAGAATTATGGCTCAGACAAGCCCCATTGCTGTTTACTTCTAGGGGGACATGCCAGCATCAGAATGTGAATGTGAAAACCAAGTAGGGCACTGCTGGTGAACATAGGAGCTTCCGGTGGGGCTTTTATCCTTAATATATTGGTGAGCATTGGTTGCCATGAGGGAAAAAGGCATTGAGCCCATGTAGAAAAGCTGCTTGTACTAGTTAAAAAGAATTTGCTTGGGGCCTCATGGCCACCAAAAGGCATTTAATGCATTTTTCAAAATAAGAAAATTAAGTTGGCATTTTCCTCTCTCTCCCTTTAATAGATTGTGAAGTTATTAGGAAAGACTTCTAAAACCTTTGTTTGTTTAGCACCCCATGGCAAATGGAATGGAAACTTAGGCACTCTCTCACACCAAGATGAACCTAGACACAAAACACAGCACTTAGCAAACCATACCAGGGAATTCACAAAATTATTGAAGATTCTATGCCTTAGGCTAAGAGTTTCTCCTTTATATCATGTAGTCTAATTGTAACTATTAAAAAATGAAATCACTCAAGTAAAATTAGGCATAAAGCTGCTAAAGAAACATCTTTAAATTCAGGCTCCATGACTCATTAGCCCCAATATTGTAACTTACGAGGCAAAGTTGCACACACGCCTGAGGCTGAGATTCTAGTCAAACCAGTTCTGAGTGCCCCTCTCATCTCAGAGTGGTTGGTTATGGGATGTGGGTTCCTGACTATGCAGTTTTGAGAAGCCAGAGTTAGACATCTCTAGGTCAGGACCAGTGGATGGAACCAGGTTCATTTTTAAGCACAGGGTGATCAGAATCTGCACTGCAGCTTATCCTCAGTCTTTATCCAGAGTTTCCCATGAGAAAAATTATGTTTGAATTACATTTTCCTCATTTCTTTTGAGGAAGGAAACACGTAAAATTCTAAGAAGCAGCATGTCCCTAAAGTCTCAATGGATATTCTAAAGCTTGTATAAATTAAATATATTTTTTTCCCGAGGCTTTTCTTGTTGCAGTTGTCCAATTGGAGGGAGCACCTGGTATCTCCAAGTCCTAGCTGTTACATAAATCATGCTCTATGCAGAATTTCTTGCTTCTGGAAGTTTAAGAAATGGAGAAGAAAATCCAGAAATTGATGGAAGTACAAAGAGAAAGATAAAAATCACAGTCATGGTGGGATAGTTTTGCACAATACATCTCTCTGAAAAACTAATTAAAAGCACACATGAAAAAATAGCCATAAGACAAAGGAATGCAATTCATATAATATACATACATATATAAGGAACAGTGCACATACCAACTTCTGGATTCCAACTTTTTCCAAACACACATGGAATTATCTCAAACTTGACATTTTACCAGGCCACAAAGCAAGTCTCCAAAAACATAACAGCGTTAGATACATGCTATTATTTCAGAACAATAAAATTGTGCCAAAAATCAAAACACAAAAGTTAAAATTTGTATTTGTTTACAAAATAAATATGCTTCTAAATAATTTATGGTTTAAAGACCAAATGTCAATCAAAATTAGGAACTATTTTACATAACATTGTAAGTCAACTATACTTCAATAAAAATATTGACAAAAAAAGAAAGAAATTAGGAACCATTCTGAAATAAATGATAATAAAATAGTATATGTCAAGACATATACTGTGCAGCTAGAAGGGTACTTAGAGGGTAAGTACCCTAGATATCCTAGAAGGGTACCTTAAACACATATGTATAAATAAAATAAATGCTAAAGAGTAATTAAGCATTCGTTACCTGAAATTAAGAATCCGCCACTAATTTAATTCAAATGAAACACTATGGAAGGAAATAATGAAGCAAAGAGCAGATAGTAATGCAATAGAAAATAAATACAAAATGGACTCAAAGTGTTCATCGAAAAGAAAGCACAGCTAACACTTTTAGGAATGGAAATGGACTATGTTGAAGACAAATCATCCAGTGAGTTTGTGTTCATTAACCCAAACAACAAAGACACGAGTGGCTGTGGAGAAAGCTTTAATATTTGACTCCTAGGGACTACTCAGGCTGTAAGCTCCAGGAGCGCTCATGGAAACCCTATGGCTTTCTGAAGAAATCGTGTGACAGTCACATACTCAAGGTTTAAAATGTATGGTTGCCTTATGAGTAATGCATTTTAATGCAAAAATTAAGTAATGCATTTTGAAAATGAAAAATAGCCAACAAAACTAACAACAAAAATGGTAATCTCTTTTTGATTTTTTATTGTGACAAAATATACGTAACATAAAATTGACCATTTTAAGTGTACAGTTCAACGGCATTAAGCATATTCACATTGCTGTGCAACCATCATCACCATCTATCTCCATAACATTTTTCATCTTCTCAAACTGAAACTCTGTATCCATTAATTAATAACTGCCCATTTCCCCCTCTTCCCAGCCCTGGGCAGCCGCCATTCTACTTTCTATCTCTATGAATTTACTCTAAGTATCTCATATAAGCAGATTTATACAGTATTTGTCCTTTTATTACTGGCATATTTCACTTATCACAATGTCTTTAAAGTTCACTCATGTTGCAGTATGCACCAGAATTTCACTCCTTTTTAAGGCTGAATAATATTTCATTGTATGTATATTTTGTATGTATGTACATTTTGTTTATCCATTCATCCATCAATGGACACTTGGATTGCTTTTGTCTTCCTGCTATTGTGAATAATGCTGCTATGAACATGGGTGTACAAATATCTGTTTGAGTCTCTGCTTTCAGTTATTTTGGGTATACCCAGAAGTGCAATTGCTGGAACATATCATAATTCTATTTTTAATTTTTTGCAACTTCATTGAGATATAATTGACATATAACATTGTGTAAGTTTAAGGTGTACAACATAATGATTTGATATATGTATATATTGCGAATGATTACCACAATGAGGTTAGTTAACACTTCACCAAAAGGAGTACGAAGGTTGCAAATAACACCCAAAAGGATGTTCAGCATCATTAACCATTAGGAAATGCAAATTAAAATAACAATGAGGTATCATTACACACCTATTTAAATGGTTAAAATTAAAGATACAGACAACATCAGTGGCTGGTGAGAATAAGGAGCAACTAGAAATCTCATTCATTGCTGATAATAAAGAAAAGTACAGCCACTGTGGAAAACAGTTTGACAATTTCTTATAAAGTTATACACTTGCCATGTACCCCAGCAATTGCACTTCTAGGAATCTATCCAAGAAAAATGAAAATGTACATACGCTAATGTTAATAGCTTTTTTCCCCCACAATCGCCAAAAACCGGAAACAACCCATATGTCCTTCAATGGATAGGTGAAGAAATAAACTGTGGTACACCCTCACAATGGAATTCTATTCAACAGCAAAAAGGTACAAAATTTTGATATATGCAGCAACTTGCGTAAATCTCAAGGCATGTTCTATCTTAAGTGAAAGAAGCTAATCTCAAAAAGCTAATGTTACATTTCGTATGATTCAGTTTCCATAACATTCTCAAAAAAGTCAAACAAAGCAACAGAAAACGTATCTGGTTGTCCAACTGTTATGTACAGGATCAAGAGGTGACTATAAAGGGATAACACAGGGGAGGTTTATGGATTGATGGAACTGTTCTGTATCCTGATTATGGTAGTGGTTACACGAATATATGCGTATAATTTCAAAAAGCCAATATTACTCTATGACAAAATTTTTAATAAAATAGAAACAACACTTTCACCAATGTGTCTCTTTGGGGAGGGTTTTGGGGAGAGAAAACTCAGGCACCCTTGAACCTTGTACAAGGATGGGAACACGGAATTACTAAGGCTCTACTAGGGCAAAGTTTTTGAGGGAGTAATTTGTTCTTTGTTTTTCGCCGGAAGCACGTTTTTGCCAGGCTGCGGCAGGTACACTCTCCGTAGGTTAAAATTTCGATCGTAGTCGGCAGGATTCGAACCTGCGCGGGGAAACCCCAATGGATTTCTAGTCCATCGCCTTAACCTCTCGGCCACGACTACTGGTGGGGGAAAGAAGGGGTCTCATTATAAAACGATATGTGGTAGATATAAAACTAAGACTCCTGTGTAGGTAAAAGTGCGTGCAGCGAGTTGGGCAAAAACACTCCGGTGAATGAAAGCTTGGAGAGGGAAGTCAAACTCTCTCCGGCAGCCCCGACATTTAGGAGAACTGGGATGAGAGTACTCGCTGTACAAGTATCTTTGTTCAAAGTTCAGATCAGTTCACCAATTAGCGCCTGCCTCCCTCGCGGATGAGTTGGTTTCATGCTGGGTGCTGGGGTCTCCGAAACAGGAACCAAATTTACTCAGCACCGAGGTGAAATCAGCGTAATCCTACTTTTAGGCGTGGTGGGACCAACCCTTCTGCTAGAACTTCTAGCCTGCTCGATGAATGATACTGTGCTCAACGGGTTTCAGGGAAGGAAATGCTCCCGCTGATTTGTGTCTAAGGTGGGAGGAGAGAAAAACGACGTTGAAAATCTCCTCTGGATTCCCTCACTCGTTCCTAGGCTCCTAATTTAGGCCCAAAGTATTAATCTCACTGTGTTTGGGAAAGTGCTTTGCAGATGCAAATACGCTTTCACTTTCCAGACACGTTAAGAAGAGGCATTGCCGGTCCATGAGTTTCATCTTCTGTGAGATCGTAGCTGCTTTCTAAAAAATGGATTACGTGGTTCGGTTTTTTGGGGGCAATGCAAGGGCTCGTTTTCTCTAAATGTAACTCACACGGCACGTTTCCCGTTCTCCTATTTACATTTGTAACTCACTGGTTCCTTCAGCAGAATTTCCAGATGCTCTGCAGAAACGATTCAGAATAGAATGGTCAAATGCAGATGCTGAATCCCAAGATGCATATATAGGTCCCCATTTTATGTCCAACAAACTGGTAATGTGTAAGAGGTGAGAGCTGATGAATATGATGTATCTTGAGAAAGCTGGTAGGTAATTGCTTGGATTTAATACATTATATTTAACCAGAAGTAACAAAGTGTTCTTTAAATGGAGTTCTATTCAATTCAGATATCACTGAGAAAGCCTTATGGGAGGGGTAGATCTAATTAAATATCAAATAATTTACTTTTATCTATATCCAGAAAAGATCAATAATGCCATGACTAACAGAAGAAATCTGCTCATGAAAAGCAAGTGCGTCACTCACTCTGTGTGCTCATAGATTCAGAGCATTTCTAACGTGTTTTTCCATTGGCAATTTTTGGAAAATTCCCAGCCATTTGCATTAAGAGATTGCCAAATATATTTAAAATCTTTATCTTCTGTCCCTGTAGGAGTATTTTTGGGGCAGACCTGTGTCATGAGCGTTCCTAAAACGTTTTTGTAAAGTTACAATTTTTTTGTTATGAAAATAAAAGATTAGTTTATCAAAGTATGCATACAAAATAATTTAAAAAGTCTAATTAAATATCAGCAGGTGATGGGGGACAGACGGCTCCATGGATTCTACAAACTTCTAACTAGCATCAATTATTCAAGAAGCAAACTCAAGGCCCAAGTGATTGTGAAGGGCATTGAAAAAGACAGTTGCTCAAACCAAATACTACTGAGGTAACATTCAGTAACCTCAAAGTCCTTGAGTCTACGTTTAGAGAATTCATCTTTCTTGTGCCAAGTAAAATAAATTTCTCCTTCTTGAGAAAACTTGGGTAATGATGACTAACACACTGGGGGTCAGGGGGGCGTAGAGAGAAACCAGCAACAGCAGCACTTTGGTTTATCTCTCCCTCAGTATTTTGAATGCAGAAAAATGTGGATAGTTGAAGTCATACAGGATATGAATTATGCCAATATCTTCCAGACAGAAACCACCAGGAATACATATGCAGTTGAACAAGTTGGGCATAGAGCTCCTTGTAGCAATTGAGAACACAGTGGGGAAGCATGGGTACATCCTAGTAAAAGAGTACTAAAAAGTACTCAAAGAATTTAGTCTTGTGTTGGGCGATTTGGGAAAAGAGTTAAAGAATCAGGACTTTGTTTTAGATTAAACGCTGTCTGGAAGTAAGGGGTGATTCTGTGATTAAATAGTTTAAATTTAGGATTAGGATTTAAAATCCTATCCTGAAGGAAGGAAGAATAGAGCAATGCTAAAACTATGATTGGCAAAAAACCTTAGTCATTTTTTGGCATGTGTATTTACCAAGATAAGGAGGTTTGGGGTCATTTTTGTGATTTGAACAATGCTTTTGTGCAAGTGTGTGTGTGTGTGTGTGTGTGTGTTTCATGTTTGTGTTCGTGTTCAGGCATGATTACAAAGTGATCTTAATTTTGTCTTGATCAACCATGGTCATAGAATGGCCTTGTTTGACATTGGTGCTCTGTGAAATTGTTTCTGTTCAATAAAAGAACATCAAGTCCTAGCTGATAGTACCAGGTCAGCTCCCAAATGTCAAGGGCTGCTTTTATCTCTCGAAATTGTGTATTTTACTAATTTAATTGAATATTATATCAATATTTTTTCAGGAGCTTTCTAAATGTTATTTCAGTGGCTTTGTAATGTTCCATTATTCAAATGAAGTAAGAATTAATGAAATATTCCCCTTTGTTGGACAGCTATGTAATTTCTGCTGTGCTACTGTTATCAATGTTTTAAAAATACCATCATTGTTTTTGTGCACCAAATGTTTTTCTTCAGTTAATATTAATTTCCTAGAACAGTGTTTTACGAAACGAATTACTGATTCAAGTGTTATCAAGCTTAAAATTAGCTGAAATGACTGTATTTGGTAAGTGCTCTGGTTTCAGGAACAAATAACATCTTGTGAGATTATAAAGAAGGGAATAATTACTCCTGTTACAGCAGAGGAAAAGAGAAGCTGGTGAAATTTAACTACGAATGAGAGTTTGGGAGATATGGACTTGAGAAAACTTTTCCCTTGTAATCTGAAAATGTGTTGGTATTTACTTGTGCCCTAGCAACACACTTCGATTCCCAGAATGGGGATTGGAAGTCTAAATTAACTGTCCTTGTCCTGTTTCCCAGTAGCAGGAAGCTGGCTTAAAATCCTCCTCTCATGAACCACATAATCTCTAAACCCAGAATCAACACTATTTATAATAAAACTTAATTTTGCATAGCTTTATTTACATGTTTCTACCTGTCATTCGAGCTTTGTGCGCGACAGAACTTCTGAGCGAGTTGGAGACCGTCCCTGAATCCTCCTTTTCAGTAAGGAAGGGAGCTGGTCAGCTCCCCACCGACTCTTAGCCAGCATTCCCCCCACGTGAGACTTCGAATAGTCCTTTGGGCCAGGGGAAGGGCAACCCAGTTTACTGTTAATCGAAGTCAGTTACCGGTTAGCTGTGAAAGCAGACGCAGACGACCCCGATTCTTTCGAGTGCCCTTCATTCCGGGTCCTTCTCCCACTAGCATTTCCAAGTCTGAGGCTGCCTGGAGGTGCCACTCAGCTCCGGCCCGCGTCTCCTCAGTTCCCGAAACTTGGACTTGAACCGACACGTCCTCAAAGACAAGAGGCTGGAGTATAAACTCTGTGGTCAAGGAAGCTTGACCAGATCTACTTCCCACCTCCCCAGTCCTTAGGCTGCCGGAAGGAGCTGAGGAGCTAAGGGAGTGATGCGCGGCGTGGTCCTGGGAAGAAGCCGAGCATTGGGAGAGCAGCCACGGCCTGGAGGAGAGGATGCGGGAGTGGGCTGCTGGTGTGAACGCGCAGGCCCTCAATACCCAGGCTCCTAAGCTCTAGGGCTGCAAGAACTTTTTCACTCAACACAAACTTCAGCTCTGGTCTAACACGTCCTTTTTCTTCTTTGCGTTTTTGCAGACAGTCGGTTCAGAGATCGCGTTTTGTCTTGTAATTTTCAGAATTATTTTCATTTCTGAAATAAAATGGCCTGAGCTTTCTTCTCTTCCTTCCACAACCCTCCTCCAGTTTCTCAGATCACAACCACTCGCCTGCTCCGGGTCAACAAACCTTGGACTCTCCTGCACTTCAGTTTCACCCTTAATGACCTCACCTGTAATTCATCCCTTTCTGTCTTCAAAGACATCAACCCACGTGACCGACGGTCGCTAAGTGAGCCAGTGCGACTGGACCATACGGTGTCACAGAAAAGCGGCAGCGAATAAAAAGGCGTCTTTTGATCTCAGCGCAGTCACCAAAAGAAAATTCCCGAGTTAGAAAACCTGCGATCTTTCCAAAGTTCCCTGGACGCATTTAAAAACTGTAGTCCTCTCCTTCAAGAGAGAGGGCGACAGTGGGATTGCGTTGCTCCATGAGCCCATTGGCAAAACAACATACGAACTCACCTTTTTCAAAAAGAACACAAGTACGAACAAGAAGGGCCCCCAGATCGAAAGAGAGAACTCCAAACTGGAGGAAAGGGAGTGGTGGGGCTGGCCACATATTTACAATATCTCCCAACGTCATTTGCTGGAAGTTCCTCAAATTCCATTTTTGCGAAGCCAACCGTCCCGAGAGTGGACTTGGAGAGACCAAATGAAACTGGACAAACTATTTCTTATTTCATGACAACGAATGACATTAGTTACTGAAAGGCTCAGAAATTCCCCTATGTTGGGCATTGCGTGTCCCTTGCACTGTCTTATTTGTTTTTGTGTTTCTTGAACTTTCACGGTGACTAGAACAGATTAAATCTCCACGAATTGTATTTATTGATAGGCAAATAAATAATCACCAGTCTTTGGGAACCAGCCAAGCCCCATGCATTGTCAGGCTCTGTGGCGCAATGGATAGCGCATTGGACTTCTAGTGTGGAAGCGAGGTATTCAAAGGTTGCGGGTTCGAGTCCCGCCAGAGTCGCGGATGTTTTGTCACCAAGTGGCTGCCCTTGCCAATAGTCGGTCCATTCCTGTATGAATTGAACGTTTTCTCCACAGTCAGCGAATACCAGGTCCCTACATTTCTCACTGCCGATATTTCTACTTTCTGGTGTTAACATTTGAGGAGCTTCTTCATAAGCATTCCCACGTGTGTCAACAGTGATTTGATGAAAAAATTATATATCTTACCCATCTTTTGTGTGTATATACATGATAGCAGGAGAAGAGAAAGAATCAGAAAGCCAGATATCAGGGAGAATTGTTGGGGCTTAAATTATACTTGAAATCCTATGGGAGGAAAAGTAGATTCTGTCATTCTCAAAGTTGAAAGTGTCATTCTCATTCCTTGGAGTGGCTACATATTGTAAGTAGAGCTGTTACTAGAGCCCAGGACTTCTGAATAAGAACTTTTAAGCACCCCAAATTGGGTCAGTGGATAGACAGATTGTATTGTTACTAACAAGAATGCAGTAATAAGGCAGAAGTAGAAACGGATGTGTGCATGGGTCATTTTCTGGGTCCAAAGATAAACAGTCACATATAGGACATTCATAAGAAATGTGGTCTGTCACAATGAGAAAAAAAAAATTTTTTTTTTTGCTTGAATGCTTTGCTTAGTTTTGGGGAGTTCGTTCTAATAATGCCAACGTTTCAGGCCATAACTGTTTCTTATGTCACTTCTGTGCATTCCTTAGGAAACCATAATTATGAGTAAAAGTAACTGATTCGTAGGAGAAGATGCTGGTGATCCTTTCCCGGAAGAAAAAAGTGAGGTAACAGGATGTGAACCCAGCCGTGGAAGTAATGGTCCTGGCTTCTGTGCTAGGATGACAACACAATGTCTACAGTTCTGTGGCAGAAAATTGGAAAAAGAACAGAATGTTAGGAATCGCTTGGAGAAGAATGGCACCGTGCAGAATTTAGTGGGAAATCAAGAAAGGGCCAACGATGGCTCCTGCAGGAGGTCAGTCAGCATCTCCTCAGTTTGGACAAGGCACAGCTGCCCTGGGCTCTGGAATCCTGGGCTAGTTTCACCACAACGCCTTATCACTTGGAGAGCAGTTGTTTCTTTTTCCTTAACATACTCGAGACATTAGTATACTCTATCTGCAGAACCCCACTTGAAACGTTACTTCTCATTGTTAAGAGTATTTTGTCTCTAAGAATTTTTACTTCAGAGCAATGCAAATTCATTTAAAATTAAATAGGCTAAAATTATGCATTTGAAAGCTAAGATGTGAATATGGCTAACTCAGCACCTGGTCACAGGGGAGGAGACTAAAATTGGCTCTGGTCTTGGATGTGAATAAAGTCTTTGATGAAGGAAAGATCGCAAGTTTGGACTCTAATAACTAAAAGATTAATAATAATCCAGAGAACCAAGGGAATATAAGATCTGCACAGACTTGAAGACAGTACCCAAAATGTCTAAATAAGTTTTAGTGACCACTCTTGCTTGGCAAAGAAAGAGCTTCTTTGGGAGGATAGGGAAAGGAGGAAGTTAGTCTATGAGAACAAGAACTAAAGTGGAGGGAAATGGCTTTGCCTAAAAAGGATTTAATTTAAAAAGTTTCTAAATGGCTTTGCCCAGTTCCCCATCTGGAATAGTGGACTGTCATTGACAAAAAAAAAAAAAAAATCCACAGACATAACCATAAAGTTCTATTTTCTGATCCATCATCCATAGACAAAATGGTCAAGACACTACCAAAAAAAAAAAATCAGTTTCCTTTATAAAGTGAAATGGCCACTTCAATTTTCTTTGAAAAATAAACGATCTAGACAACATTATTGTATTATAATCATCAAACTTGCTAAGAGACTAGAACTTAATTACTCAGACCACTAAAAAGAAATCATAATTACTCTAAGCTAAGAAGTTAGCCTACTACAGTCTCATGGATACTGGCAGAAGATACGAGACTCCTGGATGAGAGACAAAGGACAGTTTATTATTCACCACAGTATCAGTAGCCAGATAACATCATTTGAACTGATTCCCCAAGTATCATATCCCCACAGGGATCACTGGGAGGACATCTTGGAGGCTGGCTACCAGATATGTCTAACTGTGGTCTTTGTATTTATCCATCTTGGTTGTAGTAGGGCTTTTTGAATATTCAGATCAATTTCCAGTTATTATCTTTTCAAATGTGGCTTCTTTCCAATCTTTTCTCTCCTTGCCTTCTTGGCTGTAACTGTCAATGTGTTATACCTTCTCAACTTCTTGATCGTGTTTTCCTTTAATAACCTTTTTATTTTGGATAATTTCACCTTACCAGTTTATTAACTCTCTTTTTGCTAATTTGTTTTAAAACCCATCCATTACATTCTTAAATTATTTTTTAAAGTTTTGTTTTAAAGTTTATACTTTCTTTTTCTATTTTCAGGTGGGTTTTTTTTTGAGTCAAAATTCTTAATTTTGTGTGTCATTTCCTTTGACTATATTAAGAGCAGCTAGTTTTGAATCACTTTGTTGGACTACCATTGTGTGGATTCCAGGAGGGTCGGTTTCTACTGTCGGATGTTTCTCATCGTTTTGGTCAGTTTTGTTGGTGCTTTGGAAATCTGCCATCAGAAATGAAGTGTTTTACCAAAGAATAATGGATTGCATACTTTTCTTTTTAAACCTCCCCTTGCCATGGGACCACTGGTAAAGTAAAGTAAGATCACTTGAAACAATACGTACTGGTTTGAAGACTATGCTTTTAAGTCATAGTATGCTTTCCAACAGTCATCAAATTTTGGAATAACTTGAAGCATTGCTAGCTTGATTCAGTTCAACTTAAAATTTTTAGATGGGTTAGAAATTACATGGAGTTTCTATAACAAACATTATCCATATTAAATTAAGATATTATTGAGACAGAAATTACATATTTTATTGTATGTCCTCCGAAAACTCACTGATACTATAGTAAAAAGACTTTTTAAAGCACAACTATGGGAAGAACACAAAAGAAGTGAAAAGCAAGAAACATTAAAGCCAAAAAACAGGTGGACAAATAGTAATAGACTTCACAGAAACAACCCGATTTATACCAAAGATTCTTCAAAAAGCTCTGGAACTGAGAGCACTATGTACTGGAAGCTAAAGGGAAACTTAAAGCAGATTGTCTAAAATTTGAGAAGCAATTAGATTCCTAAATTCTCTGCACTTATATATACTGACTGTTTGGCCTTCCACCACCCAGGAAGAAATCTGGAGATTTATTCTTCAAAGAAAATAAAGAATGGGGTTAGACTGTTACAGATGAGGATCTGAGTACCATAGTGAGAACGGGAGAGGTTAAGCATTTTGGTGTATAGGAACGCTGAAGGCCAAAATGCCTAGCTCTTTTTCTTCACCTTACTCTCAGATCTCTGCCAGTTAGGGCTTTACCCTGCTGGCAGGACTGAAAAAAACAGACTTTCAAAAATGAAAGGTAAAAATACTAAGGATCTATGTACGGGGCAGCCGATGTAAGTTGGGAAAGTCTAACATAACAGATAAGCATATTGAAGGCTCTCTTCACCATTACCTCAGACTTTGAGTTATTTTTATAACCTAAAAAATAAAAACAAAAAACCCTTGAGAACACTCTCCACTAAAACAGTGGAGCAATTAAATGAACAAAAAATAGATTATAAACAGGTGAGCAAAGAGGAGATTCAGATGACAGCTGTGCAGCAGGTCCACAGAGCAACCAGTTCAGACTGCAAGCAAGTAGAGGTCAACTGGAAAAATAGCTTCAAGAAAAATATTTGAACTGATGTATTACCTGATTTGATTGATTTTGTGGAAAGCTCTACTGAAAGCTATTTGGCAGTTAAGGAAGAATTAACAATTACCAATAGATGCGAAGGAACTTAGGCACATTAAAGTTTTTCTTTTTAAAGTTTGCCGTTTTAGGCAATTATTAGCATCCAGTAAAGAATGGAAACAGAATCATAGCTCACAACAATGCTGTGTATAATACTTTCATAGGAAAATGACATAAACAATAAATGTTGAATTAAACAAGAGCTGGAACATAATTATTTTGGAAGGATAAGGAGTAGTGGGTGATGGTGGTGTAAAACAATTAACTAATTAACATGATGGAAAGTAAGTGGATAATATCTTAATTGATTAATCAATAATAGCAGTTATACATATTATTTAGGAAAATAGAGATCTGTAAATCCAAGAAGGAAACAGTTAAAATGTTAATTTTGGTGGCATCTAGACAAGATAATTTGAGGAATTAGGGGACAGAAGACTTATGTATTTCACAATAAGACTTCCAGTAATATTGAACCTTTTAAAGCATATGCATGCTAGAGGAATTTATACTGAGACATTCAGAAAGCACTCATTTTTATTTTTAATATAAGGACTATTTATAAAGATGTATACAATTAGAGAAAAACCACCAGGGAGAGTGTAGTTCTCCAGCACAAGTAATAGTAGGGGTATTATTACTCCTATACTTGAGGAGGCATCGAGAGAGTGTAATTACTTGAACTCAGAAGAAGAGAGCCTTGTAGAGAGGGCTACCTTGAGGTGTGGCCCCCGGTCAAGTAATGCAGCTCATCTGGTGACCTGCAGGGAGAGAGACAAGAAGTAAATACCTGCCACTCATCTCTCCTCCTGCGACTCCCACTGACCTAACCCAGCTGGAAACTAAAGAGCTCGAAAACCCATACAGGCCAGGTCCAAGGGCTATATCAGCATGCAGTAGGGTGAAGAGCCACACACACACACACACACACACACACATACACTGTAAAAAAAAAAAAATATATATATATATATGGCACAAGCACAAAAGAGAATTGACAATGAAAAAAACAGCAAACGATATAGACGATACTAGAAGAGAACAACAAAAACAGAACTAAAATTTCAAAAAGGATTAGGTAGAAAATGATATGTAAAAAGAAAAGCAAAGAAGATTCAACATATGAATTGCTGGATTTACCAAAAAAAAAAATCAAAGTAATAAAACATATATTTAACAAATAATTTAGGTTCTGTTAGGTAGAGCCACCCTTAGGGGCAATGGGGCCTGGGCAAGTTTTTCTTTCATTCTTTCTTTCTTCTTTCTCTTTCTTTCCTTCTGTCTATAAAAGCAACTTGATATTTAAAAATTACTCCTGGTTGAGAATCACTGTTCTACTCCTTCTGCCTCTCACATCTCTCTTACCTTATGCCATAGACTATATCAACCTCTTCATTTCACAGCCCATACCCTTAGACTAGCAAAGACACGTGATGGGAGAAGGTATGCAAGAAAGGAAAGAGGAAGGAGAAGAAAAAAAGAGAGTCAGTTGAGGACAGTGGAGAGGGAGGGACACGCAGGAGAGCTGTGGAAGAATATTCAAAAGTTATCCTTACAGAACAGTTAAAATACTGAATATAGGAACTTATAACCATGTAAGACCTGCATTTTAATACTGATATATTAGTATTATTCCATAGATATTCATAAACATGCAATTTTTATTGAAAGAAAGAAAAGGAAAGGAGGGAAGGAAGGCGGGCGTGATGAGGGAACAGACATCTAAATCGCACTGGTCCAAGAAGGGTGAAATATGGATGGTACTGGGTAAGATATGGCAACGCCTCCTACGAAGGTAGTTGCGATTCACTCACAGAAGTTGCAGAATTTGGGCGTGATAAGAACAAAACAACCCCATCTCAGAAGTGGGGTTCGAAACCACGCCTCCAACCAGAGACCAGAAACCCCGAGCTCGGGAAGTAGAAACTTGAGTCTGGCGCCTTGGACCACTCGGCCATCCTGACATACTCGCTTTTAAGTGTGGTATAATCTGCTGCTGTGATTAACAGCCAGTGAAATTCGTGTTACATCCGGAATACGTGGGGTGAAACACAAAGCTCTGAACTGATCGCAAAACGGAAGAGGCAGAAAGACAAATTTTCATAGAAGCTGGAGGCTGTTGCTATGGCACAAAGTTAAGTCAGCCCCAGAGCCCGGGAGCCGGGGGTATTGATAAGCCGCTCCCACCACGCGTCCCCTTACCCCTCCCGCACCGCGCTGCCTGCCTCCCAAAGGCCCGCCAGGCCACGGCCCACGACGGTCCCCGTGGTGTGGGAATTTCACAAATCATAGAAAAGCCCACAGAACAGAGTTAGCGCTGGTTTCGAAGACCGCTTCAGCCTGCTTCCCGCAGTGTTCATGCTCTCGCATTCCCACAATAAAATAAAAAGTAACATAGGCAAGGAGAGAGCCCGTGAGAAGGGCTAAAGCCCTCCTTTAATAAACCTATTTAAAAAAAAATAAACATATTTAAACATTAGAACTGTCCGTCTACGAGTACGAGACGGGCGTATTGCACACTCTTCCGGTGTTTCTCCCCATAATCTTCACTTCTCCTTCCATATCTTCTCTTCACTGGCTTTTATCTCCCTCATTTCTTTTCTCCCATTAATTTCCTCCCAATGGCCTAGGGAAAGGGGATGCGATGTATTATGTGATACAGGATAATAGATACATGAGTTAAAAGGGTTGATAGCCGTTACTGAGTAACAACTAGTTTCTCTCTCTCTCCACCCCAGCCCCCCAGCCCCCAGTGGTAAAGGTGAGAGGTTTTTACTCTGTTGTTTATTCTTCATTTTGTGTCAAGCTAGTTCCTACTGTCCTTGCTTCCATTTCCTATGGTTATGGCTCCCAGCGTTGTAGACACCAAGTGTAAATCAGTTATTGCAGTCTACTTTGTATATGGACAATGGCCAAAGGGGAGTTGATTTTACTTTTGTTGTTTACCTGTCTGTAATTTTTTGTCTGACTGAGCACCTAAGATATTATTTGCTGCTTTCCTGACCTTCCCTTCCCAAGAATGTGACTTTTTGCTTTCCTATGGATAAAGCTGACTTGATTTATTTTTTTATTCACTTATTTATTTATTTATTTATTTAACAATATTTATTTAATGTATACTCAGATTCTGTAGTTGGGTCCGAGGATACAGAAATGGAGCAGTTGGGGGCTGGGGGCAGACAGTACCCCAAGCTAATGAGTGCCAAAACACACTCCTGCCAAAGTCTGCCAGTGACACACCTGCAACTGAAAAAGTTGGTTTTACTAACTATTGCAGCAAGAGAGAATGCACAGCAGGGTAACAGTGGAGTGTCTCAGTCAAAGAGTGTTAGAAAGAACTGATTATGGGATTTGGGCTTTGGTTAGGTGATTTGGGGGAGGGTTTAAGGAAGCATGGCTTTGCAGTTGTTTGTATACTGTCAGGAGGTGGGGGTAATTCTATGGTTGGATATCTTAAATCTTATCTAAAGGGAGGGCAAACTAGAGTAAAACTAGAGCTGGAATTAGTAAAGAAGCAGCAGTCATTTATATGAAGTGGGAGAGGGAAATGTTTGGTATTCTGTGGCTTGGACAATGTTCATGTTTTCATTTGTGTGCAGGCACTATTATGGAGTTGTCTTGTTTCTGTCTTAATTTACTAGAGACGTCTTGTCTGTTATTGATGTTCTGGGAAATTGTTTATATTCAACAAGAAAACATCAAGACATAGCTGTAAATGCCAGGTCAGCTCCTGGATGTCCAGGACTGCTTTTCTCTGTCTCATAATTAATATATACAGACAGCTAGATGGTGGTAAAAGCCATAAAGAAACATTAAGCAAGGAAGAGATACGGGATGTGAGGGAGATTTTTGACATTGTTGAATAGTGTTATTATTGACGGTCTCATTGAGAAGGTGGCATTTGCACAAAGACCTGAATGAATAAAAGGATTGACTCATGTGAATATCTGGGGTAGATATTTCCAGGTAGAGGGAATAGCAAGGGCAAAGCTGATAAAAGGGATGAGGCCTGATGTTTTTGAGTAAAGGCAAAGAAACCTATCTATCTGGCAGAGAACTTGTGCAACATATAATCTCATTGCTTAACCTGTCTCCATCCTTTCCCAAATCAAGATTATCATCCTTTCCTGCCCACTCCTCCATCCCTAGGCCTCACCGGAGCTCTCATCCTATTCTTTCTTCCATGTCTGATTTTTATCTTATCAATGACCTTGAGAATCAGAAAAAGTACCTAAAATCACATGAAGCTCAGAGATACAGAGAGGATGTTTATTTTATACACTACTTGGACATTGGGAGGAAAAATATTCTGCAGGTGTGATGGTTTGTATTTTTTTGGTCAAGTCAAAATGACCTCTGATCACATTTAGTAATATCTAAATGTTATTCCCCAGGTATATAATTGTCACATTATATTTAATTTCTGAAATTCTGTGTGTAACTTATATAATAAAATGACATTTACACACACATTATTTCATAATGGTTAGTATTATAGGTAATATGAGTTTTATGCATTATTTTCTTCATATTTGGTCAGGATTGCATTTGGCTTCATGTATAGAAACCACAATAAATAATGCCTTAAATAATAGAAGGATTACTGATTCAAAAATAAGTAGTCCTGGGTTAGGCAGTCCTCATGAAAATAAGCACTTCCTATCTTCCTCTTCTGCCACCTATGCTTTGGGATGTTTGTCCCCATGATCTCTCTACGGGTGCTCAAAAACTGTCTCATGAACCAATAAACACTGAATGAAACAAGAGCATTATTTCCTTAACTGCCAAGTCATTCCTGTCTTTGAAGGAGTGGGCCTCTAGATAAAATGTGGAGGAGAAAATTAGAGGACGTCTTGGATTTTTTTCCCCTAGCCCTGAAGAACCCAGACATCCCATTTCTGAAACTGAGGGGAAACTACCAAAGGGTACAACCAGATTTGATTCTCCTGCATTAGGTCCAGGTTATGAACCTCATTTCTCCCCATCTTTTCATTCTTTGGAAGATTCTCCTCAGTTACTCCAGTCGTTCCTAAAAATGGTCATCTCCTCTGAGTTCCCCCACAGGTTGGTGAGGGAGCCTGTGCATCTTCTCTTCAAACATATCTGAGAAGTAAATACGGTCTCCGAGGGTCCTTCTGCCCAGATCTGCGAACCCCCTTTGGCAATAATTGACTCTAGGAATAATCTTCATTCTCCCAGCAATTAAAAAGTGTGCTTGAACGTACAGTGCAGAGGTTAAATGTTCTGCTTGGTGAGTAAATGATTCAAGTGGTCGAGCCACACTTTTGGAAGACCCTAGTTTTTCTGAAGCCATGGATTACTCCAGCTCTTCCTGGGCATTGAAATTGCTAATGGAATTTGGTTACTTATAGCATGAATTAAAACCAACAACAAGTACCTTAATGGCTCAGTTGGCAAAGCATCAGACTTTTAATCTGTAGGGCCCAGGGTTCAAGTCTCTGTTCAGGTGCTGGTTCCTGTGTGTTTTTTTTTTTCTTTTTCTTTTTTAGGCAACGCACATTGACGTATTTTGGAGAAAAGGGGGAAGGTTTATGTAATGTACTTTAAATGACTCAGAAAAATATGATATACATAGAGGAAATAATAAAAACAAATGGAGTAAAATGTTAAGAAAAGGTGAATCTCGGTAAAGGGTGTTCCCTCTAGTATTTTTATTTTTGCAACCTCTTGTAAGTTTGAAATTATTTCCAAATAAGAATTTTACAGTTAAGTATATTAGTAAATGTAATTGTATAAACATCAAGAATCACCAGACTTTGAAATTTTAAACTACAAGTTCAGCAATTTTTACAGGTTGTATATGTCCAAATTTCAAAACATCCAAGTATAAAAGAAACCAGCGCACTGTATATGTTTAGGTGTACTGTATAACTTATGTTAGCTAGCACCTAATAACAACAACATTATCAGGCTTTTTCTTTTTTAACCAACACAATAGGTTTTCATTTTTACATATAAAAATTAAACTACTTTAGCAAATTAGAGCTATGGAAGGTGTCAGCTCAAATGTCCATATTTTTACATGAATTGAAACATACTATCCCCGCTGCACACTTTGACACTCTGTGGTGACTCCATGATTTGGAGGAGAAACACAAAGTTACTTCTGTTGTTGCTACATAATGGGCAACAACAATATAACAATATCATCTATGTTAGATCACTAGTGGGTTTACTTTTTTTATAATGCTTTACAAATAGTTTAAATTTTATATTAAATACAATAAAAAATGGAATATGTTAGTAACATTGTCAGAGTAACTAATGACAGAGAAATGACCAGCGGCTCCCAAACTTTGAGGCATATTGAAATCACCTAGGTGGCGATTTTAAAAACCTACTGAAGCCTGGCTCCCACCCCCAGACATTTTAAAAGCACCCAGGTTAATCTAATGTGCATCAAAATTTGGGGACCATTGAGAGCTTTCCAAGGGCGGTTCCTGCACAAGCAACATCTCCATCACCTCAGTCAACAAATGAAAATTCCCACTGCAAGATCCTGGAATATTTCCAGAGCCAAATGCACACATTTTGAACCGCCACACTGAGGGTAACTTCTTCAGAGAGAAGGCGGCCGTGGATTCCCATCTGTAGGCCTTTGCTTGCTTGGTGGACGCATTGATAAACCAACACGCAGGAATTCGACATAAAACAACAAAAAGAGAGAAACAAAGCAGCAAGATTCCCTTTCTGTGCAGTTAAAGACTGGGAACATTGCCTCTCCGCGGGGTAATCGAACCCCGGCCCCCTGTATGACAGGAAGGGATACTCACCACTGCGCTAACGAGGAAGACGTAACCATTGATTCAAAAGAGTCTCAACTGAAGAGACATTTACGCTTTGTGTCCTGAACTCTTTCTGGGCAGTGAATTCCTGGGAGTTTCACCAATCTTTACAATAAGAATCTGTTATAAGAATCTATAAAAAGGAATTCCCCACTTATCTAAATCTGAAAACAGCCCTGCAAAGGATCGCAACATTGCTATAGTTTAATCACTAATAGCAAAGAAATGTTCTTTAATAGGCATTAAACTTTAAAGCAAACAAACAAAAATCTCCCTCTGCTCCAAAGAACTTCCTTTCTTCTTCACCTCAAGCTTTTTCCTTATTTTATATTTACCTCAAGGGTCACCTTCCCCTGGGACTTTTTTTTCACACCAGTGTGATTTAGATGTATTTCCTCTGTTTCACTTTGTCATGATAAGATCATATATAGATGTGTGAATTTCTATGTGGAATAAAGGTAAGGGCTTAGTCTTAAAATCTAGGTCTTAGATTTTTCAGTGTGGGCATTAAATGCATGTTTATTTTTGTGTAGCCTCTTGGTAGTAGAAATTCCACTGTTAGGAATAGTCCTCAGTAAAATTCCAGCTCAGTTCCATAGGTGGCTTTGCAGAGGACAGTCATTGTAGCAATTCCAGGCAGCAGAGAACTGGAGACAACTTGGATATCTAAAATGAATGTGCTACACAGAGAGAAAAACAGTAAGTTTTCTAGGGCTGCCAGAACAAATTACTACAAACTGGTTGGCTTAAAAACAACCGAAATTTACTCTCTCTCAGTTCTGAATACTAGGAGTCCAAAATTAAGATGTTGGCAGGGCCATGCTCTTTCTGAAGGTTCTCTGAAGAACTCCTTCCTTGCCTTTTCCTAGCTTCTGGTGGATCCCAGAAATCCTTGATTTTTTTTTGGCTGTAGCTGTATCATTCCAATCTTTGCCTCCGTCCTCTTATGACTTTCTTCTTTCTCTCTGCATCTGTGACCTTTCTTATAAGGATACCAGTCATTGAATTTAGGTCCCACCCTAACCCAGTATGACCTCATCTTAATTTAACTAATTACCCCTGCAAAAACTTATTTCCAAGTAAGGTCACATTCAGAGGTTCTAGAAAGACACAAATTCCAGCTGACACTATTTAACCCACTAAAATTAAGCATGAAGGATGAAGTGTTATATGCATAAACATAGTTAACTGCTCCAAAGTATGCATTAATAGCTGTAAAGGTACTGATTAAGACTGGTTGTGATGAGAGGGAAGGGAGGTGGAGAGGAAGAGTATACAATCTTATGTTATTATTGTTCAGACTAAAGAAACAAAAGAGATTCTCTAAAGAAAGACAGGCACCAAATGCCTAACAGGCAAATCTTCATGGTTCATGTTCTTTGATTGTCTGGTGAGAACTTCCTGGCTCATGGACCGCTGTCTTCTCACTGTTGCCTCACGTGGCAGAAGGGAGAGAGAGCTCTCTGGGGTCTCCTTTGAGAGGGCACTATTTCTATTTAGGAGGGATTAACTCATGACCTAATCATCTCTCAAAGATCCCACCTCCTAATACCATCACATCTAGCCGGGTCCATCCAAATTGCTCCCCTCCACTCCCAGATTAATGAATCATTTTAAGGGAACTTTAAATGGCTTACTTCTCAATAAATCTATTACTGGTTTATTATTTTTATATGATGCCCTTTTTCGATTCCTCTTAGAAACTTGGGGAAGTGTTTCTGTGAATATTTGGGAAAGGAAAATTAATGAAAAACTAAAAGGTAAACTATTTTAGGTCAGTGCCTTTCCCTGATTTGGCTGTTAAGGTTTCTCCACTTTCAGAGGCATTTCTAAATGGGCTCTGTTACTTGAAATGGAAAAGTAATCTATTTCGCCTGAACAGGGACTTGAACCCTGGACCCTCAGATTAAAAGTCTGATGCTCTACCGGCTGAGCTATTCAGGCTTCACCAGTAGTTTTTTAACTCATTATACAGAATGCCTAAGAACACCGAGGTGTGCTAGTGATGTTCATGATTTCGGAAATCACTTGGGTCTGCCAGGGGCGTTGATCGCGTACCCCCGACCCAGTGCTGCAACTGGCTTGACTGTATTGAAGATTCCATTTAACCCCCAAACTATTTCTTCGTTGCACAGACAATTATTGTGTAGCACTTATTGCAGGGGGAAAGTCGTGCTGAGAGTAGGGTGGGATCCGTTGGGGAGGGAATATTCCTGCAGTTAATGATTGCAGACAGAGCCCTTTGAGGCCGCACCCACTCATCAGAGGCGGCTTTAGAGCGGGCGCGCAGGCTCCTTCACCAGCAATGACATCAGTAGGTGGGAAGAACTTCAGGAAAATCAAAAATTGGGTAAAGAATGAAGGTTATGTCACAAGGAGGAGGTTTATTTCCCTTTGTTTCCTCCAGTGTTTTCTTTCAGAGTTGGGGTCTCCTGGAATTTTAACGCCACAGCAAGAAACAACCTAACGCCCACTTCGAAGTGGTGCTTCCGTCCAGGAAAAAAGCTCCCTGAAAACCCACTTCTTCAAAATTTTCTTACATCTCACTTTTTCAGCACGCCCACCTTTCCTTCACACGCCTTTTCTTCACCCTCTCCCCAGTCTCCTTCCCCCTCTACTCTTCCCTTCGTCTCTCCAACCTCCCTCTTGCCAGTGTGGGGAGTCCACATTTGTCCCTGTCCTATTCCTTTACTTTTCAACTCCACATTTTATCTTGAGCTCCACTCTCTTTAAAGGCAGGAAGGACCAGGCAGGTGGAACAGCATTCGCTGCCTCTGTCACGACAGGTCTTCATTTGTTCATGAGACTGTTACCGAAAGTGGGGTCCGGGTGTCCGCTGCTCTAATACTTGAGAGGCAAGCTTGGTGAAAAAGAAAGTTTGCTTTATTTTGGAGGCCGGCAACCAGGGGAGAGGGCGGACTCCTGTCCAAAGGCCGACTCCCCCCACTGACAATGAGTGGCCAAGAGCTTTCAAAGGCGGGTTTCAGGGGTGGATAGGCAGAGGGAGGGCGCTACGTGCAGAAATAGCACTGTTAGCTCTGACAGTCATCTTGAAATTGGTTGTGGTTGGTCTGATCAGTGTCATCTTGATTGTTTTGAGTACAGCCAATCTTTAGTTCCAAGGCCGATTTTTTCCCATTTCTTTGAGGTCAGTTCTCAGAATTGTGGCAGCTTAGGTCGTGGCTACAGTCTGGTCATCAGGTAGTTAACTTCTTCCACCTGGTGGGGATTTCAGTATCTACAAGACAGCTCACAGGATGTGGCTCAGAATATTACCTATAGCCCTTGAGGAGGAACTAAAGGGCATTGACTTTGCTCAATGACCAAACTATTATTATTTTGTCCTCTTTGACTGCTTTCCTTTGCTTCTGCATTTTCTCACTTCTCTGATTATACTTATTCTTTTGACTAGTTTTTCTACAGATAAAAGGCAGGCGGGGGGCATGGGGAGGGGCGGGGAAGACTGAAGGGTCCTGTTCCATTTCAAGTCTTGTTAACACGTCTGCATAGGCAAAAATGCAGTGACAGAGTCACTGCACACAGACGATAATTAAGATGTTGCATTGTTTCCCAATATGTTGCGAGCTTTATAAACATTGATAAAGACACATTTTTGATAGAGGTTAATTTTCATTAAGATCCAAAAGAAAACAAGAAATGTAAATCAGTAGTGTCACTGTCATGAGTGCTTGAATTTAGCTGCCTCTGCCTGGTGTTCTTATGGGAATCTTGTAGTTTGAGGAAGTGAATAACGTGTGTTGGTCCAATATTGGAAAAAGAAAAGTCATAGCAGAGGATGGTTTCGATCCATCGACCTCTGGGTTATGGGCCCAGCACGCTTCCGCTGCGCCACTCTGCTCTCTGTTCTTGGCTACTTTCTTGTACCTTATCAATTTGTATACAGACTGATAGACGCTCAAGCCTGTCGATTCTTCCCCCTCTCCCTTTCCCACTAACTTCCTTCTTTCATTCTGAGTTGGCCCCACATTTCCTTCTCAAGATTGCTGCCTACGAGCAAATCTCTAAGGCTTCTGCACTTTTGCAATTTACTCAAAAACCGAAGCTCTGAAACCCTTTCTCAGGAACTTGGTATTCAACCCGTTAGGGTCTCCTACACCGATTTCTAGGGATGAATTTAGAACTCAGACTTTTTTCCCCCGCGCCTCCTACAGCTCACTCCCAGACTCTGAAGTTGCGACGCCTTGGCTCTTCCCCCTCAATGGCAAGGCCGAGGACAGGGCAGGGGCACTGTACGTCCCTGGAGAAACTGAAGACGTGGCGGAAGAGAAGAAAAAGCAAATACTTCCGAGAATTGTCACTCGCAGAGCTGAGGGAGACGTGAAGCCCAAGGTGATCTACCCTAGCTGGATTCTTTGTTCACACCTCAGTCCATGGCCACCTGCTGCCTGCTTATTCAAAACCAGACTTCTCCCTTTTTATTTTCATGGTTATATGCCACATTCTTTTGTATGATTTGGATTGCTCTAATATATTTTTAAAATAAGTGTTGGACATCAAAGGTGCTACGGAGGAGGTGAAACTTTTAAGTGGATTTTTACAAAGACAGGTTATCAATACTCCAATCTCCTTAGGAACCAGAAATGATCATTTTCCAAGGGCAGAGAAAACTCGAGTTTCTTGAGACGAACCTAGCCACGAGTATTCAAAATACAGAAGGGTGATTTTTGCTGCATAAGTCTACCTCAGGAGATGATTGATTGATTCCTTTTCTGAGCTGTTCTTTCCTTCTCAATTCCCCTCTGAATTCTGCAGGGCTCCGATTCTACTTTTTTTCATTTTCTCTGCTACAGAAGCCACAGACTTTGTCTTAACCTCCTAAGACTGCAGCCATGGAATCATCACTTCCTCAGATATTTTCATCCCCAGTAACCTCCCCAGCTACATTAACAGAATAAAACTACCACCTTCAAAAAGAGAATCATTGGCCCATGGTCTTGTAAGCCAGTAACTTTTAGTCCTGAGTGCTCTCCCAGGAAAACCTTGGAAGGAAGGTTTGGAAATTCGATGAGGTATGGTTGGGGTCCAGGCCTTGGCATTATTAGTGGCCTTCTGTAAATCTCTTCAAAAGCTCAATGCAAATGTTCTTATTCCAGCAAAGTAACCTGAGTCCTTGAGGGTCACACCGTTTTTGTGGGCCTTTATATAGCTTTGGATTCTAGGGCATATACCACACATATTTCATTTCTATTGTTCATTCCTTATTGCCTCATCTTTAGCTTCAAATTTATCTTTCAATTTCTATTCATCTGCTTAAAGTTCTTATTTGAAAGGCCCATATTGCAGTCACAGTTCAGCTACAGGATGGAGCGGCTAGAGGAGCTGCAGACGATGTTTCATCACCAAAGGGACCAAGCCAGTATCTCTCCCACAAGATTCTGAATATGATCTGTGCTCCTTAAATGGGCCAGATTCATGGGCCTGAGACCTATGCAGTCACGCAGCTCACTGCCCCCAAACCCACACTCAGAAGGGTCCTGCTCTTGGGGTTTAATGCTCTGCAATTGCTCTCTTGAAATTCTTAATAGTTTTATCTTTACACACTTTTCGTGAGGTCCAATAGGACACGGAGCACGTGCAGTTGTGGGGCTTTCGTTGAAGCCTTGGCTCTCACAGGTCCCGCCACCCAGAGATGAGTTTTCAGCGGCCAATGTACCCTTCAGCTGGCAACCTGCCCTACTATCCTTCCCCACCCGCCTCTCACACCTGCCTCAGCAGTAAGCCCCCTGGGAGGTCTAGGGAAGAGGTGGTTGGTTAAGGAGCATAACCCTGGTGCCTCTCGGGGTGTGGCACAGTGCCTGTTGTCCCTGCCCCAGGCTGGCAGCCTGACAGTGCCAGGCTAAGTTGGGTGGGAGTCTTGGTGGGCGTGAGCCCGTAACCCAGACTCATATGGGTATATTTTCATAATTTTAACAGCACTTTCTTCCTGCTTTTTGAACAAAGGGCCCTCATTTTCATTTTTCACTGGGTCCTGTAAGTTATGTGTCTGGTCCTGCTCCCCAAATTTCCATAGAGTCTGGTTCTCTTTCCTGCAAACCTCCCCCCCTCCCCCCCAGTTTCTTTACTATCTTTCTATCACCTTTGAAAAGTCAGGCCTGAATTCTCAAAGAGGGAGCCTGATGTCTTCACGGGAAGAATGCAGGATCAGCTACTCCCCACAGGATATGCCAATAAATTGAGTGACGAGGTGTTGAGGCAAGGGGAGTGACTATTTGAGAAAGCTAAACAACAACAGCAAAGAAGAAAAAAGAGAAATCCAGCTAACCAAGAAGATGGTGGACAAGTGCCCTTAACAAACCATCTTAATATGGTTTTTAAAGGCACAGGCTTTTAAAGGCAGTGTGAGGGAGGGGCTCCAGGGTGTGTGATGAGCTTGTGCACAATTCTCAGACTGGTTGGCATCACGGTGAAATTTTGAGCACCACACGTCTTCTGGTTTCAGTCAGTCTGGGGTCTCCATGCTTGTGGTCAGCAGTTTTCATCTGGTGGGCGTCTGCTTCCCGTACAAAGTTAGTAATGTGTGTCCGACCTTTACGTCTATCTTTCAGGGAGCTGGGAGTTCAGTGACTCTGCTATACGGCTGGTTTATAGTCTAAATTGTTACTAGTTTCCTGGACCAACAGCTATTCTTTGTGTCTATGTCTTCACAATTCCTAATCATTAACTCTTGAGTCAACATTTTGAGACTCAGAGGAGGCCTGGGATGTTAAAGCAAAAAGCCTTTAACCTCAAAGGACAAGAGCACAGGGGCTTGTATATGGTTTCAAACCTTCATTTTGAAATCCCACTGCTTAATGCTGCTTAACCACTCCCCTGTAGTACTCCCTCAGCAGATTTTTTAAAATGTGGTCATCTGGATTGAATTGTACTGAATTGACCTGGAAGTGTTTCCAGGGAGGAGACAAAGTAAAAACATTTAAAGGATACCAGTGAAGAATATCTTTAGGAACTAAAGGTAGAAAATAACTTTTAATTAAAAGGGGAAAATCCAACAATAAAGACAAAGATGACAACTGTGACTATATTAAAATCAAAACTTTTCATTAAAAATATTGCACTTCATGGGAGGGGTGGTGGTGGGATAAACTGGGAGATTGGGATTGACATATATACACTAATATGTATAAAATAGATAACTAATAAAAAAAATCGCACATCATTCAACACTCAAGGGATGGGGATAAATAAAAAAATTAGATACAAATGAAGAAAGTAAAAGTAGAAAAAATATAAGTGAATATTCCTGAGTCAATAAAACAGAGATTAATAGAAGAAAAATATGAAAGACTAATAAATAAGCATGAAAAAGGAGATTTAAAATTCCAAACAAGAAATAGAGAAAACAGGATTAGAAGTTGCTCCTTGACTGGAGAATCAGCCAGTATTGTTTATATTTAGTCTGTAGATTCTGGAGTTAAGATATCACATGATGGGTAGTCTTCCTGTTAGCATGAAAAGAGAGCACCATGTCTATTAAAAGAGAAAAGATGTAATCTCTCTAAATTTAGATGTTGAAGGGAAGCAGAATATGTCACCCCAAAATATGCCTCTTTGGCATGTGAATTATTTTGAGCTGAAGTCAATCAAGACCCAGGTGACTCAGGAAAAAAAATTTTTTACCTCTCCCATAACTACCCAAAAGAGTTTTGATAGGGGGCCTGTACCAGAAAAAACAAACAAACAAATAAAACAACAAAAAACTATTACCAGATGTAACTTTTCTATCTGAAAGACCTATCTGCATGGCAGGGCAAATTTCTAATTACCAAACTCCTCCTCTTCTTATCCTCCTGTGAACCACACACCTCCCCTTTGAAGCCTCAGGCCCCTATCCCATTCCTGAGCTCAGGGTGGCATAAGCCTCAATTCGCCAATTTGCCCCTGAGCCTCATATCTTTGGGGCTCCTGTACTTATGAAATTAAATCAGCTTTTCTCCTGTTAACCTTTCCTATGTCACTTTAGTTACTAGACCAGCCAAAAAAAACTAGAAGAGAAGGGAAATTGTTTCTGCATAGTAGTCAGCTCTCCATATCCCTGCACTCACATTTGCAAATTCCACCAAATTCTGATCGAAAATATTTGGAAAAAAATTTCAGCAAGTTCCAAAAAGCAAAATTGAAATTTGCCAAGTGCTGGTAACTATTTACATAGCATTTACATTGTATTTACAACTATTTACACACATTTACATTGTATTAGGTATTATGAGCAATCTAGAGATGATTTGAAGTATTAATATATGGAAGGGTGTGTATATGCAAATACCGTGCCATTTTATATAAGGAATGTAAGCATTCTCGGATTTTGGTATCCTCAGGGGTCCTGGAACCAATCCCCCAAGGATACTGAGGGATGACTTTATTTGCATATAACCTACACTCATCCTCCCGTACACTTTAAATCATCTCTCGATTACTTATAATACCTAATACAATGTAAATGCTGTGTAAACAGCTGCTGGTGCATGGCAAATTCAAAATTTGCTTTCTGGAACTTTCTGGAAATTTTTTCCTAATATTTTTGAACCACCGTTGTTTGAATTCAAGGATTTCAGAACCTAGGGATACGGGAGGGTTGACTGTATCTCTGGGGGTGGAGCCCAGGCATCTGTGCTTTAACAATTGCTCCAGGTGATTCTTTCATATGTTAAATGTACTGAATAAGAATCTGCATTTAACCAGATCCCAAGGTGATTTGTAAGCTCATTAAAATGAGAGAAACACTGACCTACAAAACTTAAAAAAAAAAAAAAGGCTACTGTTCCAAGATGCTTCAAGTAATATAACTTAGACTTGCAGATACTAATTCCACATTTATGTTTATTTCAGAAACTGTTCTCTTTTCAAGCCAATTTCTAACTTATTTTGAGTAAGTGGAACTCAGTTGCAGAAGTCTTTATTCCATTGATTTCTAGCTTATGAGAAAATTCCATGACTTTGTGCAAATACTGCCATCACAGACTATCTTCTTTACGGCCTAAGCTGTCCCAGTCTCTGTTCAGGAGCTCTTAAAACAACCTCTTTCAAGTGCACACATACAGTTTGTGGAAAATGTATTTTTATTGCTCTTTCCCCTAAAAGACATCCTTACAAGTGAAAGCTTCAAAAAGTTCCCGGAAGGGATTAATATGGAGTTAATCAAACTGTAGAATCTCTAATGTGGAGTCTTTATTTCTCTGGTTTGCCAGATTTTGACCATTTCGATTGAGCTGCACATTGTATTGGGCTTGGGAAACAAAATTCACTTGCCTCTGGAGACACTGCTGATTTGGAATTCCCTTCACGCTACATACACCTGATATTTTAAATAATCAAGTGGGGAGAGATAGAAGAAAGATTGGAAACAAAAGCAGGATAATACATTTGTTTTTATTCATCTTGGAAACACAAGAGTCCATTAGAAAGCATGTAAACTAAGGAAAGTATAAAAGATTTTAAAATGTTCCACCTGACTACAGCACTGTAATTAAATATATACCCCCTCAGTTTTACAAATAGGTAAACTAAGACAAGAGTCAGAACTCAGGGACATGTCTCCATTTCCACTAACACTCTCCTAATTAGCTTACTGTTAGACGACTTCATAAATTGTCATATGTGTCAGGAAAATGTGTCCAAGATTTTAAAATGAACAACAGAATTTACTGGGTCCTTGCGTTAGTGAAGTACTGGGCATTAGTCTAGTAGACCACGTAGGAATTATCTGATTTTATAGGGGTGTGCATCTCTGACTGACTTTCTATTTACTAGGCTATTCTGGAACTCTATGGTGGGAGAAGTTAACTCACAGAAAATTGATAGTAATGCAACTGGTTCTTGTTTACATCAATGCAAAGGATTTTCCTCAGTTGAGATACAATTTTACCCAATAGAAGAAATAAGTCCAATCTTAAGTTTTATTACCCTACAGAATATTAACCAATTTTGCATCTGTTAGCACATTTATTTCAGCCTTTCAGATTGTGTGTTGTCTGTTCTTCATAATCTCCTTTGAAGCATTTTTAACAGCTTACTCATTGGTTAGTGAGATATATGAAATCTTTGACACTGTGTTCATATTATATTGGTTTGAAAGTCAAGTTTTCAGCTTTTCATTGAATGATAACACCAATATGTTTGGGGGGTTCAAAAGAGGGAGAGAGAACTCCTGACTGGGATATCGAGGGCTGAATGACAGAGCACATGACCAAGGGGAAGGGGGAGCTGTTACGTTTGAAAGATTATTAATTGGCAGAAAAGGAGAACTCAGAGCACATTTTCTAAGCGTTTGGAAGGTAGGACACCATAGTTCAGAAAAGGCAATGGAGCAGGGAATTTGGGTTGTCGCAAAACTGTATAAATGCCAGAGGTTGTAAATAGAACCTCGAGGGTGAATTGTCTCTTCAGTGACTGCTCCTTGTCACATGGCTTGCTGGGGAAAGTACCTACATAAATTCTTTTTAATCCCTCAAGAATCTTGAGGTAGGAATTTCCCTCTAAATTTACAGATGAAGGAAGTGTTCACAGATGGTCTCAATAATATAAAATATCACACATCACAGTTTTGTAAGTGATGAAGCTTGAATTCAAACATACACATCTGATTCAAGATCCTCATGTTTTCTACTCTTCCTGCATTGCCTTTAAAACTGTATTTTAGGTTCTCTGCATGAAGACCAAAAATGAAGCAAAAGAAAACAACTCACCCCTGATCATTGTGCACACAAAATTGGATCTTTCAATAGCTGTTTTGCCAGTTCATACATATGTGTTTGGGTTGTTTTTCTGTAGGAAATGAAAAGTTTCTGAAGGCTATTAATTTGGGAGACTAACTAAAGACTACTATGGGACAGAATGGAAAGAAAATATTGGATGAACCTCTCTCTTTAACCAAAGCAGGAGGGATTTTTAACAACAACAAAAACATTTTTTAAAACTCAGTAGAGATTTTAAACCAAGACCAAGACCTAATTTGAGTCCTCCATGCTCTATATTTCTCTTATTATGTGTCCTATAATAAACCACATCCTGTTTCTTCACTTCACATCCCTTCTTTCACGCAGGTGGAAAGAATGGAAGAGGGAAGATAAATTAGAGGGAGAGAAAAATGGCAACGGAAGGAAAGGGAGGAGAGAAGAGCAGAGAGGATAAGGGAGTGGACCCTTGCAGGAACTGTTAAGATGCTGGAAATACTACTGTACAGGGAATCTTTAAGTCCCACTCACAGGCCCAGTCTCCACTAATAAAAACTTAAGATAAAATACTGTGTGATACTGTGAGCAGCGGGGAAAGCTCCTGAAAGCCGGTAGTTGCAACATGGGCCGATAAAATCTATATACCAAGTCCCCTACTCCTTAAGGTTGGTCTTGTAACCGTGGTCAGCGGGGGGTGGAGTGAGAGAAAGAGACTCAAAGTAGGTGATGTGGGCTCCCGGTTTTCAGAGCAGCATCAGTTCTGTCGCCCAGCGCACGTCTTCACCGTAAAACTCCTCCTTTCCTGTCTTTCGGTTTTGCAAATAGTGCTTGGTTTGCTCCTGTAATTTCTAAAAACGACTGGTTCCTCTCCTTCCTGGATGGAACAGTCTTCAATCATGGACAGAATTGTTACCGCTGAGCAGATGCTGCTGTCGTGTCAGGATGGCCGAGTGGTCTAAGGCGCCAGACTCAAGCTTGTGTCTTCCCTCTCCTGGGGCTTCTGGTCTCCGCATGGAGGCGTGGGTTCGAATCCCACTTCTGACAGGATTCAGTTTTGTTCTCGGCAGGCACACTCACCTTTCAGCCTTTTAAAAATCTCACTCTTGCCCTTCCACCTTGGTTCCCCCTGGCACTTGAGCATCATCCTCGCTTATTCCGTAGTTCGGCCCTTTCTGCCTCTAAAGACACCCCTCCACCAGCGTCTCCCGAACCTCCAGTCAAGCCTCTGACAAATGAAAATTCCCAATTAGAGAACCTGGAGTACTGGGTACATTTTAAAAATCTTAGCGCCACCGATGATGACCCTCTCTTCCCGAGAGAAGCCGGCAGTGGATTTCCAGCAGAAGGTCGTGCCCTGCTATGTCAGCCTGTTGATCTTAATGAAACCCAGGAACTTGACTCAAAAACAAACAAAACAAAACAAAAATACAAAGTAACCAGGAAGATCTCCCTTTCCCGGAGAGACCCACTTGCTGTGGGCAGGAGGAAAACGTTATACTGGCTGCTTCGCTGTTGGCAAATCAAAGGCCAATCTCCTGCATGACCACACCAGCCAGAAGGACCCAGACTTTCTCTAGTGGTAGCTCAGCTTAAGGGTCTCCCACACAAAGTCCTAGACTTTTCCAGTGGGGAAATTATTGGAAAATTCACAGCTTTTCCCCATAGAGAGGAATTGAAAGAAACAAAATGGAAACAATCACACAATTGTTAAAATCAATTTGCAGTCTTTGTATTTTTGTATTAATGAGAAAGCTATACAAGGGAGTAAGTATATACAGTTTCTGGTTTTGCCTTTTACATTTAAAAACCACATCACAATACCTTATTTTACCATCTCCTAAGTTAAATATTTAAGAAACGACACGTTGGGAAAAGTGGCAAGTACTCAGAACATTGTCTCCTAAGTTGTTTTTTGGTTTTTTTTTTTTTTTTTAAATCAAGCTCTGTAACAATTTCCTGGCTAGAAGGATCCTCAGAGCTCAGTACTCACCATCTTGAGCAGGTGTTGGGTACCTTATAAAGAGAAGTAAATATTGTAAAATTATTTTTTATTTTATCAATACTTTTTAGGTTTCTCTGTCTAGTCCAAAATACAGTAGGAATGCTTTGAAATACAAAATAAAGCCAGTAACAGGAAAATAAACAGTCCCAACTCGAAACAATGGTTGAAAAAGATGAAAATGGAGAATGGAGAAAAATAATTTAGAATTTCACGATTGCAGGGGAAATGCAGAGCAGAAAAGAGTGGTGCGTGCTTAGGAATCTGTAGAGTGTAAAAAAGTGGAATTTAATGATGGAAGGGAAAGAGAGGCTTTGGGTTCAAAAGGTAAGTTAATCACACTTGGTTGTCCAGGGCTCATTTGTGTTATTGGTCCATGAAAGGTCACTCTCAGTTCTAGTTTGTTTCATGGCCTGTATCCATCCCTTTCCTCTCCTCGCAACATATAGATCCTCTCTAAAGTTGTTAATGTTCTTTAGAAAAGAAACTACCCTCAAAAAAATGCTGTTGCTTTGTGTGATTTTAATTTTCATTGGCACTGTTCATCCTGATATTTTTTCTTTTACTCAACGCAGTTTGAAAAATCTATTGTCTTGCTACATTTACATCTGCTTCTATGTGCAACTACTACATAGTATGAAATTCATGTGTGGCCACTGCTGTACACCTGATGGACATCTAGGTTGCCTCTAACAATCTGGTACTGCAAAATGCTACACTAGGTAAGGCCAAGCATGGAGCTGAGCTGGAATTTCACTGAGATACATTTCTAGGAGAAAAATTGCTGTGTAGTGATTTAAAAGCTATACAGGAAGAAAAACTCATTTAATGTCAAAGCTGCAGAAGTCTAAGATCTTAATTTTAAGACCAAGATCTTACTTAGCCTATGTAGAACTTCATAGAAGGCATTTTTTACTTTATAAAATGAAAGACAAGACATCTAGATCACATCATTCTGAAAAGAAATCTCAAAATGAGCTATCAATTTACTTAATTTTAATAGTATGAGCATTTTTGGGCTATTGATAACCAAAAAATGTTTTCAGCAGCGTCATAATCTTGAGGGACTTTCCCTCTTAGATTTTAGACGTGATATAAGAAGGTGACAAAGGAAACTTTTTGTTAGAACTTTATAACAGATTCCTTTCTGTGTGCAGAAAAGCAGTGAAGGTTTCAGTAATTCTTCCCACAGTAAAAACCCAAGATCCAAGTGTGGATGACCGGTCAGTTGATCCACTAAGGAAAAGACCACAAGTTGTTATGGTAGTTTTTTCCTGGGAAGAGGGATCTCACAGAAGGCAGCGCTGGAGGTTGCCTCCATATAGCTCTGAAAGTATCCTAAGATTCTCAGACTGGGGAATTCTCATTTTCGAGTGCCCTTCAGGGTGGGAAATATTTGCGGTGCTGAGGGTTGAGTTATTATGAGCTAACCAAGGTGAAACTTCTGACCTGAACGTGGCAAGTGAAACAAAATAGGAATGTGTCAGAAGTGGGATTTGAACCCACGCCTCCATTCGGAGACCAGAAGCCTCAACGGTGAGAAGCAGATGCTTGAGTCTGGCGCCTTAGACCACTCGGCCATCCTGACACGTTGCTCTATTTGGAAGTGTTATACTGCAGACGCCGAGGGGTTAGCGCCTAGCTGCGTCCCAGAAGAAAGCTTCTGAAAATTTGTCGGACTAGTTCTGAGTTCAGAGACTGAGAAACAGAGAGAGGTAGGAGGTACGAGCGTTAGCGAGGACCTGAATAATTCTTTCTGCCTTGGAGACAGGGTGGCAGGGTACTGAGCGACACTCCCTCCTCGCCCCTCCCCCTTCCCCAGTACTCCCAGCCCAGTCTCCTGCTTTCCGCTCCGCCGCCCGCCAGACCAGGGTCCCGCGCCTCACACGAATCTCCTCCTACGGCCCCGACCCCCACATGTGATCTGGACCCCAGGTCACTGTGTTCTTTGTGATTCAAACCTTTATCCAGCAGGTCCAGTTCGATGCTGCCCCAGGATCGGTGGAAACTTAAAGTGAATAAATGGTCAACCCCACTGCTCTGGACAAGAGAGGGTCAGTCCCCTTGTTCTCAACCCATCCAAACTGTGATTTTATCTCCTGAAGCCATACTTACATCATTCATTCCACCCATCACCGTCTCCTGACCTTCAGGGTCGCTTGTGCTCTACAGTAATAATCCTGCCTTTCTTCTCTCTAGAGCTCTCAGATGCTTTCCAATAAATATTACCCATCTTGGGTGACCGCAGCTATTCTGAAACATAATGTTGAAAAAAATATGTTTAAGTGACTGAAAATGAAATAGCCAAAGTGGGGGGGGGGACAAAAAGAAAAAAAAAGAGAAGAAATATCTTTGTTGCAATGATTATTCTAGGATTAAAGGAGAGAAGAAATTTAAAATTCCGATAACTAGGAGTATCACCAAGTTTCTATAATTAGGCTGTAAAATCTAAATCTATAGGACACTTAAATTTGAGAGCTATCACTTTTTAATTTGTAATTACCTCATCTATTACCCTAAAACTAAATGGGAAGCATCTCTTTTTAAAAAATAAGTTTATTGCTTGTAGATTTTAATCTTTTTATTGTGACTATTTTTTCACTATACTAACAGTACAATTACAAAGTATGCAAAATTGACAGTTTGTATTTTAATATATACATATGTTGAATTTTTGCACTAATGCTTCCTATACCTTGAAGCATAGGTATATTCCTATACACTCTTGAAGTCTATTTATATATTTTTTTGTAGATGAAAACGTCTGAATACAGGTTTAAAATATTTGGAATACTTGAAAATGGATATTATCAAAATATAATGTAAACATGAAATTGCAACTGAAATATGCCATAATTCAATTTTCTTTATAGACTGATTTTTGCAGGGCCCAGTACAGTCAATATTCCATGAACTGCTGGGTAGTATGTTTCCTAGGCACCTGTTTAATATTAATATTAATTTATTTTAATGTCTCAAAATTTTCATTACAAGTCCAGGGGACATTGGATAAGTGAAATCTGAGGAGATAGAGGCTTCTAAGTGGTTAGAGTTCAGTCATAAAAAACCTGTAGTAAATTGTATTTTCCAAAGATGGCCATACCGCTGTATCTCATGCCACGTGTTTTCCTTTGAATGCAATTTTGACACATTTCCCTCCAGAGGGTGCGGGGGTCTCTGTTCCCTCCCCTTGAATCTGGATAGGCCTGTGACTACGATGGAAGAGATACTCTGTGACTTCCAAAGCCAGGTCATAAAAGGTGATAGAAGCTTCCAATAGTTTTCTCTCAAGACATCTGTCCCCGGAACCCAGCCACCACACTGTGAGGAAGCCCAAACTAAGCCGCAGGGAGGGACCACATGGAAAATAACTGAGGCCTCAGCGCACAGCCAGCAGCAGCTGCCATACATTTGAGTAACCCATCCTTCAGATGATTTCCTGCCCCTGGTCTTAGAGTCTTCCACTTGAGTTTCCAGAAATCACGGAGCAGAGGCAAGCTGTCCCCACTGCGCTCTGCCCAAACTCTGTGAAAACCAACAAATCTGTGAGAACGAATAAATGACAGGTGATAAATTAAGCCGTTTAAGTTTTAGTATGATTTGTTACGTGACAATAGTTAGGTATGGATCAGTCTTGGTCCAATGAGGAGAGAGGAACAAATAACTTGGCAGGAAAAGTTGTTTATTTATTTATTTTTCCGTTTTATTGAGATATATTTGACATATAACGTTGTGTAAGTTTAAGGTGTACAACGTAATGATTTGACATATGTACATATTGCAAAATGATACCATAATAAGTTTAGTTAACAACTATCAGCTCACATAGTTACAACGTTTTTTCCTTGTGATGAGAACTTTTGAGATCTACTCTCTTAGCAACTTTCAAATATACAATCCAGTGTTGTTAACTAGTTGTCATGTTGTACATTACATCTCCAGAAAGTATTTCTCTTATAATGAACAGGGAAAGTTTAATACAGAGAATTATTACCTAAAGAAGGTGTTGGAGAAACAAGGAATTGGCTAGTAAAAAAGTAAAGACAACACTGACGAATAAAGGAATAGCAAGTCTAAGGAGCAGTCACTACCCTTAGGGCTGAAAACAGCTTAGGAAGTGCCCCTCACCTACAGCTGAGCCAAAGCACAGAAGGAAGAGCCCTCTACCCTTCACCCCACCCTTAGCTAAGATCCAGACCTCGATGGGGAAGGCACGGACATGGCTCACTGAAGAGTGGAGAAATTGCTCTCGGGTTGTGCCAGCAGAACTTGCTTGAAATGTGCTCTCTGGAACTGGCTGGAGATCCATCTTCCAGCGTTTCTTGGAAAGCTCTTCTTGGAGAGGTCTCTCACTGAGAGCACTCCACTATAAAACACTCAAGGGGGACGCTGGCCAGGGGAAGTTGGTGGCTGCTGCTTGCTGCTGGATCATGAAGCAGGGGAAAGCCATGCCTGGTGTAGCAGCAAGGCCCTGGGGAAGCAGCAGTCCAAGTAGTGCATGGGAACCAGGATGCAAAACCCCCTTCCTCCTGCAATGATTCTCCACCATCCTCTACCTGCAGAGTTTCAGTGCCGATTGGCAAAAGAAAACTATTTAAAGGATTCATATCCATTTCCACAAGGCAAGCAAAAAGGGTGAATTTGGGACTGAGAGACAATAAATTCATGATGAGTACTGGGTAATGGACATTTTGTCACCTGAAAATGGGAATAAACCCTAAAGCATGTGACTTTGGGCCCGGGCAGCAGACAGAAACTAGAAAGACCTTGAGGAGAATGTTACTGAAAAGTCCTGAGGACAGTTTCTTCCTGTTGCCCGTCTCGCCGTATTTCATCGAGGTTATACATTTCTTTACGTGCAAGAAAACCAGAGGTGAACACTATAACCTAAATACAGGATGAAATCTGAGAAAACTGCAAATCACAGGTTTGTTGGGACTTTATGAATCCCTCTTGAGCCTGCATCCCCTTCTTCTCTGATACTCAGGAGATGAAGAGGAGCTTCCGGTGACAGGCCCTTCTGCACAGGCAAGTTTAGGATTTTGGAGGATCTGAACAAACTGGCTCCTCTGGAAGGCAGGAGGCAGGCCTTGAGTCCAGAGACGTTTAGGAAGCACTGATGAGTAGCAGTGATAAAATCGACCTCAATTTCCTTCACTCCCCTAGCTCTCAACTTCTTTAATACGCCCATTTCTTTTTTTGCTGCGTTTCCCTATTATTTGCATTTATGACACTCCAGGTCACAAGGGCATTGTTTTGCCTGTATATGACTTTGGTGAGTGGGAGGTAGAGTGTGTTATTTTTTACCCTGGGAGACCTTTTAGAGAGCTGGCGGGCTGGCTTTTCAGAGACTGCAGCCTCTCCTCTGGGTTATGGGAGAACTGTATTCCAGGTTGGGACAGATGCATAGAGACTGGATTCCCCACTTCTCCACCAATAAATCTTATTTTGCTGAGTTGTTTTAATGTTACTTGTATTTGTCAGTAGTCGAGGTGTTTTGGTTTTGCTTTTTGTTTGTAATTAAGAGCCATTGTTTCTTTATTAACCAGCTATCAAATCCTGAAAGTAGACAGGAAAACAGTCCTTGCTTTGTTTCAGGTGCACAGGGCCTCTGACTTGGGACAGGAGACCTAGGATTTGTGGTTGAGTTTTCTTCTTTACCGACTCTCTGTACATTATGGTTGTTGCTTGTGTGAGCTGAGTCGCTATACAGATTTTTTTTTTTTTTGGTGACCCTCACAGCCCCTTTACCCGGGTGGAAATTAACAATTTTCTGGTATCTTTGCCACAGCTCCTTTGGACAGAACTTTTCTATTTGGATTTCAGCGACGCGCGGTGGAGGAGAAACATGGCCCTTTCTTTACGCCCCGGATTGAGGCTCCAAAACGTATTCCAGCCTCAAGGACTAGGCTACAAAAGGCAGAGCCTCTCCTCGGCTTCTGTTCCCGGAGGTCGCTCAATTTCCTTCTTCCTGCTGGCCTCATCATTACCCTCACCCCTCAGTCTCTCTTCTGATAGCTGATATCGGGGAATTTGAGACAGATCTTGCCTGCTTTCCCCCAAGGCTCTAAGAACTGAAGTCTGGAATATCTGGGCTTCAATCGGTGCGAAAGGTACTGCAGAGCACCGGGCGTGGCTGTAACTAAAATCAAGTGACCCAGTAGCTCTCACCCCAACCTCCGCATCTTGGCTGGTGGGCTAGCTGTTTATTCCCCACTCCCGTCAACGTGCAACCTTTGACCCTCGGAGGCTCTGGATTCAAACAAAACTCTCAGAGGTGATTTAAGGGTCTTGTACTTCCTTTGACAAAAGCGACTCGAACGGGATATTAAAACTATCAGAGAGTGAGGGAATTTGTTTGACCACAGCCCAGAAAATCGAAAAGGGGATGAGGGCAGAGCGTCAAATTTTCTAGAAACCAATCAAAACAAAAACCTAAAGATCTCAGCCTATAATCTGCTTTAGGAAAAGGAGTGGAAATTTTATCAACTGGGGCTCCGTAGCTCAGGGGTTAGAGCACTGGTCTCGTAAACCAGGGGTCGTGAGTTCGAATCTCACCGGGGCCTTGGGAGCATTGGTTTTCCATCTCACGCAGACTTTAATTAAGAGATGTATTTCTAAGGGGTGAGTTTCGGTTATCCTTGACACCAAAACCTAGAACAAAAAATGGACCTTTTCAAGTAAAAAAGGAATTACACAACAGAAATAAAGCTGCTGTGCCATCTGAGTTCTTGATGATACCTGAAATTCAGGTATGAAAACCTTACTCGAAGTGCCACCAACACAATTAATACCAATATAAGCTGGCTGATAAACTATCAGTAATTTTTATTGGGATTCAATAAATTGCAACGTACAGTCCTGACTAACTTGGGTGCTATAAGCCTAAAGAGATATTGTAATTATCGATTTTATCATACTTACCTAATGGACTTTAAGCTCCCCTGAATGCAGGAGCCATATCTTGTTTGACATTGTATCTCAGAGCCTTGCAGAGTGTGGAACCTAGTGGGTGCTTAGTAACTATTGAATTAAGCCGAGCTGAAGAAATGTAACCAGAGTGTGGTGAGTTTGCAAACACCTTAGGAGGCATAAAAGTTACCTGAAAGCCAAGGAACCAAGGTCAGTTTATAGAGAAGAACAAAGAAAGTAACACAGTGCTGATGAAGATTCAACCTAAGTAGGAAGCAACTAATCTTCCCGGTCTCAATTTATGATCTCATTATTGGAATTAGCTGTCTGCAAAAGCAAACCCCTGATCACTTCTGAATGGCTAACATAAATTGCTAAAATCAATAATCTACATCAAAGATTAAAATGATGGAATTTCCATATACCACATTTGTATTAAATAATTAATAATATAATAATACCCCAAAGTCACAGATACATTCCTCAAAAAGTACTTTGGATTCTTGAAACAATCCAACACACTTTATATTGTATCATGTTTGAAAATTTTATTGTAAATTGCTAAAGGTGCAGGACAGGCACAGATGATTCGTTTTTATTAAAATCAACCAGAGTAGCTGTCTGTTTCTTGCAACTGGGGACTCTGGTCGTTCCTCAGTCTTCAGAGTTTTTTATGCTTTGCATAGCTTCATGAATACCACTCTCTCTCCTTGAAATATGCCTCCATCCCTTCTTCTAGCTAAGCCCTACTCATCTTTCAGAATTCAGCTCATGTATCACTTTACCTTCAATCTAGGTGAGAGGTGTCTTTTCATAGCACCATTTGTACACCTTTATTATAGCATATATTGGATAATATCTACTAAATAATTGATGTATTTTTTTCTCTTTTTCTTCTAAATTGACACTTATTGATAGTCGAAACCAAGCCTTGTTTAGAGCTGTATCACCACAGCAAGTTGGAATTCAAATATGTGTGAATACATTTTTTAAAAATGAATGAGTGAATGCCACATTTCTAAACCTGCATGCACTCTGTAGACAGATGACATTATCAGGAAATTATTTAGCCTGGTGTTAAAAGGAAATAATATGGAAAATTAAAACCATCTTTGTAATAACTTTACAGTGTTAATGTCTATAATATTTGCAGTTTATCCACTGAACTTCAGGGACCTTGATTTTGGCACACACTGGTAAAAAGCTGTTAATTACGTGGCACCATATTCAGTAATTTAAAAAACGCAACACATGGTTTCCAATTCCTCAGGTAAACAGCTTGGAAGTCTCCGCCCTGTCCTAGCAACAATTAAAAAGCTGAACAGACTAAAAACCAACAACTCTTCTTGAATCCTTAAGAGAGAGGAGAATACAGGGCAAACCCTTACTGGCAAGATTGGAGAGACAAACTGGTGCATACGAGTCACAAACCTACCAAGCAGAGACCCATGGCCAGAAACTGCCGGGGAACGAGCACTGGGAAGAAAACCTGAACTGTAATTTATGAATTTCTGGAGGCTCAATGTGGACAACTCTGAGAGTTAAAAACTCCAGGGGAACTCAGTCACAGGGGGCCCTAACAATATTGTGAGATTTACTGCCAGGAGTTCAACCAAGTTCTCACAGTAAATATTGGAGAAAAATTTTTTCATAATACTGGCAGAGGAAAAAAAAAAAGAAGAACTATTTTGAAATACACCAGAAGACTCTGTCCATCTATAAAAGGCTTGCTCTTGGGAGAAACTAGTTAACCAGAGCCTAACCTGATGGGGTATTAGCAGAGCCATATTGACTTGGGGGAGGGGAAATACTCTATTTCAGTCAGTTCTAGCCTTCTATATGGGAGAAGGAAAATGCCCAATGCCAGCCCAATCTAATCATCCTATCCCATCTAAGGGCCGGGGTTGGGGGTCGGGGGAGAAAAAAACAGAAATTTTGTGAAGTTCACAGCCCAGATGCGTAGACTCACTAAAAGGTCACTGACCTAATCATATGACTATAGAACACTTCCCTGCCCCCCACACCTCGCCACCACATTACTAAAGGTCTATTTACAGCAGTCCCTTCTACTCAGCACATCATGTCTGGCTATCAAGAAAAAATTACAAGGCATACCAGAAGGCAAAAACCAAAAACCAAAAAAAGACACTTGAAAAGACAGAGCAAGCACCATAGCGGGAATGTTGGAATGATCAGACCAGGAATGCAAAACAACTATTATTAATATTCTAAGGGGGCTAATGCATAAAGTAAACAGCATGCAAGAACAGAAGGACAATGTAAGCAAAGAGATGGAAATTGAAAGAAAGAAACAGAAAGAGAGAGAGAAAGGGAGGGAGGGAGGGAGGAAGGAAGGAAGAAGAGAAATGTTAGAGACAAAAAAAACTATAATGGAAATATAGAATGCCTTCAATGGCTTTTAAGTAGACTGCACACAGCTGAGGAAAGAATCTCTGAGCTAGAGGATATATCAATAGAAACCTCAAAAACTGAAAGAGCAAAGAGAATAAAGACTGAATAAAACAGAACAGAGTATTCAAGGACTGTAGGACAACTACAAAAGGTGTAATGTGTAAGTAATGGCAATACCAGAAAGAGAAGAGAAAAAGAAACAGAAGAAATGTTTGAAACAATAATGACTGAGGCTTTCCCTAAAATTAATGTCAGACACCAAACCACACGTTGAGGAAGCTCAGAGAACACCAGGAATACATAACGAGGAGACTACAAGTAGGTATATCATTTTTAAACTACAGAAAATCAAAGATAAAGAAGAAGTCCTGAAAGAAGGCAGAGGATAAAACACCCTACCCATAGAGGAACAGAGATAAGAATTACATCCAACTTCTCCTCAGAAACCGTGCAAGCAAGAAGAGAATGAAGTGAAATATATAAAGTGTTGAGAGAAAAAAACCCACCAACCCAGAATTCTGTACCCTGCAAAATTATCCTTCAGAAGCAAGCAAGAAAGAAAGACTTCTGGGTTTCGCTGATGGCGCAGTGGTTAGGAATCCGCTTGCCCATGCAGGTGACACAGGTTTGAGCCCTGGTCCGGGAAGATCCCACATGGCACAGAGCAACTAAGCCCATAAGCCACAACTACTGAGCCTGTGCTCTAGAGCCCGCAAGCCACAACTACTGAGCCTACGTGCCACAACTACTGAAACCCGCGTGACTAGAGCCCGTGCTCCACAAGAAGAGAAGCCATCACAATGAGAAGTCCGTGCACCACAGTGGAGAGTAGCCCACGCTCGCCACAACTAGAGAAAGCGTGCATGCAGCAACGAAGACACAATACAGCCAATAAATTTAAAAAAGACCAACAAAAATTTAGGGGATTTGTTGCTAGTAGACTTGCCTTGCAAAAAAATGCTAAAAGAACTTCTTAAGAGAGAAGGAAAAAACATAGGTCAGAAACTCAGGTCTACATAGACAAAGAAAGAGTACTGAAGAAGGAATACGTGAAGGTAAAATAAAACCCTGTATTTTTCTTATTCTTAATTGATCTGCCATATAACAGTTTGTTCAAAATAATAGTGTAAACAAAGTATTTGCTCATGTATGCTTATTTGTATATCATATGTATATGTATTCGCTTATGTATGTTTACATATATGTGACATGAATGACAGCAATGATACAAGGTACAGGAGAGACGAATTGGGATTATTTTGTTATTATAAGGTACTCACACTATTCATGATGTGGTATAGTGTTATTTGAAAGTAGACTTGGATTAGCTGCAAATGTATATTGCAAACTCTAGGGCAACCACTAAAAAAAAGTAAAAGAAGTATAACTGATATGCTGACAGGAGAGAAAATAGAATCATATAAATGCTCAATTAAAACCTCAAAAGTCAGAAAAAGTGTAAGATGACAAACGTAGGACAAAAGAACAAGGGCAACAAATAGAAAGCAATAATGAATTCGTAAATATTAATCTAACTATATCAATAATCACTCTGAATATTAATGGTCTAAATACCCCAATTAAAAGATGGAGCTATTATCAAAAAGACAAGAAATTACAAATGTTGGTGAAGATGTGAAAAAAAGGGAACCCTTCTGCACTCTTGGTGGAAATGTAAATTGGTGTAGTCACTATGGAAAACAGCATGGAGGCTTCTTAAAAAATTAAAAATAGAACTACCATATGATCCAGCAATTTCACTTCTGGTATTTATCTGGAGCTTGAAGGAAATGTCCACTTTGATGAACGAAGTTGACCCAGAGAAAGGGATCCAGAGAAATAAATACTCCAACCTCTCTGTCTTCTCTCATTCTGGTTTCCTGCTAAGTGCTCCCACAAATGAAACTCAAAGCTGAAGTCACAGGGCAGGGGAGCCCATGCTGTGGTCCATACAGGCTGGCCTTCCATGGAAGAGTAGGCAGAGATCAGAATGTGTGTGTGTGTGTGTGTGTGTGTGTGTGTTAAATTAACAATTAAAAGCACTTAGCTTTCTATCAACATTTTTCTCCATTATAATGCCTATGTTGTATTAATGAAAGTCAGTTTAATATCCAGTGACATACTGTGAGTCTTGTAAGTTTTCATCTCTTAAGAACAGTAATTCCCTAAATACTGGTTCTTCTTACCTAGATCCAGACTTGGAACACAGCACCATGAGTGCTCTTATGAGGTTTATATAAATCACTCAGAACAGTGCCTGGCCCATGATAAGCTCGATCCAACTAGTGGCTGCTATTGTTATTTAGATGGAATGACCTCTAGAGGTTCAGGCAGATCTCGGTCTCTCTCTAGGACTGTGTGGTGGGAATGTAGGAGGAGATCGTGTGGTGAGATGGTCATTACTAAAGAGTCTATATCGCTTCTCACTGCTCCTCACTTTAAGGTGTATGTAAAGATCCCAATTCAGTAATGCAATAGACACCGAGATGTGGAAACACTTCTGCCCTCACATCCCTTCATGCGTCAGTATGGAGAAATTTGCTCACTGGTCTATTACTCTCTGTCCTGTTTGTTAAGTACTCTGTGGTCAGGAATAGACTATTCCCTTCTTTACACAATTCTCCTTTTCTCTGACAGGAATTATTCCATAAAAGCCAAAAGGTTTCATATCTCGTGTGTATGTGACAGCTGCGATTTCCCCACGCCAAAAACAAGCAAGCAAACACACAAATAAACAAAACTAGCCTTTATAATTAGATGCCCCAGGCAGGAAACGAGGATACTGGGTGGGCATTAGATCGCAGAGGCAAACTATCTGCAATGAACCTCTAAAGAAGGTCAAAACAGGTGGAGGAGCAGGGTGGGATTAGGGGTGGTGGGCACCGCCTTGATTTCTGTAACACGCGCCACAAAGGAGCGGTTACCACTCTGGCTTTTCCCGCAAGAGTTGCCGGACCAGCTGGCTGTATGACTTCGAATGCGGTTTTCAGGCAGGCTCGGGGAGGATTTGGGGGAACCGGGAGGCGCAACCTGGAGGTGCTGGACAGCGAGGCGGGTAGTCCCTCCAGGAGCGCGGCGGGTGCTGGGAGACTCGCGGAGCGAGGGCTGGGCTGTCTCGGCTTCTCGGCGTCCTCCATCTGGTAGGAAGCGTCACGGACCAGCCAGGCGGTGCGCGGTGATGCTCTGCCTCAGCTAAATAGCCCTTGTCTTCCATGGATATCGTTCCCTTATTGGGGTCAAGGCGAGGAAGAGCTAGAGTCCGCTCGCTCTTTCTCCTCAGCCTTCTCTCGGGGCTTCTAAAAGGAGCACCCCCGGATCCCAGGGAAATGCTGATTTCCGCTGGCGTAGAGGAAGGATCACATACACGCTTCCGCGAAAGATGAAAGTGTCTCGAACAAAGCGTGTTTTATTCGCCAGGGTAGCCGCGGTGGAGGAGGGTAGGGGTGAAGAGGGTCCCTAGCAGTGTCGCGCGCTCCAGCTCCAGCTTGTCTCGGGGACAGAGCGCGCCTGTCGCTCATGACTCTGTAGAGCACGCACCGAGAATGCAAAGAAAGCATGCTCCAGTGGCGCAATCGGTTAGCGCGCGGTACTTATACAGCAGTATATGTGCGGGTGATGCCGAGGTTGTGAGTTCGAGCCTCACCTGGAGCATGTTTTCTGCCCTTTAAGATTTCAGTCTCTTTTCATTCTACTGCTTTCCGTTCCTCTTCTTTAAAGAAAAAGCTGAAAAGAGGTTATTACATTTTCCATGGTGAGAATGCAGATATTCCATGACTAAGGAGGATATTTGGTCATATTTCAAACATAGGAAGAAATCACAAGCCAAAAGGAGGCAGATTGAACATATTCAAGCAGATTCGATTCTCCTCAATCAGGAGAATTTAAAGTCAGGTTGTACAGCCTCAGATGAGTCTCCCCCACCCTTTCCTCGCTCCTTTTAAAATACCATTTCTCAGATCCTTGGGGACTGAGCAAGGAGGAGGAAAACCTGGGTCTTGTGCTCTGCAATTTCGTGCAGCTGTCACCGGGGCTCACGGATTTGCGGAAGCTGCTGTCAGGCATCTTAGCTTTGAGTTCCACAAGATTTGCAGTGAGGTTGCTGAACTCCATCTTTGAAACATACATGTGCTTTGAGTCAGGCTCCACTGCCTACTTTACATAAACCAGACTGGGGAACAGAAAATAATTTCCCCCAGCAGTGAAACATAGGTGGCTATGTATGTATCTCTTCCTAATTTAATCAGAAAATAAACGGCTTTGTTTGGGAAAATGACATTCATCCTGACGCTGTGTCTGAAATAAATGATTGAATGTTGCTCTGCTTTTAACCAGTTTCTCCTGGATTTCAGTGTCTCACAGGGCCCTCCTCTTCTGTCTCTTACATATGGATATATCCCACGGTTCCATCTCAGCTTTTTTCTCATCTAATGATATACATATTCTTTGTATTATATTCATTCCCTTGATTACAACATCTCTCTAAATACTGATGATTGTAATATTTCTTTCCCATCCAGTCCTCGCATTTGAATCCAGACCTATGCATCCTACTGCCTACAGGACGTTTTTGTCCAGAAATTTACACAGATCTGCAACATCAACGCATGGGATAATCATCAACTTCAAATCCACTCCCTCTCCTGTGCACTGTATCTCAAAGGCAGTCATTCAACAAATACCTGATGCCTGCTTTTTGCCAGATCCACTCTAGGTGCTGAGATTACTGCAGTAAAATTTAAAAAATCAGCCTCTGCTTTCTGGAATCTAAGTTCTAGTAGGGAGAAATAAACAACGAACAAGTAAATATAAATATACAGTTAGACAAAGTGATGATACGTTTTATAGAGAAAAACAAAAATAGTATAAGAGGGATCAGGGATAACAGGGATTATGCTGGGAGTGCTATATGAGGAAAGGTTGTTAGAGAAGGCCTCTCTAAGCAAGTGACATTTGAGCAGAAACCTGAAGGAAATACGGGAGAAAGTCTTGGATATATATGTTGAAAGAGGTGGAGGCAGAGGTAAGAACAAATGCAAAAGCCTAGACGTGGGAATGGCCCCATGAGCATAGTTAGAGGAGAACAAGGAACAGAGGTCGCTCCAGTAAGTCCCCTACATACGAACCTTCAAGAGGCGAGCTTTCAAAGATGCGAATGTGTGTTTGCACATCCAACCACATAAGTTAGTTCACGTGTCTGGCATACCTTGTCATGTGCGTGTATCCGCTACAAGTAGGTGTGTTTTTGTGTACTTTACTGTACAGTACTGTATAGAGTACGGCAGTACAGTCTCTTTATTTCAAGCCCAGGATGTCTGGAGGCAAGCATAAAAGCAGTGGTGATGTAGATGGTACTGCTAAGAAGCACCAGGACCTGGAGGCTTAGAGAAAGGACGAAGAGGGACAAGAGGAAGAAGTAACTGAAGAACCAAAGAGATTCAGGATGCAGGCAATGGCAAGGGGATTTTCTTTCTTTGAGGAGGCACTGTTAGTTTTGAGGCACGGGACCTGAAGGTAGAACGGTGCACGAAGGTTGCAGCAGCCGTTCAGAATGCAATCCAGTGCTACCGTGTCATCTACGACGAGAAAAAAAGGGCTACTACCCAGATATCACTGGATCGTTTTTTTCAAGAGGGTAGATAGAATTGAATCCAGCTAGGAACCAGAACCTGAGCCATCAACGTCAGGCATTAGTGAAATTGCAGCTTGCCCTCTGTCTCCTATCGCTGATGATCCTTCAACTCTACTATCTCCCACCTCCTCTCCCTCCTCCATTCATAACTCTTCTTGCCTGTTCACTCAATGCCAGCCTCTGTGTGCCAGCTGTTGGACTGTACTACTGTACTTTTCAAGGTACTGTACTGTAAGATTAAATTTTTTGTGTGTGTGTTTGTTTTTTATGTATTATTTGTGTGAAAAGTATTATAAACCTATTACAGTACAGTACCATGTAGCCGATTGTGTTAGTTGGGTACCTAGGCTAACTTTGTTGGACTTCGGAACAAATTGGACTTACAGATGCACTCTTCCAAGGGAACTCGTTTGTATGTAAGGGACTTACTGAATATTTAAACAGAAAAGCCTCTTCAATGATTCTTAAAAGCTAATGCGTGACATGATATTTTATAATACTAGTTAAGACAGTGACCAAACGACGGTTGAGGAAACTGTGAAAGTAAAGTTGCCAGAGGCACAAATGTGTCTCCAGGGGCTATTCATGTTTCCTGTAGGAATCTCAGACCAGTCAAGGGCTGGGGTTGTCCCTGGTTTCCATGGCTTGATTTTAGAACTCTGAAATGACTCTGATCACACCAGCTTCTGTGGAGCTGTTCAAAACAGAAAACAGAGATACAGTTCTCTAACATTTCCTTTTTAGTAAGACATGTATGTACAATAAGATTCACCCATTTTAAGTGTACAGTTTGATTAATTTAGATAATTGTATTAATTTCCTATTGCTGCTGTAACAAATTAGCACAAACTTAGTGGCTTAGCACAAAATTATTGTCTTGCAGTTCTGTAGGTCAGAAGTCCAAAATGGCTCTCACTCGACTAAAATCAAGCTGTTGGCAGGTCTGTGTTCCTTCTGAAAATTCTCACAGAGAATTCTTTTCTTGCTTTTTCTAGCTTCTAGAGGCTGCCCACATTCCTTGGCCATTGGCCCCACTCATCTTCAAAGCCAGCAACTGCATCACTCTGATCTCTGCTTCTGCTGTCACATCTTCTCTGACTCTCATCTTCTTATGCTTCTCTCTCCTATCCTTAAGGACCCTATGATTATATCAAGCCCACTTGGATAATCCGGGGTAACCTCCTTGTTTTAAGATCCTTACCTTAATCACATCTGCAAAGACCCTTTTGCCATGTAAGGAAGCACATTCACAGGTTCTGGGGACTATGGTGTGGACCTCTTTTGGGGAGCTCTCATTTGCCTACCACAATAGTTATATACCATTTTACACATAGCACTGCATTTAACATGGAGAACAGCACCTTTCCCCTAAAAAGTTTCCTCCTGCTCTTTGGTAGTCCATCATCTCCCTACACTCCTGCCTCTGGCCACCAGTGATCTGCTTTCTATCACCATAATATGTCCTTTTCTAGAATCTCATGTAAATAAAATGATACGGTTTGTAGCCATTTGTGTTAGATTTCTTTTACTTAGCTTAACGCTGTGCTGATCTCTGTAGCACAGAATCATTTTTGATTCCCGGCTTCTCCACACTCCCCATATTTATCTGTTCCTGAGTCTTCTCAGTTCTATCTTACCGCCTTAATATCTCTCAATATTACTGTGCTCACAGTCAGTGTTCCCGAAGGCCTCCTCCTATGGCAAATACTCCTCTTCTGCCCTGAAACTTCTTTGCTCCTCCTTTTCATTTGCTTCTACTTCTTCCATTGGAGATCACTTGTCTGTCCTCAGGACGTGATGAGAGCTCCACCTCCACAGTTTGGATCTCACGCTCTCCTGTGAGCTACATATGCTGTGCCAGGCACTTGATGTATTAGTTCAGTCTTATCTTAATTCACTCTCATTTATTGGGTCATAAGCTCCTTGGGGGAGACAGGGACTGCATCTTCATTGCTTGTTTATTTAGCGCCCAGCTCAGCTGCTGACTGAAGAGATTGTAACTCTCACATAATTTTTCCGCCTGTGGTTTCGTGGAGGTCTCTGCTTCCTTTACAGCACTCTTTTGTCTTACCCCGTTCTCACTGCTTAGGGTGAAAGTTTATTGTATTGATTTAATTTATTCATTTTGGCAAAATAAAGGTTAAATTTCAGCTCTGGGAAATGAGCAACATTAGCAAGAGAGTTTTGTTTTGTCTTGCAGTTTCTTTCACTAAAGGAATGTAAAGATCTGAGGTCAGAAAAGAGATTTGCCAGTGCAAATAAAAAAGACCTCTTAAGCTCTTTTCTCCACCGATAATGCTCATCTTCCTCTTGTCCATGTGACAGACGCCTACTCATACTTCATGGCCCAGAAAAAAAATCTGATAATTTATTTCTTCTTACTAATAGATAATTTGTAATATTAAATTCACATTTATCTCATTGTTAAAACGATGTATTTACACATACAACTGTCTTCCTACTAGTTTGCTTATCAAGGACAATTGCCATGACTTTATTTAAAAAAATTTTTTTTCAATTAAGTAGTCCAGTATGTGACACTTAGTAAAACCTCAAAAATATCAATAGAGTCTCAAAACTGTACAGTGGAATAAAGTCAGAACTTTGGATAGAAGAGGAGGATAGGAAAAGAAGAAGGAAAAGATAAGGTGGTTTGGATGGGAATGATGAGAAGGAAAAACAACGTGTTTCTTTTTGGTTGTTCCAGATGAAATTATTGGACATTTTGAACACTGTTACTCAAGGTTTTTCTAGAGTTGATATATGCTTCTGCCAAATAAAGGACTAACATATATGTTTGGCTAATAATTAGAATTCGAAATGAGTTTGTTTTAGCCCCATCGTAGGGTAAATAACTACTGTAGATCTCATACTATTATGAAAAAGAGTTAAATATTCTGCTTAAAATTTTTTCCTCTTCATATAAGAATACTCCAATAATTTTTTAGACTATTTATAGAATTATAGTGTCTTATATAATAGTGGAACAAGAAACTTTTCTTACCATTTTGACCTTTTGGGTTTCTTTATTTCTCCCCAGTTTCCGTTTCTGTTGCTGATGCAAGCTGAAAAGATTTGTATCCTTAAAGGGTCTCCAAGTGATTTTATCTATAACATAAATATGGCCTACTTTTGTGTCTTTGGCATGTCCAAATTATATTTCATATAACTACTTTGTTAATTTTCAAATTTTTTGTATACCTAATATATTCATATGGTTCAAAATATTTTATGTATAAAGGCCCTCCCTATTCCTATCCCCAGCCAACCAGTTCCCCTCAGTACAGGCTACTCATTTATGTTATTAGTTTCTTGGAAAAATAGAATTATTCGCATTCTCTTTGCCAGATACCATTCTAGGTGAGGGTCTGGGGAGGAGCCCATCCCTTCCCATGTAGAGAAAAATTTGGCCATGCCCAAAGAGAGGTCTGGCCTTTGCCCTCAGCTTTTGGGGGGTAATCTATATCACATCTAATAGTAGTGTATTTGGGGGGCGGGGGGTGGTGGGGTTGGCCATTCTCTGTAGCCATGTCAGAAAAACCAACCATGTGATTTACAGGGAGGGCTTCGGTTCACTCAGTATCAGTCAGCCTAGCGAGTGAGTTCAAGCATGTGGGTAGTCAATCACTCATGCCTATGTAATGAAGCGCCAATAAAAATTCTGGACAAGGAAGGTTGGGTGATATTCCTGAGCTAGCAATAGTCTGTGTGTATTGTCACACATCGACATCAGGAGGGTAACTCATCCTGAGGACAAGGGAAGTCTTATATTTAGAACCCTGCCAGAATCTACACTATATGTCTCTCCTTTTGGCTGATTTTAATTTGTATCCTTTTTCTGTAATAAGTCATAGCCAGTGAGCATAATAGCTTTTGGTGAGTTCTGTGAATTCTTTTAGTGAATTATCAAACCCAAAGGTGTTTTTGGGAACCCTCCCCAAACTTGCAAATAGTGTCAGAAGTGAGGACAGTCAAGGGGACTTTGTTGTTTGACTAACTCCAAGTAGAGAGCTAAATACCTCTTCCAATTTGACAATGCTTCCCATGCAATATATATATATATTGTAATATATCAAATAAATTAAACTCTTTCTAGCACCTCTCTTTTTACCTCTTTTTCTAGGGCCTTCTGGGAAATCTCAAAGCCAGTTTTAGCCGCAAATGATGTACATTAGGACTTGATTTGAGGAAGAAAAATGTCAAAAGTTGTCAGATATTTTGAACACCTAATTAAACAGGATCACATATTACTGGAAAACGATACTTGGCTGCCTAGTTAATCAAAGTGACAATAAGATTTTAAAAGTAGACATAGAGGACTTCAAGTTTCTACCCCAATTGTAAAAAGTTTGTAAGTCATCACTCCCTACCTCACAACAACAGGAAAGCTAAGAAAAACTAAAAACTAACAACTCTTCTTAGATATATCAGAGAATTGAGTCACAGGGAAACATGCTGACAAAAAAAACAGGAGAGAGAGGCAGATCCCGTGAATCACAGTTACCAGCCGGTAGAAGCCCAGGAGCAAAAGCTCACAGCTGGAGCCAGTACTAGTTGGAGTATCCAGTACATAAACTCTAATTGACATGCTAAGAGGAGAGAAAAAAGAATCTATAAAATGCTCAATTAAACCCAGAGAAGGCAGAAACAGAGTGGAAGACAAAGAATAAAACAAAGAATAGGAAAATGAATAGAAAGTAGTTACAAATATGGTAGATATTAATCCAACAATAGCAATAGTCACATTAAATATAAATGTTCTAAATACACTAATAAAGAACAAAGACTATCAGAGTGAATAAAAAGACAAGATACAACTACATTGTTATCAGTTGAATTGTGTTTCCTCTGCTCCAAATTCATATGTTGAAGCCCTAACCTCCAGTATTTCAGAATGTGGTCTTATTTGGGAATAAGATAATTGCAGATGTAATGTGGATAAATGCAGATTAATTAAGTTAGGATGAACTTATACTGGAGAGGAGGGGAATCCTAATCCAGTAAAACCAATATGACATCTCCTTATAATAAGGGGAAATTTGGAAGCAGACATGAACACAGGGAGAATGCCTTGTGAAGAGGAAGGCAGAGATTGGAGTAGTGCATTTACAAGCCAAGGAACACCAAAGATTGCCAGCAAACCACCAGAAACTAGGGGAGCTCACAATTTATATTTATAACTAATCTAAATACTCTTTCAAATAACACTACACAACTTCATGGGTAGTGCAAATACCTCATAACAGAATTTTCCCAATTCCTTCCTCCCATCAATTATAACATTGTTGTTATTCATTTCAATTATCTATAAGTTATAATCAGTGAATACATTGTTGCTATTATTTTTAGCAAACTGTTATCTGTTAGATTGATTTTAAAAATAAAAATAAAATATTTGATTTTACCTTTATATATTCCTTCTGTGTTTTGGGTTGAACTGAGTTTCTCCAAAATATTTTGAACTAATAAAAATTAAAATACAACTTATCAAAAGTTGTGGGATGTAGAGAAAGTAGTGTTTAAAGGGAAATAGACACTGAGTGCATATATGAGAAAAAAAAAGAGAGAAATATCTAAAATCAATAAGCTTCCACCAGAGGAAGCAAGAAGAGCTAAATTAAATTCGAGGGAAGAAGAAGAAAAGAAATGACTGTAAAAATTGAACTTTAGAACTGAAATCGATCAAATTGAAAACAGGAAATTAATGAAAAAAAATCAACAAAACCATAAGCTTGTTCTGTGAAAAGATCAATAAAATTGATAAACCTTTAGCCAGGTTAACAAAGAAAAAAAAGAACACAAAATTACTAATATTAGAAGTGAAAGAGGGGCCACGAGTACCAGATAATAAAGGAATATTACATATTATTATTTATGCCCACAAATTTGATTACTTAGATTGAATGAGCTAATTCTTCAAAAGATACAGTTAAAATCCCAGCAAGTTACTTTATGTGTATTGATAAACTGATTCTAAAGTATATATGGAAAGACAAAAGATCCAGAATAGCCAACAGGATGCTGAAGAACAAGGTTGGAGGTCTGACATTATCCAACTTCAAGATTAGTTATAAATCTACAGTGATCAAGACAGTATGGTACTGGTGAAAGAATAAACAAATAGATCAATGGAACAGAATAGAGAGTCCAGATATAGATCTAAACCAATATAGTCAACTGATCTTTGACAAAGGAGCAAAGACAACTTAATAGAGAAAAGACAGTGTTTTCAACAGATGATTCAGGAACAGCTAAACATCCATATGCCAAAACAAAACAAAACAAAACAAAAAACAGTCTAGGCACAGATCCTACGTCACAAAAATTAGTTCAAGTAGATGATAGACCAGACCTAAATGTAAAATATAAAACTTCTCTAGATAACATAGGAGAAAATCTAGCAGACCTAGGGTTTGGTGATGACTTTTTGCCATGCTGCATGGCTTACGGGATCTCAGTTCCCTAACCAGGGATTGAACCTGGGCCAGGGCAGTGAAAATGCTGAATCTTAACCACTAGACAACCAGGGAACTCCCATGACAATGACTTTTTTAGATGCTACACCAAGAGTATGATCGGTGAAAGAAAAAAAGTGATAAATTGGACTCCATTAAAATTAAAATCTGCTCTGTGAAAGCCCATGCAAAGAGAATGAAAAGATATACCACAGACTGGAGAAGATATTTGCAAAACACATGTCTGATAAAGGACCAATATCCACCATACGCAAAGAACTCTTAAAACTTAGCAATAGGTAAACAACCCAATTTTTAAATGGACAAAAGATCTGAATAGACATTTCATCAAAGAAGAACTACAGGTGGCAAGTAAATGTATGAAAAGATGTTGAACATATATATTTAAGGATTTGTAGATTAATACAACGAGATATCACTACATACCTTTTAGTAGGCTAAAACCCAAATGACTGACATCAAATGCTCTTGAGGCTGTGGAGACAGAGACTCACTCATTGTTAGTGGGGATGCAAAATGGCACAACCACTTTGGAAGACGTTTGACAGTTTCTTACAAAACTAAACATCGTCTTTCCAGATGATCCAACAATTGCACACATTTGTGTTTACCCAAATGCATTGAAAACCTATGTCCACACGAATATCTGCACACAGACATTTATAGCAGCTTTATTCGTAATTGTCAAAATGTGGAAGCAACCAAGATGTCCTTTGTTAAGTGAATGAATAAACGGTGGTACACCCATACAATGAAATATTATTCAGCACGATAAAGAAATGAGCTATCAAACCATGCAAAAGACATGGAGGAACATTACATGTGTATAGCTAAGTGAAAGAAGTCAGTCTGAAAAAGCTACATATTGTATGATTCCAACTATTGAACATTCTGGAAAAGGCTATAGAGACAGTGAAAAAGGTTGATGGTTGCCAGGGGTTGGTGGCTTGTGTGAGGGATGAATAAATGGAGCACAGGAGATTTTTAGGGCAGTGAAACTATTTTGCATGACATTATAATGATGGATACGTGACATTATGCATTAGTCAAAATCCATAGAACTGTACAACACAAAGAGCAAACCCTACTGTAAACTATAGACTTTAGCTAGTAATAATGTACCAGTATTGGTTCATCCATTGTAACAAATGTATCACACTAATGCAAGATGTTAAGAATCGGGGAAACTCCGAAGTGGGGAAAAGATGGTATATAGGAAGTCTCTGTATTTTCTGCTCAGTTTTTATGTAAACCTAAAAATTCTCTAAAGAATAGAGTCTAGTTAAAAAAGTAAACATAGGAGGTAATGTAATTATAAATAACCTTAACTGTTTCGAAAGTGGAAAGACTTTGTTATCTTAAATAATCAAGACATAATAAAAAGAGTGTCCTAGTAGTTAAATTCTGCCATTTTAGGAGGTAATGAACTGAATTGCTATCATAATGCAAAAGCATGTAATGGTGAGGGTTGAGGGGTGGATTTTATATTTTAACTCCAAATGCCAAAGGTAAACAAAAACTGGCAACAAAACCAAACCAAAATAGTGCTCAAACAAGGAACCAAAATCAAATCCTTACCATGCTACAACTGACACATGTCTGGAGCACAGGGTCCAGGAGCTGGACTCACTGAGGGATCTCCAAATTGCCAGTCAGGAAAGGGCCACAGCAGGCGTGCGAAGACCCGGTGCCTGGATGGAAAAGATGGGTGTCTGAGGTGGGCTATGACTCATGGCAACAAACTGTCAAAGACGAAACCCAGATAAATGAGATTTATTTTATGCGGGCTATTGCATTCAGGAGAGAACTCCAGATTCAAAGATCAGTGCCTCTGCAAAGTGGTTTGCTTTAGATTTTTATAGGGAATAGTAGACGAGTTACAGGTGAAGTTATTTACATTGGGAATTGCTCGGAAATCTCAATCAGATGAATAGAAAATATTTATCTCTGGGTCTAGTTACTTTTAAGGGGATTGTACAGAAAAGGGTTAACATAGAAGCCTGAGATTGCTATTCTTAGAAAGATCAGCTTGCAAGATGGGCCCTTAGCTGGCATCTGGAAACTAAGATTTTGAAATAGTTCCCACCATTTCTTAAATGACACAAGTGGCTCACTCTGCCTAAACTGTGCAAACAATATGGTTTATCCTGAACACTTTCCTTCTGGGAGTTCTGGTGCATGCTAGGCAGCTACCAATAAATACCTGCACACTGAGTCTCTAATGAATGAATTTCCCTTGTGGACATTTCCCATGTGTTGTCTTTGCACTTATATACAATATATTATATATATATATATAAAACGACTCCTATTTATAGATTAGAATGTTATTGTTGTTAATGGTGCAGTAGGTACTGCCTTTGGGATTTCTCATTATTCATGTTGTTCAGTTAATTAGGCTTTAATTACAACAACTAAACATTTCTAAATATTGTATTTCCATTTTCAAATAGTTGTGATAGCACTTTTCTATGTAAAATGGTGTAAGAAATAATTTTATTAGGATCAGTGGGTTCTAATAATGTCCACATCAAGTATCCGAGCTCTTTCTTCTTGATAAAGACAAAGACTGTGTCTTTGCTGTGGCTAACGTGGGTAGTATGCTGGGTAATGCTTTAGTTCTTTTAAGATGAGGCCCTAAATTCAAGCCCCTTAATATGAAATTTGAGCTTAACTTCTGCCTCTGAGAAAAATTATGTAGGACACGAAATCCTAAAACTCCCACTACAACAAGAAAGAAGGTGAGATGAATCACAATTACAAACATCATATTTGTAAAACATGGGAGTGTTATGGAAGCAATGAAGACTGTATGAATTTGAGTTTCAGAGAATGGTAAACCCTTCTGTGGTGAGCTTATATTAACTGGATTTTTTTCTTTTGTTTTGTAACATACTGAGATTAGCTTGTAAAAGGACTGTTCTGGAGGAAAGAGAAACCCGAAAGGATTTCGTTGGTTAAGGGAGCTGACATGATAATTTAGAAACTACAGGAGCCCCAAATATGATTAGTTTCCCTAATGAGACACTTGATAGATTGGGGGACTATACAAGCATACTTGGGGAGTTTGGCCAAAGGCTTCTAAGGACAGAGTAAAATCTTCCATAATCATACTGTTTAAAACAGAAAGTCCAGCTAGAGACAGGCCTCTATCTTGTACACACAGCTGCTCTCCCTTTCAAGATGTTTGCTAGATTTGAAGCTGTAGGAGATAGGAGACTAAAAACTCAAAATATCTGAGGGCCAGCACGTCATCTCCTACAGTCTTCCACAGCTAAAGAGACAAACATCTGTCAGGGTAAAACAAACAAACAAAGAAACAAAAAATGCTCAGGAAATTCAAGGAACAAGAACAAACTAGACCTAGTAAAGATGTGAAAATTTAAACTGCATGATTAGCCAACCTCACCAAATTGACATGTCTAAAACAATATATAGAACAGTGTTAGAATGCATATTACTTTCAAATGTACCTGGAACATATATCAAAATAGACCATATAATGAACCATGAACAAAATCTCCAAAGACTTAAGTTATGTAGTATATACTCTCACATCACAGTGGAATTAAATTATAAATCAATGAATGTATCTAGAAAATCTCCCACTGTTTGGAAATTAAGCAAAGAACACATTTCTAAATAACACTGGGAACAAATAAGAAATCAAATGGAAAATATAAAATAGGTAGAATTGAATGATAATGAAAATATGACATATTAAAAGTGCTGAGGTGTAATTAGAGCAGTGTTGAGAGGCAAATTCATGTCTTTAAATGTATATGTTAAAAAGAGAAGGTTGAAAATCAAATATTTAAGCTTTCATCAAAAGAAGCTAGATAAACAAGAGCAAATTAATTCTAAGAAAGTAAAATGAAGAAGATGCTAAAAATAAGAGGAGATATCCATTGAAATGAAAGCTAATACACAATAGAAAAAAATCAACAAAGCAAAAATATTAACATCTTTTTGCCAATGAAGTTAATGATTTAGATGAAACAATTTGTCACAGAGTGAAAAATGCAATTTGCCATAGCTGACATAAGAAGAAATAGAAAATCTGATCTGTCCTATATCAATCAGAGAAATAGAATCTCTAATATGAAATTTTCCTACAAATTAAACTTTAGGTCAATATAGCTCACTGGTGAATTCTTCCAAATATTTAAGAAAGAAATAATACAAATTGTACACAAATTCTTCCAGATAATATAAAAGGAAAGCTTCCCAGCTTACTTGATGAAGTTAGCATGATCCTGATATCAAAACTTGACTAGGACATTATAAAACTAGAAAATTTCAGGTCAATATATCTCAGGGAAATAGATGAAAAATTCTAAATATTGGTAAATTGAATCCAGCAACATATTAAAAGAATAATCTATTATGACCACATGGAACTCATTCTGTAAATTTAAGAATATTTGGTTTAGCCTGTAAAAAGCAATATACATTACCACACTGAATTTTAAAGGAAAAAAATTATATGTATATCTCAATAGATGCAGAAAAATTATTTAATAAGGTTCAATCCCCATTCATAATTACAATTTATACAAACTAGGAATAAAGGTATCTTCTTCAATCTAAAAGAGTATTCAGGGGAAAAAACCCTACAACTAACCTTATGCAATGGTGAAATATTGAAAGCTTTCTTTGAGATTAGGAAAAAGACAGGACTGTCCACCATAGTAACCTCTATTCAGTATTGTACTGGATGTTCTAAACAACAGGTAAGGGGAAAAAAAGTATAAAGACTAGAAAGAAGTAAAATCAGCATTGATCACACTGACATGATAGCATACATACAAATCCAAATGATCTACTAACAATTATCATTAATAAGTAGATCTAGCAAATTTACTGTATATAAGGTGGATATACAAAAATAAATGGCATGTCTCTATACTAACGATAAGCAATTAGAAAATGAAATTTAAGAAGAAATGCCATGTAAAATAGCATTGTTAAACATCAAATGCAGAGCAGTTAATCTTTTAAAACAACACTTCAACACTGAAAACTTCCAAACATTGTTGAGAGAAATTAAAGACTTGAATGGAGGAATCTACCATGGTCCTGGCCAGAAAAATCCAATCTTGCTAAAATATTAATTCTCCCCAAACTTACTTATAGATTTTATGCATCGCCAAAAAAACAAAAAACAAAAACAAACAAAAAACTGCTAGCAGGATTTTGGGGGAGAGTGGGAGGTGGAAATTGACAGTTGATTCTAACATTTATATTGAAATAATAATTTTTTAAAAATCCAGAATAGCTATGGCAATCCAAAGTGAGAAAAACAAAACTGAGCCCCTATATTATCAGATATTATTACTTATTTTTAAGTTAAAAAAATTAAGACAGTGTAATATTGGTGTAAAGACAGACATATACCAATGGGACAGAATAGAGAGCCTAGGAAAGAAAAAACACGTATGCAGTTCCCTGTTTGATGACAAGGAGACATTGCAATTCAGTGGGGAAAAGATTGACTTTTCAATAAACAATGCTGGGTCAATTGAAATCATACAGTAAAGAAAATGATTTCAATCCTTATCTCACACCATATATAAATTGAAAATGGAATATAAACTTAAATGTTAAAAGTAAAATACTTAAACTTCTAGAAGAAAACATAGAATAGCTTCATGACTTTAGTGTAGGCAAATATTTCTGAACTAGGATGCAAAAAAGCACTAACTGTAAAGATTGGACTTCATTAAAAGTCCAATTGGACTTCATTAAAACTGAAAAGTTCAAAATACAAAATTAGGAGAACTAAAGGTGTGCCACAAATTAGAAGATATTTGCAACATGTATACCTGACAAAGGACTTGCATTCACAATACGTAATGAACTACAAATCAATTTTGTAAAAACTGGCAATCAACCCAAGTTTTTAAATGGGGAAAAGCATATGGGAAGATGCAAAATATCATAGTCATCAAAAATGCAAGTCAAGATCACAAAGACCTATCACTACATCCTGGCCTGAGTAGCTAAAATTAAAATAACAATACCCAGTAGTGGCTAGGCTGTGAAGCAACCAGAAGCCTCATACATTGTTTTCAGTAGTGAGAACTGGTACGTGCATTTTGGAAAACAGTTTAGCAGCACCTAATAAAGTTAAACATACATATATCCTATAGACCAGCAATTCCACCTATGTATCTATCTAATAAATCAGTGATTATGTTCACCTAAAACCATGCACAGGAAGGTTCAGTGCTTTTTATAATAACCCTAAATTGAAAACCAAATGTCCATCGACTTCAGAATGGGTAAGTAAATTGTAGTATATCCATAAAATGGAAGTCGATACATAGGAACAAACTGCTTTTAACTACTTTAGAAAACATAGGTGAATCTCAAAGACAATATTGAGTGAAAGAAGCCAGACATAAGAATGTGGAGTCTACCTGATTCATTGTAGAAGTTTAAAAACAAATGACAGTAGATATAGTGAAAGAGTTCAGAACAGTGGCTTACTTTGCAGGGGTATCAAATCAGAGGGAGCAGGAGGGAGCATGCATGGTGACAAAGGGGTGTAAACTTGTAAAAATCAACACGCTGTACACTTAAGATTTGGGTACTTTACTGTATATAACTTATACCTTAATAGAATAGAAAGGAATAAAAAACGACTGAAAGAGTAAAAGATATTTAAGCGTCAAGTTAGAAATGATCCCAAATGATGTTGTCTCATGTATCTAGGAAGCTTACCATTCCAACAGGAAGCTCTGAATCACCACACCCCTATAGCTATCCAATTCGTATCCTTAAGAACAATACATAAATTTTCTTTTATCACTGTTTTTTTGTTCTTCCTATCATACTCAGGAAACTTTGAGTATGTTTCCCCATTGCCTGAGTTTTTGTTGGTACAATTATTTTTGAAATGGGAAATACGTTACATTTTCAGAAAACAAGGCAAAAATTTTTCTTTTTTCTTTCTGAAATGGAAGAGGTTGTTAAGAAAAGACTATTTAAAGGGAGTAGCTGAGACAAAATTAGCCAGGGGGTAGCCGAAATAGCTCAGTTGGGAGAGCGTTAGACTGAAGATCTAAAGGTCCCTGGTTCAATCCCGGGTTTCGGCACTTATTGGACACCCTTTTGTAATTGTGAACTAGGAGATACTGACCCAATACCAAGTGTCCGTCACCTTCAAATATATTGTCCCTAGTGCCATTTATACAGTGAGGAGTTACATACATTTACCCTTAATTTCCATGGCAAAAAGCAATTCTATGCCCATATGCATAAATTCTTCCACAGCTTCAAGTAATTCCTTGCGGTAAAGAAAACAAAAATACCCCCAAAATACCCCACAAAACTTAGTGCTTTATTTAGTTTGCACCTAGATGTTATTAAAGGCATCTGTAAGAAGCAGGGCATAAGCACTTTCAATTCTCCACTTATTTACAGTAATTCTTTCGGTGTTCAAATTACTCAAACAAGCTCATTCCTTCGCGAAGGCTTTCTATGTGAACATCAGGGATCTATACACAAACTGTGGGATGTACCAGGATCTTCAAAAGCCAGAATGTGGTTGATTTTGACAAGTACAGAGGACGTGTGACTGCAGAAGAGGTGTCAGATAGATGTCTTTTCTGTGATTTTTGAGCACCTTGAAGTCTTAGCTCTTGCAACCCAAGACAAGAGCTCTTGAAGACTAGAGGAATAAAACTTAGAAGACTCTGGCGGAACTTGAGCCAGTAACGGTTGAATATTTACCACTAGAAACCCACACTTCTCTCTTGCGCCAGTGTCGGCCTAAAAATCAACAAAATCATCACCTGCTGATTCATTTAGCTTTAAATTAATATATTCGTTGAAAATTTAACTAAGGGTCAGTCAGCATGAAAGTTCGAAAAGTAGAAAAGAAATGATACAACCTCATGAAATGTAAAGGGACATTTCCCGAGGCTGCAGGAGATTCCTTCAACTTCACATGTTAAAAACTATAGCCTCACCAAGGACCAAAGAGCACATCTCACTTTTTCTATCCTCTCCAACCTAGTGCTTGGATCCTCTGCTTCTCAAAATGGAAGTTGAGTGATACAGAGAATGAACAGTTGGGTGAAAATTTTAATACCGACTTGAAAAAATTAGGTCACTAAGTTGAAAGTCATTAAAGAGACGTTTGCTATTAGTGATCCAGTAGGGACATGCTTCTAAAAACCGGAGGCTCCCTTCATTCACGATTGAAAATCTCATAACAGTGCTTTCTCCACAAATAAACTAGACAGCCTCTGCATGAAAATTTCTCTGTGGATTTTCTAGTCCAAATAAGAAGAATTGAAATCGTGCAGTTTCCTCATGAAAGTCTATGAATGTGGTTTGAGGGAGCGGGGGAAAAGAAGTTCCTTTTATTTTTCAAACACAAAAAATGTAAACAAATTTACTTTCTTAAAAGAGAGTAACTTTCAGAGTAGCAGATTAGTTCAGTTGGTTAGACCGTGGTGCTAACAACACCAAGAGGGCGGGTTTGATTCCCGTAGCGGCCAGTCGAGGTGTGGTTTTGGCCTTCTGGTGCCTGCCGAGTAGGCACTTAGAATCCAAAGTACGTATTAACTCCGAAACGCTGCTGCTCAGAACAGGAAGTTCAGATATTGTCTTCTTGGTGAAGCAAGAAAGCTATGTATTTTCGTTCCGCCTTGGTTGTTGTAGTTTTTCAAAGTAAAAATAACTTTAAAAGTTCAAGTTTATTGAAGAAAATTGAAGGAGTAGTGTGGGAACGAGACGGTTGTGTTTTAGGGAAGGATTAAGGTTAAAAAGAGTTACGAAATGTGCCTGCTTAGTTTTCGTGAACCTTCAGGAGACAGTGTTATTTTGGCGCTTTAAACGAGTTTCAATCGAGAAAAGAAAGCAAGCTCAGGGTGGCCAGCGACTGAGTTGTTTAGAGCGTGGTCCTAGTAGCAGCAAGACGCGGGGTGTGTTCCCATAACGTCTGTGCTTCGTTCTCTTTCCTTATCCCAGGCAGTTTCCAAGGTAAATGCCCGCTCCACGTGAGGTTGCACTTGGCTTTCATGGAAGATCTTCTCTCCCTTTAGCAGTAAAGAGCTGGGAACGGGATAAGAAGCTGTAAGACGCCAGTTCTCCTTTCAATCCGTTCACAGCCCAACAGACTTGGGCCCCCGGAGGCAGCGCGCTTGGTGGTTCCTTTCGTTTCAGCCTCAGGGGCTCCTCATAGCGCACGTCGGCAACTTCGATAAATTTACCTGCGGTGCAGAGCGATGATACAAGCTACACCTTCGGAAATCGAGCCACATATTAAGATGCTCTTTTGGTTTAGTTTGAGAAATGTTTCCCACCCCCCACCCACCCTCCCGCCTTGGCAGTGATTTCCCCCCAGCCTCTCTATTCTGTCTCCACACAGAGAAAAGAGGCAGGTCTGTTTTTTGGAGGGGCCGCTCCAAAGCTGCCTTCCCACGTCTTCCTTACACGCTCATCTTTTCCTGGGGTGTTTACTTTAAAAAAATAAAGGGGAGGGCACTCCTCTTGGTTCTTCTGTCCACTGAGGTCCGGTTTCCCAGCTCCTGCCTACTTCCAGAAGATGGTCAGTTACGGCTGGTGAGGGAGGGGGAAGAGGGGCATCCGCCGGGCTTCAGAACTGAACCCTAATGGGCCCAACTGAGTGAGACAAGGAGCCTCTCGCATCCCGCGTCCACAACAGCCGAACCTTTCTTTACTCAACCTTTCCCCAGGAGATGTCCCTTTTCTTTTTGCTAGTAGCCATGCGAGGAAAGAGCTGTGCAGGGTAGTCCTCTGTGAGTGAGGACTCTTCCCAATGGGAAAAAATATTGATGGAGAAGATACTGCGTGATGAAAGGAAGAAAATTTTCAGGATGGTCCTCTGATGCTTCTGAAGTCTCTTTCAGACTCAACTGACAGAAGGTGAAGGATCACTTCCACGAAAGTACTTTCGAAAGACTTTAAAAATTGTTTCAGTATCCTTTTGAAAAAAGTACCTAGGAAGATGAAGGAAAAACTGAGCTTACCGAGCCAACAAGGAGTCGAACCTAGAACCTTCTGATTGGTAGTCGGACGTGTTAACCATTGCACCATTGGCCCGGGCTGAATAAGTGTTCTCATGTTCATATTTTCATTACCATCCACAGTTTATGCCAGCTGAAAGAATGATTGCTTTTTTTTTTTTAATTGAGTAAGAGGTTAAAACCAGCGACTGTATGGACTTTGGGAAAGCATGATTTCTTTTGTGCTTTGGTTGCATAACACAGATTTACATAAAATGTTTTCTTTGAAAACGATGGTTAATCTTCACTTATTCTCTGACTACGCAGTTGAAAACTTGTTTGGTGCTTAGTATGCAGCAGCTCTCGTTGCTTGAACAAATCTCTATGAACTCAGTTATCTATTCACTTTTCCTCACTCTATTTCACATCCTTTCTTACCCAGCTTATATTACTGCCTAGTTTTGAGCTCTTCATTCCTTTTTTTTTTTCTCAGAATATTCATCTGCCCTCAAAATGCAATAAGGAGACAAGAATTCAACAGAAATATACATTTTAAGAATCTCATTTGAAAAATAAACTTAGAAAACAGAATAGAATTGGCTTAAAAACGTACTTAGCTGTTCAAAGTAGGCAAAATAGCTGAAAATGCAAAAGTGCTTTAAGAGTGGTTTAGTACGTTAAGGAGACCAAGTTTTTGAAATTCAAGGCAAAGTCAGAAGTTAAAATGTAATATATCCTCTCTGTGCCTCAATTTCCTCGTTTGTATAAAATGCTTGTCTTAAAGAGCGCGTAGCAAATATGATGGAATATTATCTTAAATTTTTATGGCTCTCACCAGCAGCCGCTGGGAATGCTTTAAAGAAGCATTCTTTATAATCGGCTCTCTACAATCACAAAGAGAAACGATTTTCCCAAACTCCAACGTCTCCTCTGTACAGTTTGCTGCTGTAAACTCTCTTAACAGATTTAACAACTTCATTTCATCGCAGCCAGTATTTTTGAGCGCGCTCTAAACCCGGTGAGGACAGTGGGGAGGCTGGGCTCAGGAGGCTCACAGAGCAATGAAAGGGATTGAAATCTGGCTGCCGCCCACGCTCTTTGAAAATTTGTGTTCTAAATCGGAACTGCAGCCTGAGTGATTTCTGTGAGGCGAGTTGGCACAGCAGTAAATTTTGCGGAAGCCACATCGAAAACGCTGTGAGCAGGAGTTGAACCTGCGCGGGGAATCCCCATTGGGTTTCGAGTCCAACGCCTTAACCACTCGGCCATCACAGCTCATCAGCAGCGCCTCTCTTCATCAGACTAAAGACAAGTATGTATTGTTTCCATGCAAAGTGGAAGAAGAGATAAGATCACGGACTTCTAAGTGTCCCCAAGAAAAACTTCTCCAACTCCAGGCTTGCTTATTTCACTCAGTGGCGATTTCGACTTTTCAGATATTTAGGCAAAAAAAAAAAAATTGGCAACATTTTTTAATACTTCAATTTTTCTTTCATTCCATGGATGTGGGGGAATTGTCTTGTTCTACCTATAAAATCTGAAAAACTTCTCACCACCCCAACTGCTACAGCCCTGCTCCAAGAAACCTTCATCTCTAACATGGAATGTTACACAAATCTCTTAATAGGTTTCCCTTCTTCCACCTTTTTCATCCCTACAAAACATTCTATGAAAAACAGTCTGAGAGATCTTTGTGAACCTAAAACACTTTATGGCACAGCTTTGCTCAAAACTGAACCGGCAACTCCTCATTTCATCAGAGTAAATGCCAAAGTCCTCACTGGGCCTACTGGATTGTCCGTGATCTCATTTCTCTGGTTGTACTCCTTCTTGCCTACTCTGCTGCCATTAATACTGACCCTCTTGTTTTACATTGTATGTATCAGGCACATTGCTGTCTCAGGGCCTTTGCACTGACTGTTCCCCCTGCTGGTAATACTCTTGCTTTGATATATGTATGACTCAGCCCCTTATCTACTTCAGGTCTTTTCTCAAATATCACCTTATCAGTGAAACAGGGCCATAAGTATAAACTCCCCTCATTCCAATGCTTCTCCTCCCCTCATTCCAGTGCTTCTCCTCCCCTTATTTCAATGCTTCTCCTCCCCGTTCTTTATTTTTTTTCCATATCACTTATGATCATTTGACACACTTTAAAACTAGCTTGTTTATTTTGTGTATTTTCTGTCTCCTCTATGAGAGTGCAAACTCCAATGAGGGCAGAGATTTTTGTCTGTTTACTGCTAGACTCCCAGTACCTAGAGGAATGTCTGGTACATTTATTGAATGGATGACATTCAATAAATATTTGCTGAAAATGAATGAAATGGGTTTTAATATCCCATTTTGCAGATGAGGAAGTGAGATGCAGAGAGGTTATTAAGTTTCCCAGGATCACAACATAATAAAACCAAGACAGAAACCCAGCATTCAGACTTCCTTCCTAAAGATCTTTCTGCTCTTCCAGAGATGCCTTAAGGGTTAGGGATGAAATTGAGGGGAGAGGATAGGGAAGCAGTGTTGGCTGACTTGGAGAAAGAGGAAGAACTACAGAGGTTGGGATGGTTCAAAACAAACAGCTTCCTCCGCAAGAACCATGTATTTGACTAGAACTTTTCTGATGCTCACATTCAAAGGCAGCAATCTATATAGTGTGTCTTAGGGAACACTGCCTCAACATCAGGACCATTGTTCATACCCATTCTCTTAAATGAAAAAATTCAAGTCTCCTTTGGTTCTGAAATATTCATTTCCCTATTTCCTCCAGGGGAGCAATACCAATAACAAGCATAATGTTTGTGACAGTTATCTCTGGTTACTCTCCATATCCTCTGAGACTCTTCATATCTGGCTTTCTCTGCCTTCTCCCTAATCTGGTAAAATCACTTTCATATTCTATGCTCAGTATCACCATCTTAATATCCATGTCTTTCTGTAGGCCCACCCTTCTTCTAGAAAACTGCAATAATGTGGAACACTTTAGCCCCAGTCACTCATGGATGCAAATACTGGCTCCAAATTTTACAACCTGGTGATCTTGAGCACTCCTCCGCGTCTGCATCTATAAAACAAGTAAATGATTGTCAATAATAACGGCACCTACCCCCTTACGCTTGCTTGTTAGTTTATACATGAAAAATCAATAACTACTTGATTTAATAGCTGGTAACAAATGGTAGCTATTACTACTGTTCTAGTTCTTTCTTCCCCATTTTTAGTTTCAACAACATAACATGCGGAGGGAATCAGAATATGCCACCCCAAAATATACCACTTTGGCATAAGGATGGTTTTGAAGGCAACGGAGAAAAAGCAAACACAGGAAGGACTCTCAGCCCTCTTCCTCTCTGCCTAAAAGCAGGGCGTTAATTTCCCTTTGTGAAGATGTTCCCCTCCCCATCTCCTGTACCAGAAGGAGGAGAACAACCCTTATCACCAGAGATGGAAAGTCAACACCAAGATGACTGCACAACCAACCTTACTAAAATAACCCTTATCTTCTATTAGTTGCCCTATGTATTTACCTTCCCAGATTACTGCCTTTGGAAGCCCAAATCCCTCTTTTCTCTGTCTCTACTTCTGTATAATTTATTGCCCTTTGTTAAAACAGTATAAAATCTTTTGAGTCTAACTGCTTCTTTGGGTTTTCACTTCTATTCTGTGAAGTCTCTGTGCATGTAAAATTAAAATAAAAATATTAACATCAATAAAATTTGTAAACGTTTTCTTTTAGTAATCTGTCCTTTGTCAGTTTAATTCATAGGTCCCAGCTACAGATGTAAGAGGGTAGGGAAAAAGTTTTTCCTCCCTTACACATGGCAGGTGCAAAGATCAGAGCTTTGCGACTTTGAAGAAAATACACCCACTTCCAATAGGATATTAAGGAATGAACAGGTAATGTGGAGCCAGGCGTACTCATGTTTGAGTCATAACACACACACTAGATCCACACTTAGGCCAGATAGGCGATCACTGCAAGACTCAGTAGCTCAAATTACTGAGATGAGTCTTGCAGTGAAATTAGGAAAAGAATACCTTCCTCAGAGAATCATGGTAAGGGTTCAATCTTAACACCAGTATCTACTGAGTGTCTATTTTGTATCAGGTATATGCAAGGCAGCGTGGATTCATTGATGAGCAAAACTAGACACTGCTCTTACCCTCATGCAATTTACTACATTCCAGTGAGAGAAACAGACATTAAGAAAGTTATCACACTGATAAATGTAAAATGTGCTGGGAAAGAGAATACATGATACTATGAGTAATACAGGACGTTCACTTAGGGATTTTAAGGAAGCCTTCCCTGAGAAAGTAATAATCCAGCTGAGATCTAAGCACGAGCAAGAGATAACTAAGCAATGAGGCAAGCACAAAGTTCTTCAACTAGAGGGGACATCACGTGCAGAGAGACTGATTACCTGAAGACCCATGAGTATGGAATACAGACTGCAAGAGACAGTGAGCTGTGACATGAGGGTGGAGAAGTACTTAAGAGTTGGTATTTGGAGCAGTTATACGGAATGTGTCGTATAATATGACATCTACAACGTGTAGTGTGGTTCAGACTCTTAAAATGCTTGTTTCTGCCTCCTCTTGCCTTTATCTAGACAAAATATCCAGAATATGAGATCTGGTGTGACTTAACCTCTAAGGAAAAACCAGTTAAATTCCCCCAATAAGTTTGAAAAAATTCACCTCAAGGATCGTGAGAACCCTCCTAGAGGCTGGTAGGGGCAAATTCGGAGCCCCTGCTTCCCATTCGGAGATCTCAATCTCTGTCGCCCCCGTGTGGTCACTTCGTGCAGGCACGGATGTTAACGGAGTTGAACGCTTTAATTTCCCTGAAGGTGGGTCTGGAAAGCGGGAAGAACCCTCCTTCCTGTGTTATGTCCATTCCAAAAGAAAAACTGTCCTCCTTAATGGTTTTTAGCAAAATATATCATAAAATATACACAAACAAGTCACCAAACTTCTCAACCCTTTCTTATTTCCGGGAAATCCCTCAAACTGCCCGAATACCTAACTGATTTCAGAAATGGTCAGGATCCTTCCTTTCATCCGGGAAGGTCTCCGCCTGAGCTGGATGCCAGATGCTGAGTTTTAGGAAAACGTTGCGTTGATTCCGCTGAAGAAAAGGAATCAACGACAAGCGAGGGCCCCGAGTCCGCCCTGAGCCTGGGGGTGGCGTGGGGGGAGGGGGCGGATCCGGCATTTCCCCCTGCGGGGGGACACCCACTGGAGTTGAATAGCCTAACATCAAGCCCCGCCGAGAAGCAGACCCAGAGGATCTTCCTGGGGTGGTGGGAACGGAGGGGAAGGGGCGGTCCCGAAAATGCAGGGAAGAGTCGCCTTTCTCCAGTACAGATACCCAGGGGGTTCTTGAGGGCAGGGGTCTTCTCTTACTCAACCCCCCCACCCCTACTCCTCCCCACAACTCTTCTTCCCCATCTACGCCTGATGAGTTTTGGAACTACTGGATGGTACCAATAGGAATAAGCATAACTGGACAGTTGTGCGGTCGCTGCTCAGTTTCGAAGTGGAGCGCTTTTCTTCCTCTGAAGTTCAGGAGAAAGTCACTTTGCAGAAAACCCACACGTCCAAGGGAGCCAGTGTCTCCTGCGCAGCGCAGGCGGGGTCTTGTGCAGCGGGTGTCTCCTCGGGTTGACACCATTCGGGCCTCTCGGCCCTTCCAGCGGGAGGACGCCGAGTGCAGGAGGAGAAAGAGCGGCCCGCGACCTGCGCGGGAGGGGCGGCGGGGAGACCCGGGCTTCAGCGCAGGTGGCGTCGGGACGCCTTTTCATTTTAAACCCCTGGACCTCAAAAGAAGCGCAAATGTCTGTGTATGTTTTGAAGTCTGGCACCACAAAAAGGAAGCACGGGTTTCGTGCCGAAATGGGGATCAGTTCAGAAGTAACAGTAGAAGCCAGACCTGTTTCCGCCCGGTTTTGAACCGGAGACCTACCGCGTAGTTAGGCGAACGTGATAACCGCTACACTACGGAAAGTGGACACACGTAACGAACATGTGAAGGTATTCCTTGATGCCCTAGGTCTCTGAAATTTTTCCTTTTTTTTTTGAAATTAATATTATACATGAATAGAAATGCGTTTACCAAATATATCTACCACAATGTTCAGAAGAAACCTGTTCGAACAGCCAAAAAACTGGCATGCCCCTGAAGGCTTCCCGGAGAAAATGACACAAAATCTAAGACTTCATAGATGAAAAGAAGTATGATGGTTGTAGAGAGGTAGAAAGGGAATTTTGTTACTGGGAACTGAATGAAGTGGGAATAGTTCATGGAGTGGAGCGGGGGTGGGAATCCAAGAATTTGAAGCAAGGCATGGAAAGAAATGAGACTTAAATGGAAATATATGAGCCAGATCAGAGGGAAGAGGGATGTGCCTTCCAAAGAGGGGAAGGTAGATTTCAATCTGAATATGATGAGAGATTGGAGACTAACCTATAATTCTTGGAGTATAGACGTTATCATTGAAGGGTTTTTTTTTTTTAAATCAAAGCGTAGTTTACATACATTAAAATGCTCTAATCGTAAGGGTACTTATAGCTCAATGGGAAAAAAAAATGTGACAACAACTCATTGATTCAATAAGTTCAGCAAATAACAACCAGGGTAAACATAAAGAAAACTATAGCCAAATTATGTTGAAATTCTTGAAAAACAAAGATAAAAACATCTTAAAAGAAGCTGGAGAGAAACGATACTACATGTTAGGTTAAACAAAGATTAAATGGAATAACAAATATTAATTCAAAGAAAGGTAGAAAAGGAGAAACAGAGAACAAGTAGGACAAATGGAAAAAAATTATGACGACCAACTTAAACCCAAATATAAATAATTGCATTTAATGTAAATGCAATAAACAATTAAAAGGCAGAAATTGGCAGGCTAAATAGTAAAATAAAACAAAGAAAAACAGGAGTCCTCTGTGTCCTACTTACAAGACATACACTTGAAAAATAAGACAAAAGATTGAAAGTAAAGTGACGGGGAAAGATAAACTATGAAAACATCAACCATTAGAAAGCTGGTGTGGGTATACAATATGAGACAGAGTAGACATCAAAGTAAAAAGTCATACTAAAGATAAAGAGGAACATTTCATAATGATAAAATGATCAATTCAGCAAGAAGACATATCAATTCTTATATGAAGCAAAACTGAGAAAACTAAAACAAGAAATACAATAAGCACAGTCATTGTTGGTGATTTTAAAGACCACTTGAGCATCTGATGAGAAACTGACAGAAAAGGGGAAATAAGTAGGGATAGAGAAGACGAACCATAGCTAGTAACCAATCAACTTGACCTAACAGACATTCAGACTACACCCAACTGCTGCAGAATTCACATTATTCTCAAGTGCATATTAAAAATTCACCAAAACAAACAAGTGCCTTCAAACAAGTCTCAATAAAGTTTAAAGGAATAAGACAATTTTTTAAATGTTTTCTGACAATAACAGAATTAAACTAGAAGTCAATAACAAAAAGATAATTAGAAAATTCTAATACTGGGAAACAAGCATTACACTTCTAAATGAAGTATAAGTACAATGGAAACTAGAAAATACTTTGAACTGAAAGAATGAAAATACAACATGCAACTAAGCAGTGCTTAGAGGGAGATATATAGGTTTAAATGCATATATTAGAAAAAGAAGAAAGGTTTAAGATTGGGAAATTTTAAGGAGGAAATTATGTTTTGTATTTTAAGCCAGAGATTTTTGTCTGCTGTGTTGAGAATGGCTTTAGATGGCCAGTCTTGGAGACAGGGAGAACAGGAAGAGGCTGTTGCAGATTGTGGTGAAGAAGAGATATTGAAGATCCAAATAGGAACCAACAGATGAACAGAAGGGAAGGACATCTCACATATGCTGAAGGTAAAAATCAGGAAGACTTTGAGATAATTTGATTGGTCAGGTAAGGCGGTGGGAGGAGTCAAGTTTTACCACAGATTTCCAGTGGGATTGATGATCAGATGAGCTCATGGCGTACTGTGCAAGTGGTACTCATGTGAAATGCAGGTGGCAATGGAAATATGAGTTTGATATTAGGGAGACACCTCTTTCAGACATGGATATTTTGAAAGATCAGCTCTAGGCAGGCAGCCAAGGAAGGGTCAGCTCCAGAGACTCCACAACAGAGACAAGATGTAAATGTCAGCCCTGGAGAGTGCCGAGTGCTTTCAATTTTTCCATGTGTGATCGTGGTTTAGGTGCAAGGCTCAGAGAACTTTAAACTTAACAATCTGTGGGTGTTCAAGACTCCTAAGTTTGGTGTGCTGCTTATGTGGAATTGTAGACGCAGAGAAGAAAGTATGGTAACAGGAAACGAGGACAGTTGAATCCAGAAGATCTCAGTTAAGTCTGCAGAGTAACAATGTTTGAAGTAGTTTTCCATAGTGTAGTCGTTATCATATTCACTTCACACACATAAGTGTGTGGGCACCAAGTGGAAACACTTCTTAATCATTTCTCTCCCCCCAACATCTTCCATCATCACTGTGCCTTACCTTCCACCTTTTTAAGGGACTTTCCATTTGAATCGGTTCACCAAACTTTATCCAGTGCCCAACACGAGGAATGAATAGCTGGCCATGAAGAAGAAAGAACCACACAGCTGGCCTAAGACAGCGTCAGGCCTACACTGAGAGCACAAAAGAGGAGCTGTCCGTTTGAGGATCCCAAGCCAGGACACATTTAATGGGGGAGGAAGTTTGAATGAAGAATTGTTTAGGTCAAGAATGAAATAGCATTTCAGTTAGAGAGAAGTCCCTTTAACAAAGACACAATTGTGAATGTCCATGATTTGTTTAAAGCCGTTTTATAGAATAACGATAGTTTTATCATTTAGTACTATTAAGTAGTCAACATTTCTGGAGGTACAGAATATTACTGATTAGATTCAATTCCATTTTAAGGGGTTCTTTAAAATGTCAGTCTTCTGACACATTTGCATACCTGATGCTCAACAAAGGTGTAATTCATCTGTTGGCCCATGACAGTGAGAAGCAAGAAGGTACTTAGGGTGCAATCATTGCTTGTAGAATTCTATGCACATTTCTAAGTATGGGGGAGTGGGCATTTGTAGAGTCTGACAAATTATTTTAAGATATATCTTAGAATACCAAAAGAAACTGCAGATAAAACAGAAACACATTTGTTTTTAGGATTTGATGTTTTTCAGAACTTTTATGTAAAAATCTGTCTAGAAAAGAGGCTAAGACTTCAGACCTCAAAACGCTTTTTTCATCTGTGTCGAAACTCTTGTTAGATGCTTTATATGTTTTGTCACTAACCATTTTTCTCTTAAGATGGCATCATATTCTCTTTTCAAAAATTTCAGTGATGTCCTAGAGTCCAGAATCACTTAAAAAGTAGAAACAAACAAACAAAAAAAAGTAGAAACAGCTATTACAGTACTCAATTTAAAGTTTAAATTAGGGGTTTTTAGCTCTTTAATTTTTTCCCCTTACCTTCCTCTATTCTTCCTTTAGAATAGAGGTAAGAGCAAAAATGCAAGGGAAAATTGCAGGTTTACTAGGAGAAATGGTGAGTAGCAAGAATGATTCAATGCTAGAGGATTTAAACTCACCCCCATTGACCATGGGTCTCTGTCTTCAGTGCACTATCCATTGTCCCTCAAAGGTACTTGATAAATACTTCTACTTATGACCTTGAAATTAGAAAAGCCATTAGCCATTTAATGGTTCATTGTAAAAAAAAAATTGAGTGCCAACTCTATTCCAAGTGTGTCTGAGGTTGAAAACATAATTAAACCTCTCAGTAATCAGGCAAATCCAAAGGATATCTGAAAGGGCATGTATTTAAAGCTGTTGAATCTCCATCACTTGATTCAAACAGTTGGATAAAGAGGCAAACCTCTGCTAGGCTAGGCTAGCTATCCACTGCTAATATCATGATTTGGACAAATATTCAGAGCCCTTAAATTACTCTTGGTATGTGTATTGGGAATGCTTCTCCAGTTATTATTCGACCTTCTACCTCTGTCCTCTTCTACAAGTACCCCGTTTTTCCCAAGCAAAGCTTAAGTCCTGAGTATTGGAAGATTCATCGGGTGTCAATTCAAGTTGGAATCACCCAGAGAAAAATACTTTTTTACCACGTTAAATCACTCAGCAGGGTAGGAGTAGGCCCCGCTGGGATTCGAACCCAGGATTTCCTGTTTACTAGACAGGCGCTTTAACCAACTAAGCCACGGAGCCTCACTCGTTGGAGCATTTGGTTACATATCATTTGAACACAATTTTACACACCTCTGCTCTAATGAGTCTAGTAACTGGTTTACCAGGTGATTAAAAACTATATATATATTAAAAAAAGACACCTTGTCTCAGTCAAAACCAAGGAAAAAATGTTCTTTTGGAAGAATAAATACAGGGACTAGATTAAGATGACTATCTCCTCCTGGAAAATTGTTCCAGCGTGGACACCACTAAATTCACTAGATTTTAAACTCTGGCAGCAGGGGTCAAAGCCTTTTTCCCAAGAGAAAAAATGAAATGGCTTTCTACTAACCAGCATTTTGTTCAAACCACACCTGCTCTCTTCTCTGTTAGTGTGTTGAGGCATTACTGGTCAAAGATTAGCACATGTCTGACACATGGTTGCTGGAAGAACTGTGTTCGTTGCACCTGTCAAATCATCCTCGGGAAGGCAGCACTGATCTCTCCACTTCAGGAATGTTGACTTCTGATGGCTTACTACTGGGTTGGTCTCTGTGCACTGTCCTCAAGAGAGAAGAGGCACCTTGCTCAAAGTTATACCTGCCCCTGGGTGCAGCTCAAATCCAGCCTCAGTTCAGAACATTACTGAAGGGCCATTTCAGGTTCAGATATCCCAATGAGATCAGCTGAGGCTGCTGTTACAACAGCAAGTTCAACTTCTGCCTCCTCCCAATCCTACTTCCCTCACCCTCTCACTGCTGTTGATTCTAAGAGTGTTCCCAGTAAAACTCTTGCACACAAATCACCATCTCAATGTCTATTTTCCAGGGAACTGACCTATGACCAAAAGCAAGTGACTGTGGCCTACTATCAAAGTAAGTCTGAATGTGGCCAGATTTTCAAAAATCACTTAACCATACCAAGTACCCTAGTAAAACAGGAATGATAGATAGTACTAATAATATTCTGCTCTACAAACTTTCAAAATTTTCACCACGGAACAAAACAAATGAAGACACCTGCAAGTTGATTTGGAAGATGTACAAATTTAGTGAAAGGTGCTAAAGAACCAGAAGAATCATTTACATTTATGATATTAAAAGCAAAGGATTGAAATGGAAAGTTAGAAAATAAATGGCAAATTTAGCTAGTCAAAGGATATGATTCTCGTTTCTAGGGGGAAAAAAACCCCGTGAATACCAAATACTAAACACTTTATATAGTAGCAGTGCATATCCGAAAGGAAACTATGTAATATATATAGATATATATGCACACATGTACTTATAAATGGCGGGAGAGAGCATAAAGAAGGCTTTTTACAATGTACACAGGTCAATTAACTTCTGAAAAATACTACTACCCCTAACTTAACAGAAACAGTCGTGGTGGGAAGGAGGGAAGAAGTAGAACCCAGCAAAGAGAGCAGAGGGTGACTCAGGAATTAGCTGCTCTACTGGCCCCTCCCTGGGTTGACACCTGCCCGCAGGTGGATCAGGGTGCACTTCGGCCTGGAAAGGGTGCATTTCTCAGTTATGCCTCTCGAAGGAGGTTTCCCGCCTCTTTCCACTGAGTTGCCCAACTGGGGCCTCGGCTTCTCCTTCCCTTTCAGATCCCAACGTTCCTCTCAGGTCCAGATAACTGACCTGACCCCTGACACGTCCTGGCTTCGACATCCCTTGTCTTTGGTTCTACCCAAGGACATGGCCGGTCAGATGCTCTTGAGAAGCCATCCGCAAGGTTCTTTCCCTCCCGCGGACCCCAGCCACTCAAGTGTTCGATGACCAGCACTGCAGCACAAAGGCCGTGACTCCCCCGCGCGGAGAGGGAGGCCCGAAAGCACAGCTGAGGACTCAGGGTCGCGGTGACCGCGGAAGGACCCCAGGGCCAGGCGGCCACAGGGTGCAGGTTCCCGGGTCCCGAGGCTTCCAAGAGGAGCTGACCTGCCTGAAATGGTCTCCAGGAGCAGAGAGGAATCTGGATCCCGCGCGCAGGAGCCGAGTCCTTCGAGGTCTGTGGCGGCTCAATGGTCAGTTCCGTGATCCACACGTCGCGGTCTCAGGAAGCCCTGACTGGGGACGTTGGCCTGAGTCTTCTCGGGCCAGAATCCGATGTTTGAGAAAGATTAAGTTTTCCCGGAAGAAGGACACTTCCTTGAGACAAAATAAGAAGCTTTTTCTTCCCACCTCATCCATTTCCCCGGCCAAAGAAGCAACTCTCTCTTCCCAGTGTAAACTGCAAGACAATGCTGTTTAAGTATCATTGGTAATGTGAAGAAAACTAACATTGTTCCGGCCGGTTAGCTCAGATGGTTAGAGCGTGGTGCTAATAACGCTAAGGTCGTGGGTTCGATCCCCACACGGGCCAAGCTGGTTCGACATTTTCTGTCCCCCAAAAGAGTAAACCTACCCTAGAATGCTAGAGTTCTGTACCTGGCGTCCGAACTGCAAAGAGGAAGAGTCTCTGAACGTAGTAGGACTATCACCTTTCCTTCTAACTTCCTTGCTAGGGAGTTCTAGAACCTTGCTTGGGCGGAGTAAACAGACACCCCCCCCGCCCGCCCCCCATAAGGCCTGGTACCTTTTCTAGGCTCCAGGCGCTTCTCCAACTCACAAAGCTCAACAGTAGCGGAAACCTGCAGGTGAAAGGTACAACAGAGGGCCATTCTTTGTTTATTTCATTTTGTTTTGTTTTCCTGTAAGGAAACTATTTCTCGGAGAAAAAACTGGGTTATTTGATTGCTTCCTCCGAAAACAAATTGTAAAACCACCCATTCTTCATATTGCTCCCTCTGGGTCATTCTGTACTCCCCAGTTCCGTCTAAAGAAAACAAGATTTAAAAATAGAAAGAAAAATTGTCCAAAACTTAAGTAGAAAAAATGACAAAAGATCTTTGTTTTATACACTCTGCACATTTATACCAACATGAAAGGTATACATAACTTTAAACATTTTAAATTTTGTTTTTCTTGCATAAATAATACAATCACATGTTTAAAAAAGGAGAAACTAAAAATAGATACATTGGAAAGTTTCGCTTCCATTCTTATCCTCCACCAGCCCTGTTTTCTCCATCACCTCGCATAGGTAAAGTCTGTCCTTAATTTTTCATTTATCCTTATTGGTTTTCTTTATGCATATACAAGTAAACATGTATATTGATTGTTATTTTTTCTTGTTTATCCACATGAAAGATAGCATAATTATTTATTCACTGTTTTGCATTTGCATTTTTCTCTTAGTATATATTGGATGTCCCAAATTGCACTTTCAACTTTGTACACTGTCAAATCAGAGTTTATTTTAAAATGAGTTGGTCCTGCCAGCCAGAATTGACTGACTCTGCAAACTTCTTAACCATTGTACAAAGCGTAGGCTTTTCCAACCCAAGGAAGGAGATGGTGGAGATGATATCCATAATTTTCTCTTATAATGTGAAATAAAGCACTTTCTTAAGCCATATAATGTTCAAAGAGGTTTGAATATGGGCTCCCAAGCTGCTCAATAATCAAATAAAATTAGGTATAATTTCAACAAATATTTATTGATCTCTCTCACTTTTCAGTATGGCAATTATTGTCCTTCATGAAAAGATATGAAGGAAATACAGCTAATCGACAAATTAGAGTACCAAAAATGTGTGCGCGTGAATATGATCTCTTTAAAAAAAAAATACACTGCAACTAACTCTCAAATGATTCAGGGGGAAAAAAATGAGTACATATGAAGAGAGAACAAAAAACCAAACAAATGTAGAAAATGTGTTAACAATCGCTGAAAATGGATATAGAGTATATAGGAATTCTTTGTATTATTTTTGCACTTCTTCTGTAAGTCTGACATTTTATATATATATATATATATATATATATAACCTTAAAAGTGTAAACTCAACCAGAATGTGTACACACATATATTAAAGGACATTCAACAAATGTGCTGACTAGTAATTCCCTCCAGATGGTGGAATTTATGGACCATATTTATTTTCTTCTTTTTGTTTAGCCACACCTTCTAAATTTTCTACAATGAACCTTTATAAATAATTGTATAATATAAAAAGAAAAAAAACTTCAGAGTAAAGCAAAGAGGGAGAAAAAAAATCAATCAATCTCTAGGGTGTTTGCTCTCAATGTACCTCCTTTCCTTATTGGGGAACCAAGAAGAGGAAGTGAATTACTAAATAATAGAGTAAAATTCCTAGAAAGAATTACCCTGCCATAATAATGCAGTGCACATGGCTGATGCTCAGAGTTCCTTATCTGGGATAGGAGTTTTCAGGTCTATGTTACATATTCAATATTAGTGGTGAGATTAATATTAATTGAAAATTGAAGCAATTAATACCCTGGGGTATAAATCAAGATGCTATGAATTTGGTTATTTGAATAGGAGGGTCCTCAGAATATAGTAATCCAGCAACAAAATGATGAACATGATTTTAAGAAGCGGTTTAGTGACTTAGTTAAAAGGAAGTTCTCTAGAGCTAAATGATGAGAATGCTGATTCTAAATTCTGTCCTTGGTTATTTGTAAAATGAGCATGGTTATAATACCCACCTCATAAGTTAGTTGTTATGTTTAAATATGTTAATTCATTTAAAACACATAAATAGTGTGTTTTATTTAGACATATGGTACATATGTCTAAATAGTAAACGTTGAAAAACCAGAACTGCAGTATAGCATAGCAATTCTGGGATCAACCTGAAAAAGCAGGTCTATTTTATTCTCACAACACTACATTCATTCCCAAATTCAATGTATATTCTTTTCCACCTGTCCTAAGAATCAGCTGACTTTTCTCACCTCAGATCTAGCTCCTCTTTTGCTCATGCAAAGTTTTGTTCATTACTATTTCCTGGGTTCATTTTAGAGCTTTTTCACGATGAGTTTTTTCCTAGCTCAGCCTCATTATCAAGGTCATATGCCTTTTGTTTATCACAAGCATTACATTTCCATTATTTCCTTGTGGAAGGAAGCTTTTAATTTTTGCTCAGGGATGGATGGATGGATTGCTTTAAATTAGTTGTTCTTTAAAAATACTGCTCTTATTCCTTCCAACCACGCATTCTTCTCATTCCCAAAGAGTCTGCAGGTTGGAAGACTCTTTTCCCATCTCTTATCATCCTTCACTGTGGTCTCAAAGACACAAATACATCAAAGTCCTTACAATCGAATGTTTCAATTTGCCATTTTCATTACAAGTGGTTTTTGTACTTATTACAAAAGAATTTGCATTGGTTCCAAGAAAGGATGTCCTGAAAGACAAGGTTCATTCTTTACCAACACAGAGCTTTCTTCTTTACTTTCTCTTTTAACGAAAAGTGGGCCCGGTGGAAATAGGACTGATGAAATTCCTGTTAATGGTAAAGAAATTCCACGAAGTCAACGCTGTTAAAAATATTAACGAAGAGCCCCAATGGGCACGCAGGCCTGTTAGCTCAGTCGGTTAGAGCGTGGTGCTAATAACGCCAAGGTCGTGGGTACGATCCCCATACGGGCCATGCCTTTGATGCCCCCGTGGCAACCTCGGACAGTTTTCTTTGCTCATGATTCAAAAGGAAATCATAACTTCTTACAATCATGAAAGCTTGATTATGACCATTTAGATCCCTTCCCTACCTCTGAACTGATAGTAGCCAGCAAGGGAACGCCTTTGCTCACTGGTTTAAACCTAAATTTGTAAATTAATCGCCTATAAAGGCTCAGGACATACATATTTATCATAGACTAATCATGAATTGCCCCTGGAACTTAAAATGGGGGTAGAATCTCCTGAGTTATCCACTTTATGTGCATGAGTAGTGCATATCTGAACAAAATCAGAATTATATTAAGAAGGAAAAAGGGTGAAATGGATACGAGGTAGCAACTGTGACCAGTAGTATAGACTGGCTTCCTCTACACCTCTGCCACCCCGTTGTAGTGTGCCTTCAATAATACACTGGGCCTGCAGCACTAAAAGCTACATTTCTCAGGCCTCCTTGTCACTAGGATTCCCTGTGTCACGTAGCTTTGGCTGAGCAGATGTACTCGTGCGAGACTTTGGAGAAATGAATACTGTGAGATAAAGCCTGGATAGCTGTTCTGGCATATGTCAGTCTAAATAAAGAGGTAAACTGAGGCAAGTTAAAAGGACCAGAAATTGAGTTTATTTGGGAATAGCAGAGGAATTGCAATTCAAGAAATGCATCATGTAGCAAGCCACGGGTGGGTCTGTTGAGGGTTTGGGGTGGCTGTATTTACGGGCAAGGAGTGTAAAGGGGGGAAAGTCCAGCCAGATTAGTGGCTATCCATGGATCAGGAGATAAGTCTCTGTCTTCTGTAAATCAGGCATTTAGGGGAAATCAGTCCCTCAGTTCTTATCTTCCATTCTTCTGAGGGTGCATGTGTGAGATTCTCTATTTCATATCCTCTGGTTCAATTTTAGATTGAAATCCTTTCACACGTGCGTGGTTGTTGGGATATGTTAGTTTACCTGCAGCTACTGTCTAGGATTTTGTGGAACCAGAAGTGGCAGCAGTAAGATTTCTACCGAAGCATTTTCATGGCTGGGTGCTTCTGACAGTGTAGTATCCACACTTGATTCTGGTCTCCAAGAAACTCTGTAAACTCATAAGAAATCCCTTTTAATTTTACTTAATTAGCGTGGATTCTATTTTCTGAAACTGAGAACGCTGATTAGCTATCAACATTGTCTGCTGCAGTTGTGGTCAAGATAAATGGTGGGAAATAAAGGCCAAAAAACTCCAGTTAAAAAAGCTGTGGTCCATATTTGAGGTAAAGTAAAACTTAAAGGAGTTTAGGCAATTGATGGAGTATAAGAGAAGGCCTTGACATTGGGAACACTGTGAATGACTTCTGACTTTTTAGCTGGCTTTTGCACAGTGAGGCTTACCCATCATAGATCAGCCTACAGATCCTACTCCTTCATGGAGCTTGATCGTTTTACTCATCTATCTGATTGACAGACACCAGATTTCTCTCTTTTCTTTCCTGTGCTGTCCCACAGCCATGATAATCTTTTCTCTTTACCCATTCCACTGATTATGATCCTTGTTTCTCTTTTTATATCTCTATGCTTGTCCACATTCCTTGATTTTCTTTTTGCCCCACTACTCCATCCTAGTATCATTACCCACCATTACCACTATCTGAGATACCTTCGCATTCCTACCTCTTTCCTACTGTCCTACTCTTTCATTCACATAAACTTCATACTCAGGTATCAGCTTTCCCAAGACAGCTTTCCCAAACCAGGCCTGTTGGAAGTTTGTCGCCAAACCTTTGATGATAACATAATGCTTCAGATGATCCATGTCTATGGAACTGGTAACATATGGACCTTAGATACTTTTATCTAAGAGATATCTAAGAGATATCTTTTAGCTAAGAGATATCTTTTAGCTAAGAGAGTTCTCCCTCAAGCCCCTCCTTGTTACTCACCTGTGACCTCAACAGGTTTCCAATCTGTGCACAAAATAGGCAAAGAGTTTGCTTTTATGGAGCTTTCATTCTAGTGGGAGAGACAAACAAGTAAACAAATGAAGGATCAAGATAATTCTGAGTAGTGGTAGGTGTATTATACTTATGAGAAAATAAGACAGGGTGGTATGATGGAGAAGACTGGGTGGAAAACTATTTTAGATGGGGTGGCCAGGGAAGGACATTCTGCAGAGGTCACTTTCAAGCTGATAAGGGAATGTGGAAAAAGTCAGCCATGAATGATTTGAGGCAAAGCACTGGAAGAGAAGGCACAGCAACTCCAAAGGCCCTAAAACCAAGTGACCTTGCAATGCTGTAGGGACAGATGGCCAGTGTGGCTGAAGAAAACTGATAAGGGAAAGGATCTAGTACTCTGGCTTTCCCTGCTCATATATATCTTGGAACAATCTCTAGTTTCAGGTGGTCCAGCTGCAAAGTCTGCTGTTGTGAGGTAGGTTTGCTGATCTGTGGGCTTTGCCATTAGGAAATAGACTGAAGCTGGTGAAGGGTGGAAGAGTATGTTGGCCCCAAATATGCCATTTTGTCATAAGGATTATTTTGAGCTAAAGGCAGTTGAAAAATAGCAGCTATAAGAAGAACACTCTAATTTTCCTTCCTTTTCTTTAAAGTAGGAGATAAAATTTCCATGTGAAAGATGTCTTCCTTATATTCTGAGAAAAGTGACATTCCTATTATTAAGGATGGAAAGCTTAGGCTGAGGGAAATCTTTACAAATTAACCCTTATCTCCCTAGTCAGTTCACCCAATTAACTATCCTAGCTCAAGCCCCTTTGCCTTGTCATGGTTTCATAATGTTACTACTCTTTTTCTGATTCAGTATATATGCATCAACTCTTAACTGCTTCTTTGGGTCTTCATTTCCTTATGAGGGCTCCCATATCACAAAAACTTAAATACATTTGTATATTTTTCTCCTCTTAATCTGTCTTTTGTTACAGGGGACCTAGCTGAGAATTTCGAAGGGTAGAGGGAAAGATTATTTTCCCTCCCCTACACTGGAGTGAGTGACTTGAGTTTTCTGATGTGTGCATTCTTAAAAGTCCCTGGGAAACAAAATCTCAGGTTTCTTCTACAAATACATGAAAAGGAGAAAGAGAGAAACTATAGTTTCAAAAAACTTGAGACATATATGTCCAATGAATTGTTTGTAAAACACATAGATATGATATATATATCTTGTATATATGTATGATTTTTATAATATATATTATAGAATATATTTACAAAATATATAAAACTGGTGAAATTTGAACAATGATTCGACACTTGATCTTATTTTTGTTATTATTTTTAGATGTGATAAGGATATTGTGATTATGCTTTTCAAAAGCATCCTTATCTTTTAGAGATACTTTAGTTTCAGTATTGTGTCAGTCATATAGGAGCTAAGCAGAAGGAAAAATCAGTAATACTGATTTTCTATTTAACATACTGTACTCATTACGGATTTTTTGCATTAATTTTCATTTAAAAATATTGCTTTAAAATATTATTTGTGTCTATTGCTAAGCTTTTTGGCAGCCTCTTAAATTTTGGGCCCGAGGCAAGTGTCTAACTCGTTTCATCTTAGTCTAGGCTGTGTTAAATTTACCAATGACACGTGTCTGAGATTTACTTCAAACAATGTGTCTGGAGGAACGAGGGTTGGGTTATATGTTAATAAGATTGCCGTGAGTTGATAATTGTTGAAGGTGTGAGATATGAACATCGAATTCATTGTACTGTTCTATCTTTGCATATATCCTTTTGAAGTTTTTCCCAAATAATTTCTCTGTCAAACCTTCCCAGCACATTTAGAAGGCAGGGCCTATGACCGAGTTAAAGGCACTTGAAGCTTTAACAGCTAGAAATAACCACAGAGACGCAGAAACCTCCCAGGTTCCTAGAGCGGACCTGGAAATGACGTCAGTGGAGGCAAACCATCCTTTATTCAACCCCAGGGCGGAAGAGTTCGCCGTTTTGTGTTCCGGGCAGTGGGCTTCCGCGGACTCTGGAACAAACACCCTGAATCTCGTGCCCAGGCAGCACCGCCTGGTTCTTCTAGGCGGCTTGAGAAGGGCTAGGCTTCGGAGCCTCCAACCTGACAAAGGTAGGACTTGGGCAAATATCGAGAGGCCTAAGTCTGGGACTAAAGTTGGCCCCCATGGCGCACATTCTTGCTCAGAAGCAGCAGATTGCAAAAATCAGGAGGTGTCGGGGCGGGCGGGGGATGAAGGCAAGTAAGCTCCGGCGCTTCGCCTCCGGACCCCAACACAGCCTCCGCGGATTTGGGAGCGGAACGGAGTCGACGACTCTGCAGAGACGCCTCTGGCCAGAGAGCAGATGGCACAGGCCTGCATACTCGCCATCAATACGGTCCATCTGGAAGCGGCCTGGCCTAGCGGATGGTAATAGGTAACGAGTCACTATTTATGGGTGTGGTTATGAGGGGCGGACGCATGCAGGGAGGCATTCAGGCTCTTGAGCGGCAGGTGCTGGAGAGTGCACATGCTCTGGGTAATAATACTTGGTGGAAAACTGTTACCCGCAAGGCAGAAATGTTGCGACTGTGTTGAGTGCAGTTTGATGATTCTGGTTATCAAGTAAATATGAGCTGTGTAATGGTAAAGGGGGGGGGTGTTCGTCATCAGACAGTACGTCTCCACAGCCAGCCTGCCTTCACTTTAGAACCACCTAGAGAGCTTTTAAATTTCCTAGGTAGTGCTAGTGTGCAGCGGGTGATAATAACCACTGAGGTGCTGTCAGGCCCAAGAAGTGCATCTCACTCTACTCTTCTGGGCGGAAACCATTCTTCTGACACTGTCTAGTCGAAGCATTGGGGCCTAACTAGCACTTAATTTGTGTGTAGAGGTTCTCCGAATGAAATTTATCAGCAGGGTCCAACACTTGGATAATACAGAGTAGAAGAAGACAGTTCTCATTTTATGCTGTCTAATCTGAGGCACTCAGCAATATTTTTCTATGTTTAAGCAGATATTTCTTCAACAAAAAGGAAGAAAAGCAAGATCATTGTTTAGTATAAGAATCAGGGATGTTTGAAGATATGGCTGAGGATGTATTTGCCCTCAGGTTTCATCCTTGTGGTGGCATGTGTCAGAATGTCTTTTCTTTTTAAGGCTGAATATTATTCTATTGTATGTATATACCACATTTTGTATATCCATTTATTCATTGATGGGCACTTGGATTGCTTCCACCTTTTGGATTGTGAATAATGCTGCTATTGCACATGGGTGTACAAATATTTCTACGAGACCCTGCTTTCAATTCTTTGGGGTATGTACCCACAAGTGGAATGGCTAGATCATATAATTCTATTTTTAATTTTTTGAGAAACCTTCATACTGTATTCCATAGCAGCTGCTCCATTTTACAATTCCACCAACAGTATGCAAGGATTCTAATTTCTTCTCCTCCTTGCCAACACTTGTTATTTTCTGAGTTTTTTGATAGTAGCCATCCTCATGGGTGTGAGGTGGTAGTATCATTGTGGGTTTGATTTGCATATGCCTAATGATTATCGATGTTAAGCATCTTTTCCTGTGCTTATTGGCCATTTGTATATCTTCCTTGGTGAAGTGTTCAAGTTCTTTTTCCATTTTCTAATCAAGTTGTTTTTTTTGTTGTGATTTTTTTATTTTTAATTGAAGAACCTCCTTCATCTGCTATTCTTTGCAGGGATGGTAGATAAAAGAGAAGATACGCTCAGAAATAAGTCTTGAATCATGTTCAATTCTTCTGGCTTTTTTTTTTTTTTTAGTATATGTGTGTAGAGAAGGTAACACTTAAAAAATGAATTCTTGTTTTCCAGATGGGCAAGGTGAAGACAGAATTCCCAGGCAGCAGGATGGTAAACAGTGCAGATCTGAGAAACAGCCTGCTGACCTCTGGTAACGTGTATAGCAACAGCAGGTAAGTCTGGAGAGAAAGAGTTTTATAGATCATGTAGGAGACTTAGACATGCATCTTGTAGCCCAGTGCTGTCCAGTAGAACTTTGCATAATGGTGGAAATGTCCTGCATCGGCGTTGTCCACCATGGTAGTCACTGGCTACCTGTGGCTATTGGACGCTTGAAATGTGGCTAGTACTATTGAATTTATTTTATTGAATGTTTATTAATTTTATTAGCTCCATATGGCTAGTGATCACCATATTGGACAGTACAACTCTAGGCAGTGGTTTTAAATGAGAAGTAGCATAACCAAATTTATATCTTAGAAAGATTACTTTATAGTCAGAATGTGGAGAATGTGTTGGACAGACACAAGACCCCAAGCAGTAAAATCAGTTAGGAGACTTTTGAAATAATCTAGGGAAGTGTGTATAAACTTTAGCCACCTCCTCAGTTAACAGCCCTTTATTCTCTTTTTTTTTTCATGTATTTGTTAGGTTGTTTATATGATTAGAACCCCAAAGAACAAGTAACAGTGGTTTAAGTAGGATAGAAAATTTATTTATCATGTGAATGTCCTGCTGAAAGTCAAGTCAGAAATTTCTGGAAGCTCTTCTCCAAAAAGTTCTCCAGTGGCCTGTGCTTTTCTTGCTGCTCTGCGATCTCCAGAGCACTATCCTTGTCCACATGGGCAAAACCAAATCACAGCCTATAGGAAAGGGAAGGAAAATATTGTGACCAAGCAACTTCCTTTTAAGCAACATGACAGAATGAAAGTTGCCCACAACACTTTTGCTCACACTCTGTGTTAAGCTAAAACTTGGGCCATTCTTTCTGACATCAGAGGGGCCATATATTTAGGAAAGTGTTTGTAAGTATGAAAAGCATGGGCAAATTTTCGGCCACAGCTCAGCCTTTATATAATCGTGTCCTTGCATGGAGAAAGAAGGAAGTGGTCTTTGAGTGTGAGGAATAAGAGAAAACTTTTGTACAACATCAGAGAATCCTTGCTGTACTGGTCTGCTAGGGCTGTGGTAACAAAGTACCACACCTGGATGACTTAACCAACAGAAATACATTGTCTCACAATTCTGGAGTCTGGAAGTCCAAAATCATAGTGTCAGCAGGGTTGATTCCCTCTGAAGGGCAGTGAGGGAAAGATCTGTTTCAGGCCTTTCTACGCTTGTAGATGGCCATCCTTTCTCTATGTCTCTTCACGTTGTCTTCCCTCTGTGTGTGTCACTGTGTTCATCTTTCCTCTTTTTATAAAGACACCAGTCATATTAGATTAGGGCCCACCCTAATGACCTCACTTTAACTTTTCCTCATTTTATTTTTTTAAAGACCCTGTCTCCAAATAAGGGTCACATTCTGAGGTACTGAGGGATAGAACCTAAATGTTTGAATTTGGGGGTAATACAACTCAACCCATAATACCTAATAAATATCCGACCAGAGTTCACATCTCATTTGACACCAGGAATCCATATTCCTTAAGGAAACCATTCATAATAACATTTAACATGGTTTTATGGCAACCCCAAATAAGTTTGTCAACTGCTGCTCTGTTTTGATAGTTAAAGCAGAGGTGCCCAAAGTACAGACTTCAGTGTTTTAAACAGTTAGAAAAGAAATAAATCCAGTCCTGCCTGTCTTCTTTAAATAGTCATCCAGTTTCTTCTGTCAGGGAACCTAAATCTCCAGTTATTAATGCCAGCCTGAAATTCAGGACAGAAGAACTTAATTCTTAAGTTAATGCTCCTTGTTCCGCAACTTTATATAAATAAAACAGGAAGAAAATACACGAAGAAGCCTTTTTTAAAGAAGTATATGATATATTTGGGAAGTCACATTAAAACACAGGCACACCGCAAGAACTACCCTGTAGGACTACTTATAAACAGGTATTTAAATAACATAAGCGGCATTTACAAGTTCAGTAGAATCTTTTAAAAAAGGAAGAGAGAGAGCAATTAAGAGGCTTCCATGCTCTCAGGTTTTTTGATTTCATGTGATGGCTGAGATGGAGCATGCAGAGGAGTAGACATCCTTTTTGTTAAAATATTTGGATGCTTGAGTCAAGAAATGTGGGCTTGAGAGCCATATTTTTTTGATCTTTAAATATCTAATGAAAGCTGTGGACTGACTCCTCAAAAAAATACACATACATTTGATATTTTGCATGAGTTTCTGTGTGTTCATGGATACCCTTTAGGCAGATGCTGTATATTATTTATCCTAAACTCCTTTCTCCTTTGATTTCCTCCACCATGGTAGCTAGAAAGCCAAAATCCTTCCCTTTCTTCTCTCTTGTAGTTGGGGTGGGATGTGAGCTGGGTCTGACCACTGAGATTCAAGTGAAAGCCGCTCGTGGGGGACTTCTGGAAACATTTTTAAAATGCGAATGACTTCTCTAAAAAAATAAAATATAAAGGGAGGGGCTGTGACTTGGCTGGCATGCTCCATCAACTCTTTACCCTATATCCTTTGCTCTTCTCTCTCCCTGTCTGGAACTCAGACAAGATTCCTGGAGGAACAGCAACTATTATAAGTCTGTGATGATAAAAGCCACGGAACAAAGACAATTGAGCAAAGAAGACAGAGGGAGCCTCGGAACTTCATGACATTCTTGAACAGTGGTGCCAGCCCTGGACGATTGACCTCAGGACCTCTTGCTAAATGACATATACTAACTCCTTTCTGTTTAACCCACTGGAGTAGAATTTTCTTTTGCAGTGAATCCAATCCTAACTGATAGGCTAATATGTATTAGCACCTGTTGTGGGCCAGTGGAGTTCTAAGAATGTTTATGTACTAACGTTTTTAATCCTCACAATGAATGACTTTATGAGATAGACCAAAGGTTCTCAAAGTGTGGTCCCTGAGCCAGCAGCATTAGCATCACCTGGAAACTTGTTAGAAATGCAGATTTGGGGGCCTGACCCCAGACCTCCTGAAGCAGAATCTCTGGGAGTGGGGCCCAGCAGTCTGTTTTAACAAACCCTCCAGGCGATTCTGATGTATGCTGATGTTTGACAACTTTTATCTCTGTAGGTAGGGTATTGTTGTTGTCCCCATTTTACAGATAAGTAGACTGAGCTGAATTTAAGTCACTTGCCCAGTGTCACACAACCAGCAGGACTGACTCCTAAGTCTGTGTTTGTAGCCACTATGTTACACATGTTAAGAACTCCTGCTCTAAAGTAGTAGTCTTCAAAATTTGAAAGCATGCTCCTCTGAAAAATTATGTACCCCCCTGCACAATTTTAGATCAACATCTAAAAATTTCACATAAGTTCAAACAGTTGTAAAGAATCTGATTTCCAGTACATTGTAAATTGTGCCATTTCAAAATGTGTTCCATCACTCTTCTAAATGAATCTAAATACCATAGTGATTATTTTTTAAATGGACTATCATCTATTTAAAAAAATAAGTTTTCTCTAACATTTGAAATTTTACATCTTCTCTTTTGTATTTGAACTCGTATTTTCATTCCCCTACCCCACAAAAATACATTCTCTTGTAACATGGCTGTTTTTGATCTATTCTGCTGTGCTCTACCCCAGGCTAACTGGTTCATATGTCAGCTCATCTCAATTTGTTCTCAATTCTTTACCAGGAGCTTGAAATGACAAACTGAAACATTATTTAAATCTCCAACCTCCCCCTCTTTATCTTCTTATTCCCCTGCAGCTGAAAATGTCAAATAGCCTAGGGGAAGAATGCTCTATGGGCAGTAAAATGTATTAAAAGAAAATCTAATCAGAAGATCTTAGCACTGTCATAAGTATATACATAGAGGGAAACAGATAAATTTAAAAATGGATACAAGGATATGTAGAAATTAATAAATGACACAGTTGATATTTCAATTCAGTAGGTAGGCAAAATTGATTTTAAAATAAATTGTGATGCTATAACTAACTTTGCCTATTGGAGAAAACAAAGATGGACATTTACCTCTCAGCCAGTAATAAATCAAGTTCCAGATAGATTAGTGACTTAAATACAAAATATAAAGTAATAAAACATGTAGTTGCAAATAATAAGAGAACTCAGAAGAAAAATATTTACTTGGAAACTATTGCATAAGAAAAGTTTGAGCAACAAAGGCTTAATAAAAATATGCTGCGATGAAAGCCTACAAAATCATAATAAGCTATCTTAAATCAGATGTACACAAATGGGAAATTCACAGAAGAAAAAAATCCACCTGAAAATTAGAAATGAATGAGTCTGAGAATGAGATGATAGTGAGGGGGCTGCTTTGGTCTATCACTTCATTGTTTTAACCAAGGACAGTGTCTTCATGCTATCTTAATTCCTTAGTCTATGAATTGCCAAATATTTTGATGCTCTTACACACTGCTTTCCAGTGGTCTTCTAAAATGTTTCTTAATAAATTTAAATCATTCTAAAGAATGTAATTGCCAGTATATGGTAAGATTTGAACATTAAAAGAGTCCAATCCATCATTGATTTTTATCCATTGGAACCTAAGAGCAATTTGATATACCCTAGCATCCTTTAAAAATGTACTTGGTATACTTTTATTTAACAGTCGAAAAATGTTCATGAGTTATTTTTCTCTTTCAAAGGCATTTCTGTTCTATAGCTGTCATGGAATTTTATCCCCATATATTGCATTTTTTATGCTTAAAGGCTGTGACTGATTATTATACTACTCCAAAACAGAAAAATATATTAAAAATGAGATATGATATTTAGTTATTTCCAATGAGTGTCTTCGTATTTTAAGAATCTCCCCCCACCCCACCCCCCAGTTTGAGTTGTTTTCAAGTTTAATAGTAACGTGATCAATAAAAAGTATCTCAAAGTATTTTTGAGAAGTATTTAGTATATGAAGAGTAAAATCGTATTTGAACCTAATGAAAGGGACAGGACTTTTTCCCCCAAGTTAGCTCATGTGTCTGCGGATGAAAATTTCTGGGAGCTGGAATGGGAAAGCTTCCGTAGAAATAGCAGAATTATCAGAAATTTGCAGAGAGGAGATGGATAACCAGGTAAACCTCAGGTCCACACGGAGATTTGAACTCGGATCGCTGGATTCAGAGTCCAGAGTGCTAACCATTACACCGTGGGGCCTGTTCTCACTTAGTGTTTGCTAAATTCTTGGATGATATAGTTCTTCCTCCCTAAGTCCCTTTATCTGGTTATCTGAAAGGTATAAGCACATTTTGCTTTTCTTCCTCTACGATTAAGTCATGGACGCTTACCTGTCACATGCCTGCATTCATCCCACAGAGTGCTCGGTTTTGTGACAAGTGTTCTGTACTATTACTTCACCCAAGGCTCACAATCGCCCTGTGAGATGGGAGGCATTATCGCTATTTTACAGGTGAAGAAACTGAGGCAGAGACCTGGTGTCTTTCACCCTACTTTATTGGATCCTGTTGCTTTCACGAAAATTCGTCTTTTTCTAGGGTGATAATCTTTCTCTTTTACGGACGCGTTATGGAAAGATTTACCAAAGTAGCAGAGGAGACATTGGTGTTTAAGAAAAAACTGAAATAAACATGCTTGGAAGACGCGGCTGGAGGAAGGATCCCTGCAGTCCCGGGAACACAACTCAGAGTTGGGGGGCGGTGGGAGGGAAGCAGAAAGGAGAAGCGCTCGGGAGTTTTCCTAGGACCGAGTCCAGCCCCACGGCCCTCCTGCTCCCCTTTCACCAACGGGAAATATGAGCAGAGGAGACTCCCAAAAGGACACAAAGAAAATTCCCGCCCCGCCTGTCACATCTATTTCCCGCACACACATAGGCGCCCACACTTCGTGAAAACCCACAAGACAAATCAGTTTCTGTGATGGGTCTTGGTGAATGTTCTGAGTCGCATCCGAATCCAGTATCTTCACAAACTCCTTGCGCTGGCTTTTCGCTGGCTCAGAGCGCGACGATATCCTGCGCAAGTTTAGGAGTGAGTGCCTAGCAAATTCTTTAGTGGTATAGGGGAGTCCAGTTTTGCTCCAAATATTTTTCCAGGATTTCAGATTTTAAGCGAAGATAACGCTGGAGGCGGGCTTCGAGGACGGCGCGCCCTCTTGTGGACACAGACTATAAAGCGCAAGCCCTCCCTCCCCGCCCCAAACAAAACCCCACCAAATACCCCAAACAAACCAACAAAAAACTCCACAACCCTATAAGTATCCCTGTAAACACCAGGCTTCTTGCAGGATTCCCTTGCAGAAGGATTTTTTCAGGGTGGCTTTTACTGGAAAAATCTTAAATTGGTTCTTTTCTGGAAAGCTGGGTTGGGAGTTTTCCTCAAGCTTAGAACAGGTGGAGAATGGCCAAGGACGGTTCATTTTTTGCATAGAGTGGGTAGGAAACCTTCAGGAGAGAGGGTAAACATCCTCCACTGGAGATTCTAAACTGTCGAAACCTGGCAGATTCAAGAAAAATGTCCTTACAAAGGAGATGCTTTTAAACCTGTGTGGGGAAAGCCAGGTAGATTCCTCTTCCCTCGGCATAACCGGTCAGCGACGAATACACCAGTTCAATTACATTTTCCAACGCCACAGGGAAGAATAGTCCCAATGGCCTTGACCCTGCGCGGTTCCCGATATGTTAACAAAAGTGCACCACGTGCAGGAAGGTGCCTGTGACTTGTGCAGCAGTGGCTCCCCGTCTAGCAGAGAAAAGCATCTGTACTTCTCCAGGGCCACATCCTACAGCTTTCCCAGACTCTTGCCTCCAGGCAAACTGTGATGAGAGCAGCAAGTGAAACCCTTCTGAGTAGGGGACAAATAAGTGTAGCGTTCAGAGGTTAAGGTCTGTCTCTTTCCTGCACCCTCAGAAAGGGAAAAAGAACACCTTCAGCCTAAATCCTAGCTTTCTGTGCAGCGCTCAAAAATCTTCAGCTGAAGGACAAATGTGTAATTAGTGCTTTCCAGAGGCTAAGCCCATGGCAGGCACTGGCTTCCCTACAACCAATAGGTAACCGAAACTAGGCACATACAGACTTCAGGAAGACAGGGCAAGATGTAGTCAAAGGAGACTTTCTTTTCAAACTCTCATTCAAAAGTGCAAAATTCAGTGCTCCAATTACACATCCCCCCACCCAACTTTAGCTACCGCTGTGGTCTCATTAAGATAGAGTCGTGGTTGACATTCACCTTCAGGGAGGCTTCTGCTCCAGTCTTGGGCAAAGACTTGTTCTTAGAGTCACTGTAGACTTGGGATCATTGAAGGAAAAGAGTGAAAAGAAATCTGGGAAGAAGTGAAGCAGACAGATTTGGAACCAAGCGTGGACATGAACTGTCCTGGGTTCTGGGATGATCAAACCAGATTAGGTGAAAACTTTATGCACTCAGCATAAAGTTTGTTTGTTTGTTTTGTTGGCCATGCATCTTGTGGGATCTCAGTTCCCCAAACAGGGAAAGCCCGGAATCCTAACCACTAGGAACCAGGGAACTCCCTGCACTCAGCAAGTATTTTTGAACTCCTAACAGGAAACAGGGACTCTGTGACTGAGAACTGAAAGGTGAACAAGGCCACAGTACTGGTCTCTCCCCTAGGAGACCTTGCTGTCTAGAGCAGGAGGGAGGGCTTATCAAACAAGCAATTAAAACCTGAGGTGGTAGGAGAAGGGGACATTCCGGTGCTGAGGAAAGAGATGGGGCACGAAAGCCTAGAGGAAGGGAGTCAATGAAGTCCTCAGTAAGAAGGGCTGAAAGGGCTAAGTTAATATTTGAGGAATGAGTAGAGAATCAGACCTCATAACATGAGGGGAAATGGGAGGGCAAAAAAGTTTTGCTGGTAGAAATGTGGAGAGAAAAAAAAAAAGGAAGAATAGAAATAATTTTATCGTGGCTTGTGACTAGAAGGTAATTTGGAGGTAAGTGTGTGACAGGAACGGTGACAAATGAGGTTGGAGATGTGGGCAGGTTAGGGCAGCAATCATTAAAATGTGGAAAGCTGCCCGAGCAAAGTGAAAAGAACTTGTCCTGTCTTAGGATTCTCAAAGGTGACAACAAGGGCTGCTCACTCATGGGTTGCTACCTGCAGTTTGAAGAACTGTACCACACGGATCAACGTAATCGAAGTGCAGAAGTATTACTAACATAAGTCTAAGAAAGAATCTAAGGAATTTGCAGCTAAGATGGGACGAGGTGGCCTGAAAGTGGTTAAGGCCCGGGACTGCTAATCCATCGCGCTCTGCCTGTGTGGGCTCGGATGCCACCCTCTGAGAAAGCTCAGTGAACAGCAAAGCCGCGAGGGAAAGCAGCTTCTAATCAGATATTTATCACGTCTCAGTTTAGACTTCCTTTTCCAGTTTTAGGGTAATGTGGCCATTCTTTTAAAAACAGAAAGTCCGTTTGCATGCGTACATAGATTCCTTTCTAGGAATAAAGCGAGGGGAGACAGTCGAGAGACAGCCCCTCCGCGCCCGGACCTGGGCACAGGTAACAGGGTTGGCGGCTGCTCCCCGCGGCGCTGGTTTCTGCATATAGCTTCGCTCCAGCAGCCGGTGAGCTCCGATTTCCGAAGCTTGACCAAGATACTATTGCTCATTATGACTGACGTGTGGTGGGCTGGATTACAGAGGGAAATGCTGGTTTTAAGGGACGAGATTGCAGAAATAAAAATGAAAACGAGAACATTCAGCAAGGTCCCACCGAGATTTGAACTCGGATCGCTGGATTCAAAGTCCAGAGTGCTAACCATTACACCATGGGGCCGACAAGGAGCAATTTTGGAAAGGTATCTCTTGTGACAAATATCCATCTTTTAGGCACCGGCTCCCAACTAGTAAATTTTAAACAACGTGTTCCCCCCACCCCACCAACAAAACTGTACCGCCCCCTGGAGGGGCATTTTGAAAACGTGTGGCTGTTTTGGTTGTCTCAATGGCTCAGGGCACAACTGGCGTTGACAGGACAGGGCCAGAGATGCTGGAAGTCCAGCTGTGCTCAGGACAGTCCTATACCCAAGAATTATCGTTAGGACTGCACAACTTTTGTAAAACGACATTTTCATCTGGGTTTTCAGGGACCTTTTCTAAGGGTGAAATCCCTGCTTCCACCTTTGTACCTCCCACTTAATCATCTTATATACAACTGGCAATGCTGTGTGGGACCTGGTTAGGATTTTGACTTTTATCCTGAGATGGGAAGTCACAGCTTCTGGTTAAGTGTCCTGGGAGACTCACTTTTGGAATATATGAGAAGTCTGAACATTCTGGGCCACCACACAGTTACGAAGCCAGACCACATAAAAGTGCTCTGGCAGACAGTCCCAGCCCACAGCCAGTGTCAGTTGCCAGACATGTGGGTGAAGATGCTTCCAGACGATTCCAGCCCTCAGAGGCTGTCCCAAGAATCACAAGTCAGTGACCCTCCACCTGGGGCCCCAGACATCTTGGAGCAGACAGTCATTCCTGCTGTGCTCTGCCCTAATTCCTGATCACAGAATCCATGAACATAATAAAATGTTTTGTTCCACCGAGCTTGGGCTGCTTATTATGCAGTAACAGTAACCTGAACAACTCTAGAAACAGGAATTTTCCTGATCTACTCCCTTAGTTTTACCCAGTAGGACTGTCCCCAATTTTTTGCCACTATAAGTAATGCTTTAGTGAACGTCAGTGTCTTCTTATGGGGCTATTTAAGTTTGTCATATGTTTTCAAAAATGATGATTGTTTACAAAATTGTTGGGCTTGCGTGGGGTTTTGTGAGAGTGGGATGATTAGAGATAAGAAAACTCCCCTAAAGACACCATCTAAGTGCTATGTACGGTTATTATATTAAGCTGTAAAAAAACATTTGTTGGGGTGTCATTCATTGAGTGTACATTCCAGGCTCTGCACTTGGTGCTGGGGTATGGCTGAGAACAAGACTCCTTTGTTGGAATTCACCTCTTTCGGGATGGTTTTGCAATAACACTGTTTGCTTCCCTGGATCTAGAGCCTTGCAGAGGCGGCGCCACCTCGTCTTGCGTTGCAGGGCATCTTTTTCAGCAGCTATTTAGAAAACATGCAGGCTGCAAAGGCTCTGTGCAGAAATTAAGTTGGACTAAGAGAAAAAGACACAAGAAGCTCAAAACTGCTCACCCCATAGCTCCCTTTCCCCAGCCACAACGGCCTCTTGCAGTTCCCAGAACACACTAAGTACCTGACTTGATTACTTGTTCCTTTTGCCTGGAACAGATTTCCCCAGGTAGTGACTCAGCACTTTATGCCAATGACTCCTCCACAACGCCTTGTCTGCATACCCTACTTAAAATTGAGATCCCCAACTTCCTATCCCCTTTCCTGCTTTATTTTTATCCAAATCACTTACTAAGGAGCTGATATATTAAGAATTTTATTAATTTATTTTTTTATTGCCTAGCTTACCCCTTCCCTCAAAGTGTCACATGAGCAGGAACTTTCACAGGCTTTTTTTTTCCCTTTCACAGGTTTTTTTTTCCCAAGAAACTTTCACAGGCTTTTTTTCACTGTGTATCCTCCATACTAGCATAGTGCTTGTCACATAATCATAGGTGCTTAACAAATACTCGATGATGAAATAAATTAATTTCCCTTTTGCTGGCTGATTGGGTCACATAAAATCATTGGCTCTACAATGATATGCCTGATTTATAACTGGAATTGGCAATACTTTCTATATAATTCTTCTTCCCTTATTGTATGATGCTTAATTATTTCCCTGATACATATATTGTTTTATTCGATCCAAACAACTTTTTGATGAAACCGGGCTGGCTTTCTACCCCTGTTTTGCGGATAAGGAAACTGGTACGAGTTTCACTGACTTGTCTGTGATCTGCACAGTGACCAGAATGGCATTTGCCTCTTTGTCGTAGTGAAGTCACCCCTCGGTGACCTCAGATCATCCATTTTCTGGTATTTTGTTTTGTTTTGCCAAGGAACCATGGCCTTGGTATCTAAGAGTTCTAACTCCTACCTTCATTGCATGGAGAGGGAGAGGAAAACCTGGGGGCCACTAAATGAGAGGTTGGTTGGACCTCTGCTTGGTTAAGCTTGCTGGTCTCCTTCTCACCCCTTTCCCTTTCTTCCTGCAGCACAGTTTTACAAATGACAAAGTTTTGTTTTAAAATTCTAAGTCTGTAGTCTTTTTTTGTACACACAGATACTGAAGTTCTAAATCAACACATTTGAGAGCCTAAAGGGTGCTAACCTCTCCCATATGTAAGTGCATCTTTGGGGGCTCTCATCTGGGAATTCAGTTTTATAAACCTTATGTGGGGTTCTTTCCCAGAAGTTGAAGAAAGGGTACAGAAATAGAACCTGGTCATAACAGGAGCAGGAATAGATGGATGAGGTTCTTTGAAAGCACTTCCAAATCTCTAATGTTTCTCAGATATTAAGAAATCATGCAAATGTAAAATGATATAAAAGTGAAATTCCAACAATTTAATGACAGATATGTGCACGGGAGTTGAGATGGAATGCTAGAATCCGAGCAAAGGAAAGGTGAGGTGTGAGGATTGTTGGTGACCTCTACCTCAAAATCCTCCAGGGAGACAATTAATTCATGCTAGATTGCAAGTGTGACTGTTTAAGATACAATTATACCAAGGATAAAGAGAGAGAAGTTATAGTACTGTTAAAGATTTATGAAAATGTTCTTTAGGAATCAGGCTACTTCATTTACTTTCTTGACTTACTAAAGCAATTTGTGACCAATAAATTGGTCAGTCAGGCCAGGCATACTTCTCATTACAACTAATATAGTGAATTCTAGTTTGATGAGCATCTCTTGTGAATTTTGTTATCGTGAATATATTCCTCAGATGTAAGAATCCTAATAAAGTCCCAGCTTGAAGGATTCCATTGTTACTTCCAGTTTATAACAACTAAGGCTCATAGAAACACTGGAAAGGGAAGCAGGCCCTCCTTACGCTCTATGGATTCTCGCATCTCTGTTACAACTTCTGTCTTATAAACCTGCTGAGACAGACTAAATAGTAGGTTCTCATAGAAGAATATGAGGTTATAGAAAACAAATTTATTAAAAAACCTGCATGAACGAAGGTGAGGAATGTACCTACTAAACATATGAAAATAACAAAAAACAAAGAATACCCTTATTATTGACAATAAGCCAATCTGTACAGTAGAGAGGACTTCCTGGATGGTGGAAGATAAAGCCCTTTTGAAGGATAAAATCCTCTGCAGTCTTTTTTCTGTTTTTCATGTAAAATATGAACTCAGGCCTGCTTTTTCTTATAATATTAACTACTTAAATTTAAGAACCTAACCTTAAAAATGAAAGTCTATAATTAATGATTCTCAAAAAAGTAAGATGTTCCTCTACCCTGAAATTACAGTTCCAATCCTCCTTCATAAAAGTAGTCAAAAGAATTTGATCTAAAGAGTTGTCAGATTCTCTTTCTCCTGTCCAATATGGAATTCTCTGCCGGTATTCAAAACTACCACCGAGTTGTCTGTTCTCAGTTAATAAAAATGTGGGAGTCTCATTTGATTTGTAAGAGATCTCCTAGGAAGTCCAAACATTAGACATTGTTGCATATTCCTTAGATATAGATCTATGCAGTTTGTAATTCTGATCCCCTGGCTGGCTGCAAAGGTAACAATGTTGTATTTGACATCTCTTTTTAGGTGGTTAAAAAGAGGACTACTAGTTCCAAAACGGACCAATGGTACTTTCTTTTTCTCCTTCATGCTCAGGGGAACAAAGAAACTCCTATGACTGCTAGGTTAATTTAACAAGTAACGTGAGAGTCTGCTTCATTTAAATAACCACACAACACTAAATTGGCATCTTGAATCGTGAATACTTCAGAATCTTATTTGATAAACGTTTCATGGTTCATACCTAATGGTTTTATACTGAAATCCTGTCATCGTTTTGAGAAGCCCAGTCCTGTAGACTTTAGTCCCACTGACCATTTCCAATGCCTTGAATGTGATGTCCACTTTCTTACTTCAAGTACCCAGAATGCTGTTTTGTACACCACCCTCCTTTATTGGTAATATTATTTATTCTGTGCTCCTTGGGCTTTCCATGCACATCTCTACTGAAGCATTTATTATCTTACCTGTGTTTTGTTTATTTATGGACAATGTGTACATATGATTCAAAATTCAAAGTGCTTAAAACGGGCACAATTAAAAAGAGCCTCCATCCATCCCTGCCCCTAGGCCATCCAGCACATTCCGCATTCTCTGGTTAATCTCTTTTTCGTGCCTAAAATACATCTCTGAGTCCACAGCACCTTTTCTTCCCTCCAAGGGCACCGCACCTTAGGCCTCACCTTATCCAAGATGAACTCAGCTACTTCGGGAGTTCCGCCTTTGTTTGGAACAAGGAAGGGGGCGGAACGAGAAATGCGAGTCTTTCCCTCTCGAGTTTCTCTAGTTTTTAATTTGGTCCGAAGAATTCAAATAAACGGCTGCCCCCCCCCGCCCCCCCGCCTTGAGTACACCTTTTTTCCACGGTTGTCTTTAGAGTTTCGATTTATCTGTACTTTCAACATGGCAAGGCCACGGCAAGGCCACGGCAAGGCGGGGAGGGGCTAGGGTTAATGGTGCTGCTAAGAGCCACGGTAAGGTCCTGTGTGCCAACATCCAGGGTATCACCAGGCCCGCCATCCGGCGCCTGGCCTGCCGCGGTGGAGTCAAGTGCATCTCCGGTCTCGTCTACAGAGACCCGCGGGGTGCTGAAGGTCTTACTATGAAATGTGACCATGACGCCATAACCTACACCCAGCGTGCCAAGCGCAAGACGGTCACCGCTGTAGACTTTGTTCTCTCAAGCTCCAGGGACACACCCACTATGGCTTTGGCGGCTGATTGCACTGTATCTTGTATTGCTGTTTTCAATTGTAAAAGCTCTTTTCAGGGGTACCTATCTTTTCTTTTAAGGGGTTATCTGTTCAGATCACGTATTGTAGCTGAAGTCTTGTTCCTTAGTTCCTGCACTAGTGTACGTCATCGTGGTCTGCTGCAAAGTGATACGAGAAAAAGGGCTATGCAGTCAATGGGTCTGGGGTTCCTGTACACGTAAAAATGGCTTCCATTCACAATGCTTACAGGCTCCCAGGCGCACTTATAGAATGTGCTAAACTGCAAACATTTTAACCTTGGGGCTTCCTAACTGTGAAATTAAACTAGTATCTAAAGGGAACCAGTCCAGTGACCTCCTGGATTTCCCTGGCGTTGTCATTGTTGTTCTCGAGGTTTTCAGGTATTGTCTGTCCAGTCAAAACCTGGGGAGACGGGCTAGATGAATCAAAGAACATAGTGTTGACACCAGAAGTGCTCGCCAAAATGCACTTCCTTGTCTGAACATTTGTCAGATTAACACCAAATTTGGGTTAAACGCCACCTCTTCAAATATTACCCAAATCCAGCAAAGACACCTCCTCCTTCTCTCTCCCCGCCACCTTCCCCCACCCCCCGCACGGAAATGACAGACAAGGCGCCCCAGCTCTTTCTTGAGGAGTGTTAAGTAGCTCTGAAAAGAGCCTTTGGGTTTGGTAACGCCTATAAACACATTTACTTGGAGCTGGTATACTTGGTGACAGCCTTGGTGCCCTCAGACACTGCGTGCTTGGCCAGCTCTCCAGGCAGCAGGCGAACGGCCGTCTGGATCTCCCTGGATGTAATGGTCGAGCGCAATGCGCCAGGCGCGACACCTCGCCCGCGATGCGCTCGAAGATGTCGTTAACGAACGAATTCATGATGCCCATGTCCTTGGGCGAGATGCCATTGTCCGGATGGACCTGCTTCAGCACCTTGTACACGTACACGGAGTAGCTGTCCTTGCGGCTGCGTTTGCGCTTCTTGCCATCCTTCTGAGCCTTAGTCACCGCCTTCTTGGAGCCCTTCTTCGGGGCAGGAGTGGACTTCCGCAGGCTAAGGCATGCTGAAGTACTGCTATCGAAATGAAACAAAGGACCAGGAAAGTAAAAGGCGCTTCTTTAACAACAAGGGTTTATGCAAATGAGGTGGGATAAAGGTGGCTGGTGATTGGTGATTGTTCTCCAGTGACGTCATAGCTCAATTTTTGCCCAGTCAAGGTAGGCATCCTGCATAGTGGCGTTTCCATTGGCCTAAATGAAAGTAAAATGTTAGCCAATCGTACCGCTTCCTTTTCGCGCCTAGCAGGGCCTATAAAATATGCGTTTTTAAATTTTTGCTTCTTACCTTTGATAGCGGTTGTTGATCCCGAGCCATGTCCGGGCGAGGCAAACAAGGCGGCAAGGCTCGCGCCAAGGCTAAGACTCGCTCTTCGCGGGCCGGGCTCCAGTTTCCCGTGGGCCGAGTGCACCGCCTGCTCCGTAAGGGCAACTACGCCGAGCGGGTCGGGGCCGGCGCGCCGGTGTACCTTGCGGCGGTGCTGGAGTACCTGACGGCCGAGATCCTCGAGCTGGCGGGCAACGCAGCCCGTGACAACAAGAAGACGCGCATCATCCCACGCCACCTGCAGCTGGCCATCCGCAACGACGAGGAGCTCAACAAGCTGCTGGGTAAAGTCACCATCGCGCAGGGTGGGGTCCTGCCCAACATCCAGGCCGTGCTGCTGCCCAAGAAGACCGAGAGCCACCACAAGGCTAAAGGCAAATAGAAGTCTGGATTAGTTTAATGCAGCTCAAGTTTCTCAATCAAACCAAAGGCTCTTTTCAGAGCCACCTACAGTTTTCTGGGAAGAACTGAGCACTAGGTTTATAAAGCTTATACTCTAGATAATACTTAGGACCATTATAGGTGAATTATACCAACCTCAAAACTTGTGTTAGGAAGTGATTTCCACTCCATGTTAAAGTGTGTGAAATAACCTATAAACTTTGATTCATCACCATTGGCAGATTTGAGAGGTTATGTGGAGTGAGTCATTCTTAAGTATTGTCACCTTCACCTCTACCCATCATGAACCTCTGGAAAGCACAAACTTCTGGTGGAAGGTCAATGTGCCTTTTTGTGGCAGTTTTAAGACATTTTTGTTTTCTGGGTTCTAGACATCCTGAATGTTCAGGGATCAAACCAAACCTGTATCTTAGGTCAAAGGCCATTTTTGGAGCCGTAAGATATCTGAGAAAGACCTAATTTCACATCAGTGTACATTACCTTTTACATTGCTGATTAAGGAATATTTAAATACTCAGGCTTCTTATTGGAAAAGTTAGCTGAGGTGCCTGACAATTATACTCATTGTTTATTATTGGGTTCTCAAGTATTTTCCAAGCTCCCTTGCACCCATCCATACAAACATGTCTACATAAGTCGATGATCATTCGTTTCAGGATAAAAATGCTAAGTTCTAGTTTAAAATGCCGTTTTCTTAGTCTTTTTATTGTTAAAAGACCCTGTACTGATGGGATTAGATCGTTTTTTCCTTAAAAAAAAAAAAAAGCTTGCCTTGGTAATTTCTAGGCCCTGGGGGGAGGGGGAGGATCAGATGTATCAGATGCCAGGCAAGGAGGCTCTCCTAAGGTTCTGCCAGTTGCTAAGGAACTATTGGATGTAGCTGCAAACCCAAGGGGTGTGTAGCTTGCGGTAAACATAGGTTACTGGTGGGGAATTAAGATTCTTTAAAAACAAAGGAATTACATTCCTAAAATAGAAAAATAAATTGTGCTGCAATGGAATTGTTTTATATTAACTAACAATGAAAAGAAGTTCATGTAAGGATGGGTTTCCCTATGAAGTTATTAACCCTTTAATTCCGCACATGCAAATCAGATTGTACTTACAGAAAAAATTTTTAAAGTTCTTAAAATTCGTGTTTGAAGGAAAGCTGAGGGGTGATGGTACAGGGCTGCTATTAACCAATTGTGGCCACTGATCACTGGATATGTGGCTCGTTTGAACAAAGCAGTAGACATGTAATATACACACTGGATTTCAAACTGCAAAATAAAAAAAATTAATGTGAAATATCTAACAATTATATTGATTACATGTTGAAATGAATATTTTAGATATATGGGGTTAAACAGAATACTACTAAAAATAATTTCTTGTTTTTATTTTGTTCTAATGTTGCTAGAAAAGTTTCTGTTTCTTATGTAGCTTGTATTTATTTCTACTGGAAATTGCTGTTACAGAGCAAACAACTTTACAGGAAAAATGAAAAAAATTGAGGTCACAGATAACTGACACTGTCGGAGGATTGGGGGAACAACAAATAAAATTTTCGAGTCCTAACCAGTCCGGTTACCGGTTGGATAGTCCTGGTCTCCTTTTGTCCAATCAGCTTGTGACTCTCGCTATAAATAGGTGGCTAGGGGGCGCCTTTATGCTAGCTGAACCATCTAGTCATGGCTCGCACGAAGCAGACCGCTCGCAAGTCCACCGGCGGCAAGGCGCCGCGCAAGCAGCTGGCTACCAAGGCGGCCCGCAAGAGCGCGCCGGCCACGGGCGGCGTGAAGAAGCCGCACCGCTACCGGCCCGGCACGGTGGCCCTGCGCGAGATCCGCCGCTACCAGAAGTCCACGGAGCTGCTGATCCGCAAGCTCCCGTTCCAGCGCCTGGTGCGCGAGATCGCGCAGGACTTCAAGACCGACCTGCGTTTCCAGAGCTCGGCCGTGATGGCGCTGCAGGAGGCGTGTGAGGCCTACCTGGTGGGGCTCTTCGAGGACACCAACCTGTGTGCCATCCACGCCAAGCGCGTCACCATCATGCCCAAGGACATCCAGCTTGCCCGCCGTATCCGCGGGGAGAGGGCGTGAGCCTGACGGTCTCCCATCCACCCCAAAAGGCTCTTTTCAGAGCCGCCTACATGCACACTGAAAAAGGACTGTTTCCCTGCTAATTACTGCTACTAGCTTTGCTTGTGGGAGACAGGTGAACTTTATACATTGTGATTTTCTAAGTACCAGGTGTATGTGTTATTTCCATCTCCCAATTTAGTAAAACAAGTAGAAAACACTACTGCTACGATTAGACTGTCAGATGTAATCATGCCCATTCCTTTATCTGAGGGGGCTTGTGAAATGTAGGACCTATGATTTCCACATGGGATTTATGGTGATGCTAATATTTTACCAAGTTAAAATGATCTGATGCTTTCTACTTGGATTAACACCTTAAGCAAAAAATAATTGAGTGTCCCCTCCCAGGAATCAGCCTTCCTATGGGAAAAAAGATTTGATGGGAAGCAGTCGTTCCCCACCCCCGCCCCGGGCACATCTAAGGCCAATTTCTAATCAGATTGGTATTCTTGAGTGTGTAAACAGGGCCTTCTGGCTTGGGGAACTGAGATATTAAGAGGGGCCCACAACAGAGATGGCCCTTTTTGCTGGCTGGGTAGGGCACCCTCCCCTGAATATATGCAGTCAGTATATTGCTTCCCCAAGTAATCTTTAAGTCCTCATTATTTGAAGATTTATTCAGGGGAAATGAGCAGTCCTAGTTATGTGTACATTTCTAATTATGTGGATACAAATATTCCATGTCTCTAAACTATGTGCTGAACTCCGGTAGTGTTATCCTTCTACCTAAGCTTTTCTGGAATTTCAACATAATTTCATCATTCCATACAAGGAACTTGGATTTTTGCTATAGTAATGGCTCACAAAAATGAATACTCAAGACACCAGGCCATTTTGGATCATGCTAATGGGTAGATGGTGATGCCAAGTACTAAGATAAGATTCACTGGGAAAGTAGTGATGATGTTCAGTCTGGGATATACATTTTGAATTCCCCGGAGATCTACAAGAATATCAGAAAGTAGATGTATATGTATGTCTGAAATTGAGATAAGTCTGGGATGGACATAAGATTTGGAAGTCATTAGTATATATAAAGCATTGAAACCAAAGGACTGGCCTAGAAATCCCTCTGGCTCTTCCTCTCTTGTGACCACTCTGCCTTATTTGCCAGTATCGAACTTTTTGTCATTTGCCTGCATACACAAGCCATGAATTTGGTGACGCTCATTTTCTGCTGGAATCCGTACACTTTCCTCTATTTCCCGACTTCCTTTAATCCTCAGACCAAGTGTTACCTCTCACAGATCTTATTCCTCTATGCTCCCCTTATATTCTGAGGTTACTTATCTTGCTACTTTGTTCTTTACTTACTTTTGTTTCTTCCCATTAGATTTTCTTTAGGACCGGCGGCGTCTCATTAACATTGTATCCTTAATGCCTGGTATCCAAGTGTGTGATATTTGTTGAAAATAAGCCTAAGTAACGACTGCGTATCGTAAGTGTTTTAAAACAACTCTTTAAAAGCAAATTTTAAGATGCAGGATTTACTATCTTTCTGACACCCCAAATGAGTTTGTGTATCATTCACAAAAAACCACCTCAGGGCCCCTCCAACAGATGCTTTGGCTTCATAAAAACTCACTTATTCCACTTGCCTAACTCCCACACGTGGATCTAGATAGATGAGTCAATAACCTTGTAACTTCACTGATTGAAATTAGTCTAACACAAATGTCAATTTTGTTGACTTCTAAATAGCAACTGTGAAATACGGAACACGAAAAATATGGATATCCTGGGACTGAAGCCTAACTAGAGCGTATCAGTACTGCACTTCACAGAACAAATTAAAAATGTACCAAGTCGTGTCACCTTTTTTATGACGATAGAAGTGGCTCTGAAAAGAGCCTTTTGTTGCTTCGAAGCTTGGTCCCTACTTGGCCTTGTGGTGGCTCTCGGTCTTCTTGGGCAGCAGCACGGCCTGGATGTTGGGCAGGACGCCGCCCTGCGCGATAGTGACTTTACCCAGCAGCTTGTTGAGCTCCTCGTCGTTGCGGATGGCCAGCTGCAGGTGGCGCGGGATGATGCGCGTCTTCTTGTTGTCACGGGCTGCGTTGCCCGCCAGCTCGAGGATCTCGGCCGTCAGGTACTCCAGCACCGCCGCAAGGTACACCGGCGCGCCGGCCCCGACCCGCTCGGCGTAGTTGCCCTTACGGAGCAGGCGGTGCACTCGGCCCACGGGAAACTGGAGCCCGGCCCGCGAAGAGCGAGTCTTAGCCTTGGCGCGAGCCTTGCCGCCTTGTTTGCCTCGCCCAGACATAACTCGGCACTAACGGACGCTCCCAAAGATAACTGACACAAAAACTTTAAAACGCACCTTTTATAGCCCCTGCTGGGCGCGAAAAGGAAGCTATACGATTGGCTAACATTTTACTTTCACTTAGACCAATGGAAACGCGACTATGCAGGATGCTTACCTTGATTGGGCAAAACTGAGCTATGACTTCACTGGAGAAGAATCACTAGAAACCTTTACTGCACCTCATTTGCATAAAGCCTTGGTGTTAAAGAGGTACCTGTTGGCGTCCTGATCTTTCGTTTATCCCTTGTATCGCAGTTCTTCGCCATGCCTGAGTTTGCCAAGTCCACTCCTGCCCCGAAGAAGGGTTCCAAGAAGGCGGTGACCAAGGCCCAGAAAAAAGATGGTAAGAAGCGCAAGCGCAGCCGCAAGGAAAGCTACTCGGTGTACGTGTACAAGGTGCTGAAGCAGGTCCACCCGGACACCGGTATCTCGTCTAAAGCCATGGGCATCATGAATTCGTTCGTTAACGACATTTTCGAGCGCATCGCGGGCGAGGCGTCGCGCTTGGCGCATTACAACAAGCGCTCGACCATCACCTCCAGGGAGATCCAGACGGCCGTGCGCCTGCTGCTGCCCGGCGAGCTGGCCAAGCACGCCGTGTCTGAGGGCACCAAGGCTGTCACCAAGTACACCAGCTCCAAGTGAGTCACTGATTGCAGAGCGATTGATCAGACTTTCTCACACCCAATGGCTCTTTTCAGAGCCACCTACACTTTCCGAAAAAGAGCTTGTTCGTTGTTAGGTCTGTTTTGAAATGTTTCATGTTCTCTTGAATGTGTAAGTATAGCTTTAGATTAAAAGTTTGTACGTTTTTTGGGGAGCCTTGATTCTCATGCATTTTTGCATGTTCGTTACAGTTACCTTTCACTATTATAAGTAGATTTCGTGTACTTAGTGAAGAACTAATAATGCATGTATCCTTCAGTTTGCAGAAGTTTTTGAAGATAACTCATTGCACTGCAAGTAGCCAGAGCATCGCAATAACTCCTGGGGTTTTCTTTAATCTTATCTCTGGATCCTATCCCGATAAGCTACCTAGTTTCTGGGTCCTATCCAATAAGCTACTTAGCTACTTACTGCCTATGAAATTGAAGTAAGGAATTACTTACTCCTGGAGGATTCAGAAGTCGAAGGTATTAGTTGACAAGGAGGCCGAATTCGCAGCCAGTGTGTCTGAGTGCTTCCTCCCTAAGCTGCAACGGGCCCACAACCTTATGCATTATTAAAATCTCAACCTTAATAGTTGGAAGCTGGGGTAATTTTAAGATCGAGTGCTGACAGGACTTGATGACTTAAGAGTTACGAGACAGCATAATGTAGATTGTTTCATTTTCTAGTTTCTCACCTAGTTCCCTCTCCTTTCAATGTACCCCACCTTGCTCCACCACCTCCCATACGTAACTGTAAAATGATAAGCATTGCTAAAGGGATTAGATGGCTTTTAGTCATGGAGTAAACAAGAGCAGTTTGAAAAATAAACCTGAGTCCTTTCTCTTGTAAGAGAAAAGAGTTGGAAATTAAAAAATTTTTCCTTCACCTCTTCAGTTCTCTTTGAAATTATACTTTTCCTATGTTGGTAGGAAAGCCTGGTGCCTCTGAAAAACCCAAAGGCGTTTTCTTTTTTCTTGAAACAAGTTACAGTGTTTAAAACATTTTAATGGAAACACAATAGGAAGAACTAGTGTCCCCAGTACATTACAGAAATTAAAGAGGGTACTTTATCACTGGCAAATAAACCCATAAATCTTGCTTGCTGACCACTTGATCAACCAGACAAAAAAAAAAAATCATCTATCCCCAAATTAATTCTGAATGTAACAAATAGATTTGGGAAACCATAGTATATAGAACAGAATAGAATTTTAGTAATAGCTCCAAGTATGATGTTAAAGGCATTTCATTGGTGGAGAAAAGAATTATTTTAAAAATCTGGCTGATTAAGGAATTGCTAGGGAATTGTTTAAAACTGTGCTATGGAGAATTAATGGGAAGGAATAATAAGCAGACATTAATAACTTGTTATTAAAAACTCAAGGGAAATTGAGTTAAATACACCAGTGTAAAGAGGTTTTAAAAGGGCATATGCAGCATTGCATACATTCTCTTTGAAAGAATATGTGCTTTTATCTATTCAACAAAATACCAAATTAGCTACCAGCAGTGATCTCTGTATGGTGAGATAACGAGTTTTGCCCTTTTCCACAACACTAATGTTTTGCGTGCGCATTCAAAAGCAATTGTTAAAGCCTTAAAACATGGTAACAAAATAAGTTACCACAGCGTGAAACAGTACAAAGGAACAGAGAAGGCCTCTTTTTCTTTTTTCTTTGTCAAATTCCCCTCCCCCGCTTAGGGAGGGTCTTCCCGCCTTCAGGTTCTCAGTTCGGTCCGCTACCGGACGTATAAAAGCTTGCATCCGCGAGCTGTGGAAGCAGTTTTGTTGAGCTTCAATAAGTGCTCGTTATGTCGGGTCGTGGGAAGGGCGGGAAGGGTCTCGGAAAGGGGGGCGCCAAGCGCCACCGCAAGGTGCTGCGCGATAATATTCAGGGCATCACTAAGCCCGCTATTCGGCGTTTGGCTAGGCGTGGTGGCGTCAAGCGCATCTCTGGCCTCATCTACGAGGAGACTCGCGGGGTGCTGAAGGTGTTCCTGGAGAACGTGATTCGGGACGCTGTCACTTACACCGAGCACGCCAAGCGCAAGACTGTCACCGCCATGGACGTGGTCTACGCGCTCAAGCGTCAGGGACGCACCCTTTATGGCTTTGGCGGCTAGAGTGTTCAGTTTTGTGTCTGTTCTGTTAACAAAAGGCCCTTTTCAGGGCTTCCTACTTTTCACTTGTAAGGAGCTGTGATTCTCTAATCTTTTCATTGCTTGGAGATGTTAAAAAGAGTATTTAATTATTGTACTTTAGCCTGCGAAGTTTTGTGCTTATTCTGGGACGCATGTGTTCCCAATCCCGCCTAGGTACAGCAGGGGTCGTTAGGATCGCTATCCAGTCAATTCTTTACCTAAGGATATATTCACGCTGAGTTGGTATGGAATCTTTAGTTGTGTAATTTGCTAAAGGAGGTAGTGGGGAAAGTCTTGCAGATGCCTACGTTCGCTACTACGTAACTTTTTCTTTTACAAAGTAATTTTTATAGTTGAACCACCTATTAAAAGTGGGGTAACTTTGTATCAGTTAATACACTGTACCACTGGCAAGAAGTCACACACAATCTGGAGTCTGGCAGTGTTACTTGGAAAAAGTGTATTCAGATCCCAAAGTGGGAAAGTGTTTTATAGAAAAAGAATTCGTCTTTAAGGTTAGTTAGTGACATCTCTGCCTCTCTAAAGGTAATAACTATCTTGTCAAATCAAGCTCGCAGGCATGTTCTATGTGCCTGGAGGGATAGTCAGTAGCCTATTACTGGTCTGGATCACTTATTTACCACAAAGGATAGGGAGAACATTTTAAAATTAGTCCACTCATAGAGTCAAGTGAGTAAAGGGTTTTTTGGTTGATTTTAAAAGGCGAGGCTCATAATTAGCGCTCATTAAGTCTTAATTTATGTATTTGGTGAAGTGGTGAATGTCACTGGTGACAAGAACTGGGGAGGGACAGTTATAGTAATGGATTCAGATAAAGCAAAAGTACAAAATTCCTGGTCCACGTATGGAGAGCACATATGTTTTCTTTAGACATATTTTTCTTAATTTTTTTGTCATTAATGTAAGCATGTTAATGAAAAATGTACTTGTTTTCTACTTGTGAAAAATCGTCCGACTTGGCACCGCTAAGCAGACCCACATATATTTTGGACATAAAAAATAATCTCTGTTTAGGATGTAAAAGATAAAAAAATATTTTAGGAGATGTAAATGTCCTGTTTTGTGACTTTACTACCAAAGGGATGCAAGATGGTGAAACGTTTAAGCATAATCCTTAGAAGCAGACGGTTTGGGATTAAACCTGTACCGCCATTCTCCTGTGGTGAGAACGGGTTAAGTTACACATCTTTTCTGGGCCTTAGTTTCTCCATTTATACAATTGTGTGATAATGATATTGATACCTCGCTCAAAGGATTGTTCTGAGGATTAATGAGTTGATAAATGAAAAGTGCTTAAGCACCAGTGCCTGACAAATAGTAAGTGCAAAGTGAAGCAGTTATTACTCATCTATGCCTCATCCCTAATTGCATCACAACCACATTCCAGATGAGATTCTCTAGTCTGTTATGGGGCCATGGGAAATACCCTAAAGTCAATATGTTTTTTGAACCAGTTTTTGCACTTGGAGATATTATCTTGATTATTCCTACAGTGTCACACCTGTTCGTTTGTACTCACATTCTGGGTGGTAAATAAAAGGCAGGAGGAGCCTTCCTTAGCCTTCTGAGGATGATCACAGCATAACTGGATAGGTTTGCTGTGATTTTTGTCTTTCTCTTTCTCACTTTCTATCAACCTCATCTCATTTTTTCTGAATAGCCATAGAATTTAACTTCCAAAGAGAAACCCAGACATCATGTGGACAAAAGATCTGTCTCTTATGTGAAGGCACATAAGAATTACTATGAAAAACTTGTTTGTTTAAATAATAACTGGTCTTTCCCTAGACCAGTTAATCAGAATCTGTAGGATTGGGTCACCTCAAATACAACTCATTAGCATTTCCCACTTCTACTGGTCCCACAGGCCTTTTCAAATCTAAGGGGAAATCTCGGTGTTTTAATACCATCTTTTCATCAATTTCAACTTTAAGAGAATGCTCTCAAAGGCTGTGGAACTCTCAGACCCAAAGCTCAGACCCAAATTAAGGGACAAAGGATCAATCATCCTTTGTCGCAATGAGAGGGCCTGTCCAGGAGTTCAAGTCCTTACCTTTCTCCCAAGAGAGGATTTAGTTCAAAATTCATGGGTTTATTTTATCTGTGGTTAATGGATTAAAGTTTGTTGCATAAAAAGCTCTTGCTATAAACATCTGCTAGGTTCAGCGGTTATAGAATCGAGACATCAGAAACCAAGGACACCTTCTTGGCTTTCCTTTCCAGCTGTACTGGGAAAACTACCCTTAAAAAAGAAACAATAGGAGTTCCCTGGTGGCGCAGTAGTTGATGATCTGCCTGCCAATGCAGGGAACACGTGTTCCATCCCTGGTCAGGGAGGATCCCACATACTGCAGAGCGGCTAAGCCCGTGTGCCACAGCTGCTGACACTGCACTCTGGAGCCCGAGAGCCACAACCGCTGAGCCCGTGCACCACAACTACTGAAGCCCGCACGCTCTAGGGCCCACGTGCTGCAACTGCTGAACCGGCATGCTGCAACTACTGAGGCCCATGCTCCTGGAACCCATACTCCACAACAGGAGGCGCCGCAATGGGAGGCCCACTTACTGCAACAGAGAGTAGCCTCCGCTCCCCTGCTTGCCACAACTGAAGAAACCCCATGCGCAGCGACAAAGACCCAATGCAGACAAAACAAAAAACAAAAAACACAACATAGTCTACACTAAAACCTTAACAAATAGAAAAAAGTATCGTGACTAAATACCCTGAGAATCAGCATGTATTACTTAACACAGTTTCATTGCTTGTTCAGAACTCTAACCTAGTGAGTATACAGGGAAGCTCTCAGTCGATAGCATCAGGAATGTTAGTTAATTAATTCATTTATTCATTAATATTACTGAATGACTGCTGTGCTTCAAGCATTGTACTTGGCACTAGTGATACAGCAAGGAAAAAAAAGTCTCTTTTTACTAGGGAAAGACAGAAAATAAACTAATATACAATCATTTTTCTACATCCAATGGCCAATTATTAGTCTTCATTTTTTTTGACCTATTGGAAACACTGACATAATTGACCATACAATTTCTCTTTGATATACTTTCTTCACTTGGTTCTCTCTTACCAGAGGCTCTGTATCTTTTGTTAGCTCATCTCTTCTCCCCAGACCCTTAATGTTGGGGGATACAGGGCTAAGTTTTTACTACTTCTTTTTCTGTACTCATTCGCTTGAAGATCTCACCAAGTTCAGACTTTCAATGCCATCCGTACATTAATGATTTCCAATTTTATATTGCCAACCCAGGCTTCTCTCCTAAACTCCAGACAGACATACACCCAATTTCTTTCTCTTTTTCTTTTCTTTTTTTTTTTTTGCGTGGGGGTTGGGGGCGAGTGGATTGCAGTACCTTAGTTCCCCCACTAGGGATTGAACCCAGGCCTCAGCAGTGAAAGCACCGAGTCTGAACCACTGGACAGCCAGAGAATTCCCCACAGTTCCCTATATTTTTTCTTCACATGGATGTTTGACATCTTAAAGTTAACATGTCCAAAATAGAATCCTTAGTATTCCCCCCTCCTAATCTTTCATTAAAACACTCCCCCATTTAGTTGATAATTACTTCATTCTTGTCCATTCAATTCTTCTAGAAATCCTCTTGATTTTGCCTTCAAAATATATATGGAAACATCAATTCTCTGTACCACTATGCTACCACCCTGGCTTGAGGACCGTCTTCTCTCCCCTAGGTTACTGGCTTCAGTTTCCTTAATATTTTTCCTACTTCCACATTTGACTGCCCACTGTCCTGTGGGAAGGTATCTTGATGCCCTGGTAGCCTCCAAGCACACTACCAGGCAAGCTCTCCCAAGGCATAAAAAGACTCAAATTAAATCAAAATGTTGGGGATGCATGATTTTTTAAATCAATTTAAACACATAACCTGAGGCAAGGGGAAAGATGTGAGGTAAGTTAAAACTTAAAATAAGGTTTCAAGGAGATGGGCCACAGTAGCTGAATCATGGGTTACACAATGTTCAGATATCTTTCTGCTGCATCAAACTTCCTTACTGATGGTTTGGTTATGAAGCCCAGAGTCCAGGTTTGGGCAAGAAGGTCCACAGATAGACCCTGGCCAGTACCTGTCAAAGAGAGATTATTACCCCTGACCACATCTGTTGCTTGCTCACCAATTTGCCTGCCATATAGCCATGGGTTATATTTGTGTTATCTTGGGCAAAGGTCGCTTGGGGGCCAGAATGGATAACCCATATCCCAAATATATTTAGTGTATCAGGAATATTTAGTGTCTCATGTATCCCAGGCATATTTAGTGTCCAGGTGTATCAGGTATAACTAGTGCCTCAAGGATCGTGCAGATCTCCTGGTCCTTTCTCCTTATACTTAACACACATGTGCTCTACTTTCTAACTACTTATCTATACAGTACTTAATACATCTTATGAGTTTCATCCATCACATTTGTTTCTCTGTAGCAGAATTAAATCTCTGCAAATAGTATAAGAAATACATATTTCATAATATTTAGGAAGCCAAGAATTTGATTAAGTATGCTCAGACCTTTAGATAGGTATTTTATAATAGAGTATTTAAATTTTTATCTTTTGTTTAACTTGGTCTGTTTTTTATTAATATGACATCGTTGTGAAAAAGGGATGAAGGCTTACTTGTTTAAGAGGAGTGGTTAGCTCTAAGCCTATATTAATAACCACATTCTTATGAAAAAGGATTCTGTATAAAATCCAATCACTCTTCTGTATTGTTTTGTAGACAGGGCCAATCAATCTATATTTTATATTTTCAAAAGTCATTGTTAAGTATTACTGTTTATCAAAAGTTCTTTTAATGGAATATTTTTCTAAAATTTGAGGAGTCAGTTTGAAAAATATAGCAACTGAAAGTATAAAAAGGTTTTAGTAAAGGACCTTTAGCCACAATCAAATCAGTTCATTCAGTCCAAAGTGATTAATTCTTGGGAATCCCCTGGCGGTCCAGTGGTTAGGGCTCCGCACTTCCACTGAAGGAGACACAGGTTCGATCCCTGGTGGGGAAACTAAAAGCCCCTCATGCCACGTGGCCAAAAAAAAAAAAAGTGATTAATCATTGCTTTGTTGATCTTGAGTTAAGCAGCCTGCTTCTAATACGGCTTGCAAAATCTTAGATCAGACCTGTGGTAGAGCCTGACAGTATCAGGTACAGTTATTTATTAAAGTTCTTTTGATGTTTCTTCTGGAAAACTCAATTTCAGATCTGTTTTGTAGCAAGGGCCTTTAGAGATAACTGTATGGAAAACCAGCAACTATCTGTTGATGATAAAAGAGAAAACGTCTGGTCAATGTATTATATTAATCAACGTTATCAGTATGGAGTAGGATAGAATCCCCAATTTAGATATGTATTATGAATAGCGAGGACATTGACATACCTCCGAGTGCCCTTTGATATATGCCATAAAGTATTTGCTATTATTGTCACCAAATGAGAAGGTATTTATACCTAGGAACAAAATCTGTTGGCAGTTTTTTGTGTCTTTTATATGCATATAATTATGGTCTACCCAACTTAAAAAGTATAACCGTTAAACATTTATATCAATAACATTTTATCTGGTTAACTTAGGGATGTATAGTTTCCTCTTTTTTCAAATATTGCACAATATATAGAGAACAATTCTCAAAACTGTATATGCTTCATTACAAATATAAATGAGAGAACAAACCTTACCTGTGGTCTAGTGGTCACAACTACAAAAATAACTTAGATATAAATAGATAATACCTTAATGGCTTCATTATTCAAAATTTGGGGGTCTGGATTTAGAAAAAGTAATATCAAAAAGAAATCAGGCTATGAATGTAATAAGAGATTTCTACAGCCAAATACTAAAATATTGGGTATAAGATAGCATTTAAACTATACACAGAATGCTTATGGATTTTTTTTGACTGTTGGTTTTTTTTTTCTTTTTTAAAGAACTGAGAGACTTTTGTCAAAATTATTCGAGAAATCAGTGGAAAGCCACAAATAGTAATAGACGCTCAGAAAATGTTGGGGAAATATAATTAAAAGCAAAATCTCCCAATTCAGAAAAGCTCTCCAAAAAGGGAGTAGGAACAGAAAAGTTTTACTATTGCATAAGCATTATACCAGAACGTGAAGCACGTCACAGGCAATTTGCTAAAGGGATTGCAAAGCAAAGAGAGAAATCTCTTTTATACAGTTAAATGGGTACAACCCATTCAAACATTATGTAGGCTTAGCAATTTGGAATCTTGTGATAAGGGAAGTTAGGCCTCTTTCCGGAACAGATTGTGTTATCTTCCTTGATTGTATTTCAAAGAGGAAACATTCCTGAGTTGGGAGACTGGCTAGATGAGTATTTAGCACTTGACATTATGAAGATTTACTGGTGAGGCAAGGGAATTTTTAACTTCAGCTATAAAATATGTAAATCTGGTCATTGTTTTCTCATTTTTTGTACATGTGGGCAATTGTCCTTTAGTCTGTGTCTCTGCATTAGTCAAGCTTTCACCTTTGGCTTTGGGTTTTTTCCTATAGCTTCTAAGACCTGTGGGAAGATACTAAGGCCTCCTTTGAGATTAGGTCTGGATTTCCTAATCTGTTAGGAAAAACTCTACCAAGGATCTTATTTTAATTAGTTCTCCTAGTTTAGAGGGCTGCCTGTATTTTTTCACCGTAGAGAACATTTCTGTAATGCGACCTTGTTTCTTTTATAATTTAGTTGAAATGCCTTTTAATCACATCCCACCCTCACCAACTATTCTGAGATTTTACAGTGAGCCTGTCCTTTATCAGCCTTCCATACTGGAGTGTTAAAGGCTATTTAACAGCCACGGGCTTGTTTCTTGAGCAGAGGATACATGGAGCTAGAATAGGTTATTGTGATCGAATCGTTTATGTATACTAAATATGCCACTAATTAGTGAGGAGCCAGGTGCACTTCTTTTCCATCCCTTTCTAAACAATCGCTTGCACTCCATCTACAAAGAGAAATGCCACTCTAGCAAAACTCTCAAGTCATATGTATTTGGGTGGCCCGTTTGTTTCCAGCTTATGACCATCTAAGCTTTCTGTGCTCGAGCAAAGAAACTTTCACAGTAAAGGGTGTAAGTTGTGCTCCTAAACAGTTAAGGGTAATGAGCAAAGCTAAGAGCCTAAGGGTGTAGAGAATGTGAAGCGGGAAAAAGCAAGCTCAAAACAAACCAGCATCACGGCTCCTCAGATGAAAAGATGGGGGCCCTGAAAAGGGCCTTTTGTTGAACAAAGAGCGCGAACACTCAGCCGCCGAAGCCGTAGAGAGTGCGTCCCTGGCGCTTGAGCGCGTAGACCACGTCCATGGCGGTAACAGTCTTGCGCTTAGCGTGCTCTGTGTAGGTGACAGCGTCCCGGATTACGTTTTCCAGAAACACCTTCAGCACCCCGCGCGTCTCCTCGTAGATGAGACCAGAAATACGCTTCACACCTCCACGCCGGGCCAGACGGCGAATAGCGGGCTTAGTGATGCCCTGGATGTTATCGCGCAGAACTTTGCGATGACGCTTAGCGCCCCCTTTTCCAAGGCCCTTACCGCCTTTGCCGCGACCAGACATGCCGAAAACCTAGAGGATTAACAGAGATTAACTTCCAGGCCTCCCAGATGCAGGCCTTTATACGTCCGTTGGCGGACCGAACTGAGAACCTGAAGAAAGGTAGCGGGAAGTCCCGCCCCGGGAGGGGGGAGGGGAATTTGACCAAAAAAAAAAAACGCCTTTTTTGTTCCTTTGTACTGTGTTTCACACGGTGGCAACTATTTTGTTACCGTGTTTAAGGCTTTAACAATTGCTTTTGAATGCGAACGCAAAACATAAATATTGTGGAAAAGGGTAAAACTCGTTATCTCACCACACATAGATCATTGCTGGTAGCTAATTTCGTATCAATATTTTGGTGAACAGATAAAAACACATATTCTTTCAAAGAAAATGTATGCAATGCCGCAAATGGCATTTTGGAACCTCTTTGATTACGTTTTAACCAATTTCCCTTATTTAAAGAGAAAATACATTTTTTATGTCTGCTTGTTATTCTTATGAATGCTCTTTAATACAGTTTTAACCAACTCCCTAGCAGCCAGTTGTTTTTTTTTAATAAATCATTTTTTTCCATTTAAGAAAAATTTACTTCTTCATCTACTTGGGTATATACTATACTGACATTTCTAATGAAGGATAGCAGAACACACCGCTCCCAAATATCCTTTAGCATAAGGATTATTTTGAGCGGATTGTTTCTGAGAAAAAGCAGATACAGAAGCTCTAAAAACAGAATAGAATTTACCCCTTTTTAAGGGAAATTTACATTTATATGAGAAATCTCCATTTGTAAGGGTACTCACTCAATGTGCCAGGAAGAGAAAGATAACTCACAAGAAATTTACCAATGGAGAAGGTGCAGGATTTAATCGGCCTCCCCTTGTTTACTGTGCTCTTCTGGGTCACCTCCTACAACAGCCCCCCCACACACACACCCATGTCTTTTGTCTTTAGCTGAAGATGATATTTAAAGTGGCGGTTCGGGCCACTTCTGGGAGTTTTACTCAGTTCCCCTCTGTTTATTCCATGTATACATGAGACGTACACAGTATTACACTTTGTTTTTCTCTTGTTAGTCTGTTTGTTTTTTTTTTTTTAATTACAGCAGGGTGTCAGCCACAGAACCAGTGAAACTAATGTTTTCATATAAACAATTGAAATAGTAAGCATAGATAAAGGTCTGGAAGAGGAGAAATTTATAAAAACCACAAAAAACAACCTTAGGGGTAAGGCATTGTTTGGGAGCCTCAGAGATTCGTATTGTTGAAGGCTCCCTAATTCTCTATACTTAGTGTCTGCCCCTTGTCCAGAGTCCCTGCCTTCTTCCAAGTTATTGGTCCCCAAAATCATTCAGTGTCTTCGTTATTCCACCAGGTAATTAATATCCATTAACATCAGTAGCATTTATTTAAATGTGAGACTGTTGCTAGACTGGAGAAGGAAGTAGGAGGTACACCAAATTAATAAGGTCATGCAGATCAATTTTTTTACAGATAAATTAATATCATGAAGTGAAAAGGCAGTGTAACTCTTTACAACTGGTCTTTGCTCGTTGGACCCCTCTGATCTTTAGGCTCCTTCCTCCAGTTTAGCTACTTTGAAGTTATTCATTTGAAAATCCCTACATTTTCCTCCATGTGATCTCATCCTTGTTTAACTTTCAACTTCTTTTTTGCCTTTATTTATATCACTTATTTAGTTTATAAGGATTTTTATTATTATAAAATTAACAGAATTTTCGGACTATATTTTATGGGCTTGTCATTGAAATAGGATCTGGGGATATGCAAATATGAATAAAACCCAGTCTCCACTCTAAAGGAATTTGTACACTAATGGATAAGATACCAAAAGTGTTCAGAATGAGCTCCCCAAAATGTGCCACATTTGCACATTGATTATTTTGAGGTAAAGGCAATTGAGATCCTGCAATCTCAAGAGAAACTTCTGCCCCTTCCTTAACTACTTAGAAGGATTTGAATTGGGGGTCTTTCCCACTATGAGAATTATTACCGGAGAAAAATTTTATCTGAGTGAGCCAGCTGCATGGCAGGGCAAACTAATTACCCAATATTTGATTTTCCTCTTATTGTCCATGTGAATTATCCTCTTGTGCTTGGAAGGCACTAAGCCATTCCTTAGCTCAGGAAGGCATATTTACCTTTCTGTTTTTGAACTTCTCATGTATGTGGGGTTTCCGTATGTATGAAATTAAACTTGACTTTCTCCTGTTAATCTATCTCATGTCAATTTGATGATTAGACCAGCTAAAAGAACCTTAGAAGGGTAGAGGAAAATCCTTGCTCCCCGACAATATATAACAAATCTAATATGGGAAGATACTGTTAGGTTCTTTCATGGTAGTCCAGAGTCTGCAGAAAGGGAAATTAATGGGAAGACCAACTCCAGGAATAAAGTTTAAAAAATACTTTCATAAATCTTGTGCTACTAAAATTGAACTGTACCTCTTATGAAAACAACTTTACAGTATAAACTATGGAGTCCTAAAAAGTTCTTCAGGATCTAATTGAAATTAGAAATATCTAAATTATTTTGGCAAGATTTTTGGAAAGTTTTGTTATCTCCATTATTAAATACAAGTTTTACTTTTTTTCTGATTACGTAGATAGTAAAGAACAGTAAGTGCTTTATCCAATGAAGTTGGGTTAATAGTCCATTAATATAAAAAACTCAGTTAACACGTGGAATTATAAACAATGACATATCACACTTGAATATTTTATTTTATTTAAAACAAAATTTTGTATTCATTTATCAACTATTTGATTATAGGTTCATTGATTTTATCAATCAAAACCACATCAATAATTGTAAAGGCATTATTTTAACAATGTGGTGGTTCTTGCCATGGGGAATAGAATGATGCAATGAAGCAAGTGTTAGTAATTGCATGATCAATATCAAAAACGATGATAACAACAGCATATTTTATTATTAAAAATTGAAAGAACTCATAGGCCTTCCTTGGAGCTGTATCACTTACTCTACTTGACAGTTCTACTTCTGAGATATAGCTGTTTAAAATATACAAACTCAAGTAATGCAGATGACTTTCTTTTCTTAATTTTTTTATTTTTTGGCTGCGTCGGGTGTTAGTTGCGGTGCTCGGGATCTTGCGGTGCTCGGGATCTTTTGTTGCGGCGCGCGGGCTTCTCTCTAGTTGTGGCGTGCCGGTTTTCTCTCTCTAGTTGCAGAGCGCGGGCTTAGTTGTCCAGCAGCATGTGGCATGTAGGATCTTAGTTCCCTGACCAGGGATCGAACCCGCGTCCCCTGAATTGGAAGCCGGATTCTTCACAACTGGACCACCTGGGAAGTCCCGCAGATGAGTTTTTAAGAGGGAAAAATTGAATAATTAGATTCACTGAAATCAGGATTCGGGTCTTCCAATATCAAATAATGAAGCCAAAAAGAAAAGGGAAAAAAGGTAACATTTACGTCCTGTTTGTGACTGCTGAGGTCACTTTTATTCCAATGAATATTATTTACATGTGATTGAGGTTCAGATTTAAATATAGGATATACTGGGAATTCCCTGGCAGTCCAGTGGTTAGAACTAGGCGCTTCCACTGCAGAGGGCCTGTGTGTGTGTGTGTGTGTGTGTGTGTGTGTGTGTGTGTGTGTATAAAACAAATATTTCAGGAGACTCAGAAAACCTATTCTAATGGACTAGGAATGCCATAGAAATTCATTTTCATTAAAATGTATTCATAAGAAATTGTATGTATTCATAAGAAAATGTATTCATAAGAAATTCATTTTCATTAAAATGTATTCAAAATGTATTCATGAGCTGATGTGGAGAGGAATTGAAGGCCCTCTCTAGCTAGGGTGACTTGGTGATCTGAGAGAAGGTGAGAGAGATGATGGTGGGGTAAAGGGGAAGCAAAAATCATTGACAGCACTAGGACTATAAGAACCTGATAAGTGATTTACAACGTCGACCTTTCCTATTTAAGACACACCCTCTACCTAATGCAGTTCCAAACCGCCTTTACTTCACCATCATTGATGTAAACAGTCCATTATGAAATGTGTTCTCTGCCTGAAGTTACTTTTAAACAAGTAGTTTACCTGTCTGGATTACTACCCCATTCCCATTTAGGAGGATGTGTGTGGTGCGCAGTAAGACTGAATTGAATTAGAAGGGAAGGTAGGCCAAAATCGGATGGTGCTAAGTTTTTTTTAACTCAGATGGACACTTGCCCCTGTAGAGGAATCACAGGGATGTTAATTTTGCTCATAAGTTTAACCTAAATTATGTAAGCAAATGTTTTGCTTTTTGGAAGGCATTTAAGGTACTCTGGGGAAAATAACCTAGATGCAAATGACTTAGCCAAACTTTGTTCTAGGATTAATTTTCAACAGCATCTTGCTTTCCAAAACAATGTGACTTTGAAAGCACAGCTCCTTTTGTTGATAAGGTGGGTGGCTCTGAAAAGAGCCTTTTGGTTTGGAAAGATTTGAGTTGCAAAGAACGGCGTACTTCTACTTGCCCTTGGCCTTGTGGTGGCTCTCGGTCTTTTTGGGCAGCAGCACCGCCTGGATGTTGGGCAGAACGCCGCCCTGAGCAATAGTGACTTTGCCCAGCAGCTTGTTGAGCTCCTCGTCGTTGCGGATGGCCAGCTGCAGGTGGCGCGGGATGATGCGCGTCTTCTTGTTGTCGCGGGCCGCGTTGCCCGCCAGCTCCAGGATCTCGGCCGTCAGGTACTCCAGCACCGCCGCAAGGTACACCGGCGCGCCGGCCCCGACCCGCTCGGAGTAGTTGCCCTTGCGGAGCAAGCGGTGCACTCGGCCCACGGGGAACTGGAGCCCGGCCCGCGAGGAGCGAGTTTTGGCCTTGGCGCGAGCTTTGCCTCCTTGCTTGCCACGTCCAGACATACTGAAAGTAGAAACCCAGCAATATGAGTTAGGTCTGAATAGATACAGCGAGAGCTACTCTACTTATAATTTTCACTGGGCGCGAAAATGAAGGTGTACCATTGGCTAAAACTAGTTTTATTTAACCCAATGAAATCGGATTTTGAAATACACTTATTTTGATTGGACAAAACTGTTACGTGCTGTTTCCAGGATTCACCACCAATCAGACGCTCGACTTAACTCACTGCCTCCTTTGTTTAAGAAGCTGTGAAGGAAGAGGGCTCAGCCTGGTTCTTGTTCTTCCTGTTATTTTTGAACTGCTTGGCAGTTAACTCCGCACCATGCCAGAACCCTCCAAGTCTGCTCCGGCCCCGAAGAAGGGCTCCAAGAAGGCGGTGACCAAGGCTCAGAAGAAGGACGGCAAGAAGCGCAAGCGCAGCCGCAAGGAGAGCTACTCCGTGTACGTGTACAAGGTGCTAAAACAGGTCCACCCGGACACCGGCATCTCGTCCAAGGCCATGGGCATCATGAACTCGTTCGTTAACGACATCTTCGAGCGCATCGCGGGCGAGGCGTCGCGCCTGGCGCATTACAACAAGCGCTCGACCATCACCTCCAGGGAGATCCAGACGGCCGTGCGCTTGCTGCTGCCCGGCGAGCTGGCCAAGCACGCCGTGTCCGAGGGCACCAAGGCCGTCACCAAGTACACCAGCTCCAAATGAGCCAGGCCGCAGCGGAGCGAGCGGTAAGGCTAGGCCCACACCCCAAAGGCTCTTTTCAGAGCCACTCAATCTTCTGAAGAGAAGTGGCACTCACTTTATGCAGCAGGTGTTTGTTATTTGGTGCAAAGTATAACAAGTTATGCGATTCCTTTTATTTTTTTTTGGTCTTTAAACCGATTTATTTTCTCGTAGTTCTGGAAGCTAGAGGGCCAAGATTTGCTGTCAGCAGGGGTGGTTTATTCTGAGGCTTCTCTCTTTGGTTTGCAGATGGTCATCTTTTCTGTCTTCATTTGGTCTTCCTTCTGTTCGCGTTTCCTCATTTTCATCTTGTTAGAAATTACTTCCACTACAATGTAGGTGGTGCTGCAGCAATACTCGAGATATTTTTATATGTTTTTATGTCGAGAAGGGGGAGGTTCATTATCAGACACACGTAGTGAAGAAAGCAAAATGCACTTTGTCCCAAAGGAAAATCCGCTCGCCTTTAAGTTTGAATCCGGCAGAAGTTTTTGCTAACAATGGCTTGAGCGCTCTATCCTTAACTTTATTTTTATTTTTTTGTGGTACGCGGGCCTCTCACTGTTGCGGCCTCTCCCGTTGCGGAGCACAGGCTCCGGACGCGCAGGCTCAGCGGCCATGGCTCACGGACCCAGCCGCTCCGCGGCATGTGGGATCTTCCCGGACCGGGGCACGAACCCGTGTCCCCTGGGTCGGCAGGAGGACTCTCAAACCACTGCGCCACCAGGGAAGCCTTCCATCCTTTATTTTAACGTGTACATACCTGACTAATGAATTGCTTGGCACACAGTAAGAAAGGTACCAATCGTTTGATTCACTTATGTTTTCTTTGGGGAGAGGTGCTGGCTCTCCTCCCCTTTCCCTGGGTTTGGGTTTGCCAAATATTAAGTTAGAAAGGCAGAAGAAAAACAAATGGAAGTGAGAATCCAATTCAAATTATCGCACACATCAACCAGGTGCCACGTTTATCGATAGCCAATCCAGACGCTGCGCGCGCAGTTTGAAGTTTACCAACGGTGTCCCTCGTGAGTCTATCCTAATTGGGAGATTTCTGGGCCACGCAGCTTTGTTGGAAGAACTCTGCCATTTTCTCCACTCCCTAATTTCTCTGAGTGAAATTTCTCTGTATGGGAGGGATTAGGTCCTACTCCTGCCTTTACTGTGAGGATCCTCTCCATATTTTCTTTCTTTCTGCATGTCACTTGCATTTACTGTTTCTCTATTAATCGGAATAAATTTTTTAAAAATAGAGAAGGGCTGTTTCCCTACCCTCAGTTCGGGAAACCAAAATCCATCTCTTCATCTTAGGCCCTTAGAAATGAATGGCATATTTAAAACTATTTTAGTCTTTACAGGGAATCAGCATGGAAATGCTTCCCCAAAAAAGTATGTTATTCTACAAAGTGACCACTTGATGTAAAAATTACCATTTGTTCATATTGCTTATGAAAATACATAGGTGACCTAATATGTTTAATTTGCAGTATGCCAAGACAAATGAGTGACTAGCCATGAAAAGTCTCTTAAGGACTAAAGTGTTACGACGGAGAAACTACTTTGAATCTTTGCTTAAGGGCTTACATTCAGAATTAATAAGTATGACCTACATCTTTGCAAAGTGTGTTATATTATTTTTTCTAGGTATTTATAATTTCAAATTTCTGACTTTTTATATTAGGCATATTAAAAAGAATAATTTTAATGTAGGTTATAATAAAAGATAGAGACAAAATATTTCCCAGAGGATTTCCTCATGTGCTTAGAATGAAGAAAAATATCCATTAATAAATTAAGGGATTTTTTTTAATATGTTTGAATTCTTTAAAAAATGACTTTTTATATCGTGTCTGCTTTAATTTCTAAAGTCCTTGCACATGTCCAAGAAAAAAAAAACTATAAAGTTACACCTCATTTAATACTAGGAATATGTATATGTGATGTGACTCTGGAGTTGCACCTAAAATATAGCTCAGATATATCAGTGTCTTTTACTAGTTGGTTCTTGTGGAACAGTGTTTTGAGAATATGAACTGTATAAAAATATCCCACTCAAATTCGGTACGTGACATTGTATAAATGTAACACTGGACTTTTAAAAAATAATTTTTTTAAGAAATTTTATGTACATAACATTGCTAAGTTAATTTTATTTTTTGCCTTATTTTCCTCATGTGTGGAATGAGACCAACAAATACTACCTCAGATGCTCATTGTATTTATTTATTTTTGGCTGTTTTGGGTCTTTGTTGCTGCGCGTGGTCTTTCTCTAGTTGCGGCCAGAGGGGGCCACTCCTTGCTGCGGTGCACCGTCCTATCACTGCGGTGGCCTCTTCTGCTGCAGAGCATGGACTCTAGGCACGCGGGCTTCAGTAGTTGTGGTACGCGGGCTCAGTAGTTGTGGCTCTCAGGCTCTAGAGAGCAGGCTCAGTAGTAGTGGTGCATGGGATTAGTTGCTCCGTGGCATGTGGGATCTTCCCGGACCAGGGCTGGACCCCCTGTGCCCTGCATTGGCAGGCGGATAATCACTGCGCCACCAGGGAAGCCCTTAAAAAATAATTATTAATTTGATTGTATTAATTTGATTGTAGCTTCGTTTTAATTTAATTCTTCCCCAACATTTTAAACTGATATCTTGAAAATAAACTAGTGAAATATTAAGATAACTCTGTATGTTTTAATGTATTTGTATTTGGCCAAATAGCTGTATTTGACCAAAAATCTTGAGAAATTGAAATCCAATGCTGCCTGCAATTAAAATAATTATACCATAATATGAGTGTGTGCATGTATGTATATATATTTATGCATATATATATAATATACACATAAAATATGTTTTGTTTATACACACATTACTAAAATATGTTATATTTTAATTTTCCAACACTCTTACTCCAAGAGGGTGACAAAAAATATAAAAGCATTGACTGTCTAGTGTCTGATTATTTTAGGCTCTTGGTACAGAGCAGTGAGATGGAGAGTAGAGAACCAAACCTTTGAGATTTTTAGCTATACCATTCCATTAGCCAGGATACACTTTATACATGCACACATATATTACGTTTTAATTTCTATTATATTTTTATTATATTTAATGGAATTAATAGAATAATCAGAAAGTGGAAAGTGTTGGAAAAATTAAAATTTCATTTTCTTTTAAAATAACTGGTGTACAGGGCTTCCCTGGTGGCGCAGTGGTTGAGAGTCCGCCTTCCGATGCAGGGGACACGGGTTCGTGCCCCGGTCCGGGAAGATCCCACATGCCCGCGGAGCGGCTGGGCCCGTGAGCCATGGCCGCTGAGCCTGTGCGTCCAGAGCCTGTGCTCCGCAACGAGAGAGGCCACAACAGTGAGAGGCCCGCGTACAGCAAAAAAAAAATAACTGGTGTACAGATGATAATGACTGGGAAAATCATTTGGGACAATACATTGCAAAAAGAAAACATAGTAAGAGCATCCTCATGTTTATGAGCTGTGGACTATATTAATTCTTCCAAAAGCTCAAAGTGAAATATTAAAATTACTAATGTATTATGTGTATCTTAGAAATACATATCTGGATAAAAGTCCATTGTATGTTTTATAAAATTTTTAATAATACTGTTTTTTAAACACATTGTTTAGATAAGCAGCCCAAAATCTAGTAAATTAACCTTGGTGAGGTGACGTTTTATATGGCAGAGAAGAGTGAAGCTATCAGCTCAAGAAAAGTGAGTTTGATTGAAAAAAAAAATGTATTTGGGGATAAGATAAAGGACTTTCTGTGAAAAGAGTAACAGGCACTTAGCCTTTAAAAACAGGGTTTTTAATCTATCATCATAGTGTTCTCAAAGTCATCTGATGCAGCCAGGTGCATCACGCAAAACCCTGGTATGGAGATTTCCACCTCTATTCAAGAAACTAAATTCCTTGAAGAAGAACTGATTACAAGTTTTGAGACAAGGGAAATTTTGATGGGTCTAGAACACCATGCTCACTGAAAGCAAGGATGATCTCCCATGTTTGGAGTAACAATAAAGAGAGTTAAGATGAGAGTGGCAAGAAAGCCCGAAAGAATCCCCATGGTGTAAGTAGTGCTAACTTGAGAATTAAAACTAAACAAACAGAATAGTTGTAGTTTACTGGAATAGATTCAGCATGTAAAAGCCATGAATCCATAATAAGCAATTGGGACAAATACTGTGATGAGCTGAATAAGAAGTTTACCTGGTGTATCTCACTATTCATCTTTTCCAAAGTCTTTGTGCCCTATGTCACTGAGATGAGCATCTTCTCCAGAAAGTGCCTGGCTTTACAGTCTTAAGGTTCTGTTGTACTTATATTAGGGGAAACTCCACCTCCTGCAATGCTATAGGATCAAGTCACAAAAAAGAGCTCCCTGAGAAACTCGCTGATGCTTTGTTCAATAAAATTTCAGGAGAGCAAATTGCATTTTAATGATTGCTATTGTTGGAAATCAATCCAAACACTAATTCCCAAGGCATTCTCAAATTGTCCTTTGTACCAGCTTCTGCTATAGCCATCCCCAACACTACCACCAACAATGTGGTTACTAAATAAATAAATAAAATGTTAGCTTTCTCTTTGTCCTAAAGGCAGTGATTCTCAAAATGTGGTCTGGGGACCCCTGGGGGTCCTTGAGATCCTTTTTTTTTTTTATTGCGTTACGCGGGCCTCTCACTGTTGTGGCCTCTCCCGTTGCGGAGCACAGGCTCCAGACGCGCAGGCTCAGCGGCCATGGCTCACGGGCCCAGCCGCTCCGCGGCATGTGATATCTTCCCGGACCGGGGTACGAACCTGTGTCCTCTCCATCAGCAGGCGGACTCTCAACCACTGCGCCACGAGGGAAGTCCCCTGAGATCCTTTTAATGGGTATGTGAAGCTAAAATTATTTTCATAATTATCCTGAAATTTATTTAAAAGATACTTGCAAAATATAGAACAGTGCTAATCTTCTTACTAATTTTTTAATTTTGAAAAATGTAGCTATCTTCATAAAATATGTATGTTGAAAAGGCTTTATTGTAATTTTTAAATGAATTAATAAAACAAATATTCTTTCAGTTTTAACTTCTAATAAGGTAAATATCAATAGTAGTAACCTACAGAAACACGAATTCTTTGGATCCTCAATACTTTTAAAACGTGCATGGGTCGAAAACTTTGAGAACTGCTGCCTTAATAAATTATGTCACACTAGAACTGTTTGATTTACTGTTTTTCAAATTATTTGGAAATAATTTCCTGTGTGCTTATGCTACCATCTGAATACACAGATCCATTTGCTTCATTTTGCTGTTATGTTTAGGGATTTGGCTTTTTAAAATTTAACCTTATCCTTACATAAAATATTTTTACATAGTTCCAAGGTCAAATCAAGGTATGTTCAAAGAGGTCTTTCTCCTTTAGCCTATAGCCTCTCTCATAACAATTTTTAATGTTGTGATTTAACTTCCAATTATTTGTTTGTTAATTATAAGCATACATTTGTGTATTCTTAGTTCCCCTCTATTATATTTTTTAATATTTATTTGGCCGCCTTGGGTTTTAGTTGTGGCATGCGGGATCGTCGTTGAGGCATGAGGGATCTTTCATTGTGGCGTGCAGGCTTCTCTCTAGTTGTGGCGTGCGGGTTTTCTCTCTCTAGTTGTGGCGCACAGCCTCCAGGGCGCGTGGGCTCTGTAGTTGTGGTGCGGGTTCCAGAGCACGTGGGCTCTGTAGTTTGTGGCACGCGGTCTCTCTAGTTGAAGGGTGCGAGCTCAGCAGTTGTGGTGCGCCAGCTTAGTTGCCCCTTAGCATGTGGGATCTTTAGTTCCTTGACCAGGACGGAACCAGCTTCCTCTGCATTAAAAGGCAGATTCTTTACCACTAGAACACCAGGGAAGTCCCAGTACCCCTCTACTAGATAAACAGTAACATCTTACACATAATTTTCTCTACCTTGGGTTTTTTTTGTTTTTGTTCTTTTTTCCTTTAAAATATATATCCTGAAGATCATTCCACAATAGTATATGGAGATTTTCTTCCTTTCTTATTTTCTAGCTGCCAAGTACCCTGGGCTTTCTTCTTTTTCTGATTCTTGGCTCTGTAATTCATTTTCTTGCTAGCTGCCTGACCCTTCAATCAGATGTTTTCTAGTTGTTCTAAGCATCAGGGTTTATCTGAGTTGCCTACTCTACTATTACTGGACATAGGATCAAGGTATAGTATTTGTTAAAATGTTTTTTTAAATGTCAACCCATAACTTACTCTAGGACTTCCAATCCTTACAATCTTTAAAATGCAGTTGTGTAAAATTGATATGGGTCACTGCAGGCATACCCTCTGGTCCAGTGATAACTCAATTTCTTGCTAACGATGCTCAAGTTAGCACATCAGTTGCCATAGTGGGTTAGTTGTTCATGATCAAAGAAGTGAGATGGTGAATTGAATGTAAATAAATACTAGTCACAGGACTAGAGGAAGAGACTAAACACTGCATTGTTGGTTCAAGAAATCAGGTTTATAAATTTGAAGAAATGAATAACTTTTATGAAGTGTCTGTGAAGCCCAAAATTTAAACACACAGAGATTAACTGCAATACCTTATCAGTAAATGGTAATAGGATATACCTTAAAAAGTATAGGTTATATTTGAGTCAAATCTCTTGAAGCTTAGACATTTCATTCTGGCTCCATTTTTTTGCAGTGTCCACACCAAAGAGATCAACATTCAAACACCTTCACCTCACCATCAAGGATATTTTTATCAAAGCTACCATCTCTTCAGTCACATCTTTTTTTCCTTGAACTTTCGCTTATGCCTTGTTTTCCAGAGCTACATCCATCACTTCGTGCTTGAGAAGGGACCCTTCTGAAGTCATCAGAACAACTAACCTCATCAGAGCACTCAGAATGACATCTACTATGGATTCTCCGCTTCTGCCATCCTGACAATCCTCTGATATATTTTTGTTGGAACCAAAATCTTGGTGGAGGGAAATCCCTGAACAACATCCTGACTTCTTAAGGTGGGATGCTTATCTCCTTAGGCTACGTCAGACTATAGTTGTTGCTTACTTCAAGCCTAGTGTTAAATTTTCACAGTGGCCACACCATGGAACATAGACCTCTACAAACCACAAACCATGACTTTCAATAATTTTTCAGTTGTAATTTGATGGAGTTAAGAAATATAGAAGAATACATACCATTAATCTGCACCGTGCCCTGCTGCTCCAGTGTCCCGGACCTCAGTCCATCCTATGCAGGAAGATGATAGCCTGCAATAGAACTTTAAGGCCACTCTCATTCCATACCTATTTCCTAGATGAACAAACTGATGCACAGAGAAGGGGAGTATTTTGTCTAAATAGCTAGAGGATCAATGACAGTTTATAAGCCTCATGGTAGTGGCCATCAGTATACAAATGATAGATTTTGTGGTCTTTTGTTATCATCAAACTAAATTCTTTCAAAACAAATGGAGATGACTCATTCATATTTGTTTTAATAGTGAAAAAGTTGCCATTCTTTATCTGAAAAAAAAAAAAGTTTCTCCCTCTTGTTCCCAAGAACAGGAAAAAAAAAAAAAAAGTCAATTTTTTTTTTTTTTTTCTTGGAGAATACTGGTCAGATTCTCTTTGGAGGGTCCTATAGCTCTACCCTATCATCATCGTACAATTAATAACTTTTGCCTTTCCTGTGGGAAACAAGCACGTATAGCAAAGTCTGCCTGTTGATTATAGTACTGAAATTAAGACGAACTAAGCTCCGTCTGTAACTTTTCCAGAAGACAGTGTTTGAAAATTGCAACTTATACTCACACAATGCTTGCAGACACCCTGTATTTCAATTGTTGGAAATATGTACCACCAAGGAGCAGAGAGAAACCTGCCCCCTGAAATCGTGCCACGTGAGACATGGACTTGTTGTTATATCTCTTAACTGACCATTATTTCTGCCTTGAAAGCAGTAATGAAATAGACAAGAAGAGGCCTCTCCCTGAAGCAGCAGCCCCCCCTGGGAAGACCCTTTATACTCATTCTCCCAGAGGGTCACCAATCGAGGTTTGCCCAAGTAAAAGGCTAAAGTATCACTGTGGATGAGACCTGAATGGTGCTTAATTATTTGCAATAGATACAATGTAGTTATTTTTAAAGTAGACATTTAAACATTAACCTATCCTTATTCTTAGTTTCTTTTGTCCTCCTCATTCCAAAGAACCAAAACTAGGCCTAGTTCAGGGAAGGTAGTCATACACCCCTGATTTCTATTGGCTGTTCTATTTAAAGTAAGGCAGCTATTATGGGGAGAATTTTATCTGCCTCCCCCCACCTCGCTAAACCCTCAGAATGTAACCATATTTAGGGATAGAGTCTTTAAAGAGGTAATTAAATTAAAATGAGGTCCTTGGAAAGTGGTTAGGTCCTACTCCAATATGACTACTGTCCTTTTAAGAAGAGGAAATTTGGACATAGGCAAGTATAGAGGGAACACATGTGAAGATAGAGGGGGAAAGATGGCCGTCTACAAGCTAAGGAGAGAGGCCTAGAACCCTTCTTTCTCTCACAGCCCTCAGAAGTAAACAGCCCTGCTAGCACCTTGATCTCAGACTTCTAGACTCCAGAACAGTGAGAAAACAAATTGCTGTTTTTTCAGCCACTCAGACTGAGGTACCTTATTATGACAGCTTTAGCAAACTAATAAAGCAGCCAATATGTTACGATAATATTACAATCCCAATCCCCTGTCTCTTTAGCTGTAGACCAAAGATACCACTAGCACTTACCTCATTAGACTGGAAAAATAAATTAGATAATGCACAGTATCCAAAGATAGTACACACTTAATAAATGACAGCCAATAACTACTGTGATTTTTTTCCCCTATATGCCAAAAGCAAGATGTAAGTGCCATACAGTTTACTGCTTAAGGGCAGATCCTTGAGTGAAGAGCCATGACGTAAACTCTGACATTCAATAATCCCTCAAATGACAAAATATTAGAGCAAACGAAATGAAGAACTTCCAGATGTACTGGAGATAAGCAAGAGAAATACATGAACAGGAATAAAATGCTGAAAATAGCAAAACCAAATAGAGCACCAAAGGAAGGTCATTCTGATAATCTGAATTAATAAAGAACCTACTCTAAAGCAGCCTAAACAGGTGGAAGGAACATAGGCCCTGGAAAACCTTTTGTGACTGAAGTTCTGCCCAATGCTTGTTAGCTGGTTATCTTGGATACTACCTCAGTGAGCCTGTGTGTATGATCAGGCCACACAAGATGGCTGTTCTCTTGCTCTCTGTACATCCCCTGATCGAACAGTCCCTGCTTCACGTCACCCTACTCACAGGACTGACCTTTCCTCTTAATCATAGAGCTTATCAGTATCTGCTTAAGTGTTTGCCCCTGCTCCAACTAGAAATTTTTCTGATTCTTAGAACAGAACGGCTCCAGCACGCTGGGTTATTAAAGGGAAATATCTGCCCCCTTGATGGCTGTTAACCAAAGGGACAATGAGGGATGTCCTCCTCTGCTGGTTTCCCCGGTAACTGATGAGCTCACCTGACATCAGTTCCCCCTATAATTGGTACACTGGTACACCCCCCACCCAACCCCCACCATGAAGACTGCTGCCATGTCCTGTCTGCTGTTGGTACGGAGTGGGGAGTCACTCTAGAACTTTGCTTCAGACGTGTAAGATCCCCTGTTCAATAAACCATTGATGTCTCTGTTGCTGTCTCCAGGCATTTTTTTTGGTCTCAAGGCTGGGCAATTACAGGACTTGCAGGCCTACAGCGTGCAGCCAAACACTGTGATTCTTCTGATTACCTGTAAAATGGAGATAATAATAAGGCCCCAGTTTTCTTAGAAGGATTTTATGAGATGATGTACCCTGCTTCCAAGTGTGTTTTTGGGACCCAGGTGAGGTGCACAAATAAAAGTTACTATGAAAAAGACATTACATAGATTTTTTTTCTTTCAACAAAATAATGATTAAATAATATGAGAAATAAAAATAAGTATAATTTAATAAATGTTCCACCACAAAGTGAGCTTCCCTGGGTCTTTTAACTTTATATTTCCTGAGTTAGACATATAATAGTGGCTCAATTAAATGGTACATTAATTTAAAAAAAAACAAACAGGTACATTAATTAACCAATATTTTCTCAGATCTGTACTAAGTATTACTGGGGGCATGGAAGATTATCATAAGTAGTATGTGGACTTTGGTGTTTAAAATGTTGAAACAGAGAGTGAAAATATCATTCTCTTTTCTTCTCTCTCTAAATCTTTCTGATTAAGTAACTGGGAAAGCATTAATTTGGTGCTAGCAGATCTTTAAGGCCTTGCAAACACTTGTTAATCCTTGCCCCCTTCCCCAGTCTTTCAACTTCGTAACAAAGAACAAGTTTCAGACTCAAAGTAGTAGACAGCAAATAGCATATAACTGAAATTGAATAATATATACATATATTTACATATTTACATATTGTTTTATAGTTGTATTCTGTTCATGGTCAGAGGCAGGAATTTTCCACTATGGTTGTCTTTTAAAATACATTGATTTCATTTTTTTTTTTTCTTTTTAGGCTGAGCAGCCCTGCTTGCAGGATCTTAGTTCCCCAACCTGGGATCGAACCTGGGCCCACAGCAGTGAAAGTGCAGAGTCCTAACCACTGGACTGCCAGGGAATTCCCCTAAAGAATATATATTTTTTTAAATATTAAGTAAACAATAGTGTAGATTGCACCCTGATACAGAAAAAATCATAAAAGTGGAACTCAAATAACTAACTGAAGTTTGAACAATACTGAATAAAATAAGCAATGTCATAAACCAGTAAATGGCAAAATGGCACTATTGTTATATTTTATACTTCTATATAAATTATAGATCTATATATGTTATATAAATATATAAATTATATATTATAGCATTAATATAACACTACTTATATATAATTGTATATATAAAATGTAATATAATTAATATTTATTATTATTACATCAAACTGTATTTAATATTAACTGCTGTAGGAATTTGGAGGGAGTAATATTATTCTGGAATGTGGCAATCTGGGAAAGTTTCTTGGAAGAGGTATAACAAGATTTGACCTTGAAAGAAAGGATCGCTAAGGTTTCAGTTGGTATATTATCAACTAAATATGTTGGGTAACACATGGTTCCAAAATTGAACAGCTTAAAACAGCAAACATTTATTACCTCATAGAGTTTCTTAGGGTCAGGAATCTGGGAGCAGCTTAGGTGGTAGTCCGATTCAAGATCTCTCACAAAGCTGCAGTCAGGTCATCTAAACTTTAGATTCTAAAGACTTGACTGGGACTGGAGCTTCTAAAGTTCAAGAAAAAGCTTGTTTATAATGCTGTTGGCTGGAGGCCTCAGTACCTCACCATGTGGATATCTCTATAAGGTTACTCATGACAAAGGCTGGCTTCCTTCCTCTGGAACAAGTGATCCAAGAGAGTGGGAGTTATCAAGATGGAAGTCTCTTATCGAATCTTGAAAGTGACATACCATTACTTCTGTCATATCCTGTTGACCATAATGCTGGAGCAATGTGGGAAGGGCACCAATATTAGAAGGTAGGGGTCACTGGGTGCCATCTTAGAGGCTACTTCCCACAGTTGGCACAGAAGAGTGTGCCTCTCAATCCTCATAGCCATCAGCATTAGCTGGGGAATTTCAAATACCCCAGATGTCCAGGCCCCTCCTCTGATAAATTGAATCAGAATCTCTAGGGGCAAAGCTCTGCAGTAATATATTTTTTCAAAGTTCTACCAGCAAGTTTGATGCATGATTAAAATTGGGAACCACTGGACACAAGAGGAGTGAGAAACTAGGAACGTAAAAGTGAGAGTGGCCCTTTGATTATTACCTAGTTACATGGATAATGTACCATAAGAAATATGCGAGATTTCGCTCTCTTGGCTTGAGACAAGGGTGGAAATAAGGCCAGAAAAAACTAAAGAAGTTGGAGAAAGGTTAAGATTCAGGAGTGGACACATGTATTAAATGGTGGGTATGGGTTTGATGTTTGAAAGAACATTATTTGTCAGTGGCTCTTGTTTGTGTGGTCCCTGGTGACCCCCAACTGGAAACAGATTCAAAATCAGTGATTCTTCCACAGGAATTTGCTCAGTTCAGGAGGCTTTGGAGAAGAGGACTATTCTGGAACAAAAAGTAACTGTTGGGAGTAAAAGGCCTGGAGTTCCTATATCTGTAAGGAAGGGTCTGGTACTTCTCTGGGGTCCCTGATGCCCTGACTTGGCCTGGTAGTCCTTCTCTCTGACCTCTCTGAGAGGTTTCAGCAAAGAAGTAAAATGACACTTCCACACAGAGCACCATGCCTGTTGTCCTTTTGAAGTCCAGGATCAGGGGTCAAAATGAGTCACAGCTGGGCTTCCCTGGTGGCGCAGTGGTTGAGGGTCTGCCTGCCGATGCAGGGGACACGGGTTCGTGCCCTGGTTCGGGAAGATCCCACATGCCGCGGAGCGGCTGGGCCCGTGAGCCATGGCCGCTGAGCCTGCGCGTCCGGAGCCTGCGCTCTGCAACGGGAGAGGCCACAACAGTGAGAGGCCCGCGTACCGCAAAAAAAAAAAAAAAAAAAAAGAGTCACAGCTGATCACCCAAAACCTACAGCTTTCTGCAGCTACTAAGAATTTGAAACATATAAGAATGAAATCCAAAGCCATTATACTGTCATATAAGGTCCTACACATTCTGGAAGGCCCCATTCCCAGCACCGTTTCCCACCTCCAGCTATTTTGCCACTTCAGTCCCAGTCACATTGGCCACCTGCTGTCCCTTGTCTAACACCAGGTATTTCCCCCTTACCCAACATATACATTCGGGGTCTCTTGTTCCTGCTTCTTTCTGCCTAGAAGAATCTTTCCCCAGTGGCCCACTCCCTCGTCTCTTCATCTTTGTTAAAATTTCACCTTCTTGATGAGCATTCTGTGATTATGTTATTTAAAATGGAAGATAAAAAACCCATTCTTTATCTTCCTTTTCTGCTTTGTTTTCCTCCCAAATGTTTAATGTTCATTATCTTCTGACACTCTTTTTTTGTTGTTGTTTTTGTTATGTGCGTGTCTGTTCCCACATTAGAAAATAAACTCTATCTGTGCATGACTTCCTTTCTGTTTAGTTCATTGATGTATTTCTGGCACCTAGAAGAGTTTGTGGGACATAATATGTGCTCAACAAATATTTATTGAAAGAAAAAATGAACTAGAAAACACTGTACGGGCTGAACTTTGAGATTCAGTTTGATAAATGAAGATGACCTTAAGCCTTTCAAATGCCAAATCGATGTATAAGATTCCTTTTTAATATATACAAAATATGTGCATAATAATTCTTAGACATTCACAAAGCAGTCTCACTGATCCTCACAATAGTCATGTGACTAGGAATTGCTGTTATGCCCAGTTTACTGATAGGGAAACTGTGTTTCAGAGAAGCCAAAATCTTGGCCTCATAAAGTAAGTGGCAAATGTTTTAGGAATTGGTCTCCTAATTTCAAGTGTAGGTCCCATGGGCCAATCATAACAGTGGACACAGGTAATGTTGATTAAAAATGAATTATAAGGGAATTCTCTGGTGGTCCAGTGGTTAAGACTCTGTGCTTCCAATGCAGTGGTCGGATATCTAGATCCCACAGGCCATGGCACGCACCCCCCCAAAAAAAATTGTAAAATAAAATGCTAAATACCTAAAGAATACTCTAGAAATAAATCACATTTCCTAGGTCTAATGGAGATAAAGGCATAAAGATATAGGAAAGACTGGGAGGTCCTGGTTTGCATATAGACAGGGTGTATGTGTGTGGGAGAGGTTGAAATAAAAAGGAAAAAACTCTGGAGAAACTTCAAGAAGGTAAAACAATGCAAGTTGGAATAATCAGAGAGGCGATTAGATTTGAGATTGGCTTTGCAGGACAGACAGGATTTAGATGGTAGAGGAACTGGGGCTTAACAGAAACAGAATGGAGAACAGCTATATGGTACATTTCAGGAAATAACTGTATCTTTCTAGGCCTAATATTAGTCATGTCTTCACTACATCAATAACAATTCTAATTTCATATTCAATGTTAATTGATGTAGTAAAGAAATGAACTAATATTAAACTCCATAAATATTCTGCATGTTTCTAGTGACCTTTTTGAGGCTACAGGGAAGGCAATCACTGGCTTTTGTCTACAGTTTTGGCTTAACTCGCCTTTGTTCCTGAGCTCATAAGTTCAGCCCCAATTTTGTGCTTTCTATTCCCAGAAGCCCAAGGCCTCCTGTCCTTTAATGGGAAAAGATTGAATAATATCTAGAAAAACAGTAAAGATGTTGGGTTTTACCATCTTAATATCTGACAGTCTGTAGCATGCTTGGGACTTATATTTCCACACTGATTCTTGAGAATGCCTAATTAGCTCTGAAATACGGGCATAAACACCAGGAGATTGTGCTTCCCCCTTGGAGAAAGATGCCATCCTTCAGGTCTCAAAGATTGCCTTTTCATTTAGAGTTTCTCCTTTATTACAAGGGGGAAAAACGTAAAGAGGAAACAGAGTGAGATGAAATGTGGAGCTGACTCAGAAAAGAAACTGATACTCTAAATTCTTTTTCCCAATTAAAAAATTTGACCATGTAAAAATAATAGTGAACAGAAATGCCATTCCCAAAAGGGGTGAAACATTAAAACTTAAGAATGCAGCAGGATCAAATTACATGAAAAATCTAAAGGGGACACTACCTGCTTGGTTTCCTTTAATTCATTGTTTGGGGTGATATTTATAAAGCATGGTGAGGGTCAGGGCATGGAATGGCAAGTGTACGACTGCTGAAAAATGATGTAAGATAAGTAAACGTTCAGTTAAAGAGCATTTGAAATTTGCTAGCCACTAACTTAAAGATTGATCCTCAGAGTAAAGCTGAGCTGGACGGTAAGTGAAATAAGCACAATAAAATTCGTTTTGGGCGATGGCTGTAACATGTACAGCTTGTTATCAAGATCATCTTGTTTGAAATGCCACAAACCCAAAATCTAATTTGTTGCACAAATTAAGCAGCACTTACTAAAGGCTTCAGATTAATATTGCTTTTGTCTACCTCTAAAGCTGCTTAAACTAAGTGCCAGTTCTCTATGGAAAGCGTGGATGGCTCTGAAAAGAGCCTTTGGATATGACGGAACCTTATCAACTGCTTTGCAGCCAGTGGCTCACTTGGAGCTGGTGTACTTGGTGACAGCCTTGGTGCCCTCAGACACGGCGTGCTTGGCCAGCTCGCCGGGCAGCAGCAAGCGCACGGCCGTCTGGATCTCCCTGGAGGTGATAGTCGAGCGCTTGTTGTAATGCGCCAGGCGCGACGCCTCGCCCGCGATGCGCTCGAAGATGTCGTTAACGAACGAGTTCATGATGCCCATGGCCTTGGACGAGATGCCGGTGTCCGGGTGGACCTGCTTCAGCACTTTGTACACGTATACGGAGTAGCTCTCCTTGCGGCTGCGCTTGCGCTTCTTGCCGTCTTTCTTCTGAGCCTTGGTCACCGCCTTCTTAGAGCCTTTCTTCGGGGCAGGAGCGGACTTGGCAAGCTCAGGCATGGTGAAGTGGCGTTAACAAAATCCTCGAGAAACAAAGAGTGAGCAATGGGCGAGGCGAGTCCGTTTCACTTACAACTGCATATTCAAATGACACTTAGTAAAGTTCTATGTCTGATTGGCGAACACTGCTAATGACGTCATTATCAACTTTGTCCAATCAGAACGCGCATTTAAAGGACCGACACGTCTCTTTTAAAACGGAATTACTACTTTACCCAATGGAATAGCTTCTTTTTCGCGCCCAGCTGCAGCTATAAAATGTGCGATTTTCTTCTTTCACCTTAGTTGCTTCTGGTGTAGGCTTTAAAATACTGCATTATGTCTGGACGTGGCAAGCAAGGCGGCAAAGTTCGCGCCAAGGCCAAGACTCGCTCTTCTCGCGCCGGGCTCCAGTTTCCCGTGGGCCGAGTGCACCGCCTGCTCCGCAAGGGCAACTACGCTGAGCGTGTCGGGGCCGGCGCACCGGTGTACTTGGCGGCGGTGTTGGAGTACCTGACGGCCGAGATCCTGGAGCTGGCGGGCAACGCGGCCCGCGACAACAAGAAGACGCGCATCATCCCGCGCCACCTGCAGCTGGCCATCCGCAACGACGAGGAGCTCAACAAGCTGCTGGGCAAAGTCACCATCGCTCAGGGCGGCGTCCTGCCCAACATCCAGGCGGTGCTGCTGCCCAAGAAGACCGAGAGCCACCACAAGGCCAAGGGCAAGTAAGGCCTCAAGAGCAACGCCTTCGAAACCAAAGGCTCTTTTCAGAGCCACCTACTTTTTCTGCGGAGGAGCTGGGACAGTAGTTTCATTTAATTCCATTGTCATTATTGCCTGGGGAAAAGAAATTACTAAATGTAATTAATTTGGCAAGCAGTTTGAGCCACTTTTCGGACTCCTAGTCATGTCCTCGGAATGTCAGGAGGAAGATATCAAGAGCTTTGGTAAGGAAGTGAGTGCAGTGTCAAGATGCAAAATCAAAGTATCTTTTAAGGGCCCCTGAGGACAATCAAAACACTTTCTCGGCTTATTTGCAGTATAACTCGACCTCTGCCAGTGCTGAAGTTATGCTCTGTGCCTTGATTCCTGCAATATCAAATTAAAAATAGATGTGTGCAGTGAATTAGGTGGCGCATAAACCGGAATAAAAACGTCTACCATTTGAACAGAAACAGTTGACCTATCTGAACGTGACGCGGGCTTTTTAACTTTAAAAAGTTCTTTGTAGCTAAACATCCAGGAACCAAAATGCCTTAAAAAACCCGTGGACAATTTTGCAGGTTCCTGGATGCAGGTCAAATTTTCTTTGTTGTGTTTTAAAAAGCGTATGTTTTTCACTTTGAGTTCCAAGCAGGAGGAAAGGTGAAAACATTTACTGGAAGTAGAGGGCAAGCAATTGTTTCTTGGCGGGCGGCTGAGAATAATATGTTACTCAATGCACAGCTGTTTTCAGAGATCTCTGGGTGGCTCTGAAAAGAGCCTTTGGGGTTTGCGTCTTAAGCGCCAACTTCCTACTTCTTTTTGGGAGCCGCCTTCTTCGCCTTTGTAGCTTTGGGTTTTGCTGCCTTAGGCTTGGCAGCTTTGGGTTTCGCCGCTTTTGGCTTCACTGCCTTAGGCTTAGCGGGGCTTTTGGCAGCCTTCTTCGGCTTTGCCGCGGCTTTGGTTTTCTTGGGACTCTTGGCCACCTTTTTGACGCCAGCGGCTGCGGGCTTCTTCGCCTTCTTGGGAGTCTTCTTCACTGCTTTCTTTGCTCCCGCAGCCCTCTTGGGCTTCTTAGGAGTGGCCCCTGCGGGTTTTTTCGCTTTAGCAGCCCCCGCCTTCTTGGCCTTCGGCTTGGCTTCCCCGGTGGGCGCCTTCCTATTGAGCTTAAAGGAGCCGGAAGCACCCGTGCCCTTGGTCTGCACAAGGGTACCCTTGCTCACCAGGCTCTTGAGACCCAGCTTGATTCGACTGTTGTTCTTCTCCACGTCGTAGCCGCCAGCTGCCAGGGTCTTCTTGAGCGCTGCCAAAGAAAGGCCATTGCGCTCTTTGGAGGCAGCCACAGCCTTAGTGATCAGCTCAGAAACTGGGGGCCCGGTCGCCTTGCGCTTAGCCGCGCCACCGCTCGCGGACTTCTTAGTAGACTTCTTCTTGGCAGGAGATTTCTCCACCGGCGCCGGGGCAGCCGTCTCAGCAGGAGCGGTTTCCGACATGGCGACGGAAGAAACTGCTAGAAGAAGAGAGATTCAAAACCCAAAGAGCAAGTTTTGCAATGCTACCTTGCTCGGGCCCGGGGCTTATATAAGCCGGTGCTGCCCTGTGATTGGTGGAGCGTCCGATCCACCGCCCTCAGGCAGCCGGCTCTCGTGGTTGGACTCCCAAATTGTGTTTGTTAGTCCCAAAATTTGATTAAATGCTAAAAACAGTGGTACAGAATTTGACTCTTTGAAGCTCCAAAGGAGGAAAACAGCCTCCATGTTCACATACTTGTTTGTGTTTTTATGAATCACGCGCAATTAATGAAAGATATTTTTAAAAATCCCTTCAGCTTTTCATATGTGTCCATCGGGCGTAAGGCATCGAGCTAGTTAGTTGCATTGTTGCAATAAATTTTTACTAAGTACCAAGTGAACGTTTTTTAAAAGGTTTTGTCCCTAAGTTCGGCCTTTGATTTTTGCAAGAGGAAAGACACTAGGTTCCGTGGTTTTGCCATAAACTTTGTTTCAAACTGCGGCAAGTAACACAGGCGCAGGACAGCTGGTTGCCTACAGCCCCAAATTAACCATATAGATCTTACTTTAAAAACCGGTTCTGCCTCCCAAGGAGTTTCCACGTGCCACTATCTTTAGAGAATGGGATTTTGCCGCTAGGAAAAGTTCTGTTGCCAAAGTGACTTCTTCCAGGAGGAATAGAAATTGCTTTGGCTACAGGATCCAATGACCTATATTCAAGCAAATTTGGTTTGTTTTTGATTGAGATGCTTTCTCTCTTTAATTCCTAAGCGAATCCAATAAAATAAGAACAAAGAAAAATGCTTAACCCCGATAATGTATTTTAGAAAAAACCCTGAAACCTGCTAAAAATTATTCAAGGGCTTCCAGTAGCCCTCGAAAGCGCAAACTGTTTAGATGGCATGGGACTTTGTCCCTCTTTCACGGTGCTTTTCCCAATGCTCTCAAACTCTTTACCTCCATCAACATTTAACAAATTACACGGTCAAAACACCCTCTTTTGTAGGACATCAGTGTGGATATTTTTGTGTGTTTAAGTGAAGATAGACCTGTATCTTCCAGTGAAATAATTGGCCACTGACTATAAGTATGGACTGGCTCTTAAGGGACTGGAGGTTATAGAAGTTTAAGAGAATTCAGGAAAACATTAACATCCAAGGGAACTGAGGCAATGACCAGGAAGTGGAATGGAGGATGAAGTTTGCTATTTATTGGGAGGTGGGAGGGGGAGGCATGGACAGGATTTTGTGCCTGGATGGGGTGATGATTAGGGTCTCTCATGCAATCAACAGTTCTCCCCTGTGAAAAACTGTAGGCCAATACACTTCATCTCTTCAGGAGCTCCTGGAGTTGAAACTATAGCCTACTATGGCCAAATCTAGACAGTGGCCTATTTTTGTATGGCCGTCGAGCTGAGTTTTTCTATTTTTAAATTGTATTTTTAAAAAACTGTGACAGACTATATGTTGCCTGCAAAACCTAAAATATTTACTATTTGGCTCTTTTGCTGTTTTGTATTCCTTCTCACAGACACAGTTCATGGTGTGTTGCTACAGGCCTGCCTTTCAGAACTATGCAAATCGAGATCTAAAAAGGAGATCTTAACAAGAAAATGTTCCAACCAAGTATTTCCCACTTTTTCAATCACAAAACTTTCAGAAAATTTAGGAGGAGGTTCGGGGAAGTCATGCTTTACAGGAGAGAAGCATAATAAAGAGAGCTAACATTCATTGAGCATTTAACTGCCAGGAACGAATCTAAGCATGCCCTACAAACCAATTCGTCTGCTACATTTTACAGCTGTCCTAGGTGAGTCCCAGAGAGATGAGTAATTTGGCAAAGATTATACACCTAGTAGTAATTGGCAGCTGTGAGGCTTGAACCTCAACCAGTATTTCTTTCTGCAACAGGAAGGCAAGAGGCACATTTTCTGAAGTCAAGGAGCTAGGGTACTTGGCAAAAACAAACAAAAAAAACCTTCATTTGCCATTTACACAATTATCCACAGAAACCAATAAACTTTCACAAGGTATGGGCCAGTTTTTCTTCAGTCCCTTCGTGTAGCCAAAGGCTTAATGGTTGTATCACTTTAAGTATGCTTCCCCAGAAACAGCTCAATAGGCTGACTAGGATCACAGAATACAGTAACCTCCGTCTGCAGCTTAATCTCCAAATATGCAACACTGAAGTGACACAGTAACAATTGAGCCCACAACAGCTATTTCATCAAAACCCTCCTGTCATTTTTCTTTTGGGGATAATATGTATCCTCTAGAATGAACAGTTCCTTTCTGGAGACAGTTGAGGGGCTCTGAAAAGAGCCTTTTCGAATGAGGTATATTAATAGGAAGCGGTGTAAGATTTAAGCCCTTTCCCCGCGGATGCGACGGGCGAGCTGGATGTCCTTGGGCATGATGGTGACGCGCTTGGCGTGGATGGCACACAAGTTGGTGTCCTCGAAGAGCCCCACCAGGTAGGCCTCGCACGCCTCCTGCAGCGCCATCACGGCCGAGCTCTGGAAGCGCAGGTCGGTCTTGAAGTCCTGCGCGATCTCGCGCACCAGGCGCTGGAACGGCAGCTTGCGGATCAGCAGCTCCGTGGACTTCTGGTAGCGGCGGATCTCGCGCAGGGCCACCGTGCCGGGCCGGTAGCGGTGCGGCTTCTTCACGCCGCCCGTAGCCGGCGCGCTCTTGCGGGCCGCCTTGGTGGCCAGCTGCTTGCGCGGCGCCTTGCCGCCTGTGGACTTGCGAGCGGTCTGCTTCGTGCGAGCCATGCGCAAGCAGCGCCAATTACTTTAACAGTAATAACAGGACCCAGTCGTCCCAATATATATAGGGACCCTCGCGTCTTGATTGGACAATAGACTGCTGCCTCCCTCGCCTGTCCCGCCCTTCCCCGCCCACAGAATTGCTTCTAGGCTTATTCCTCAAAGAAAAGGAAGCGTTTTCCCGCTTCTACTTCGGTCATTAGGATAATGTACAGAGGAGATATCTTGTTGGCTTTAAGACTGCAGGATGGGCTTCCCTGGTGGCGCTGTGGTTGGGGGTCCGCCTGCCGATGCGGGGGGGCGCGGGTTCGTGCCCCGGTCCGGGAGGGTCCCGCGGGCCGTTGCCTCTGGGCCTGCTGCTTCCTGAGCCTGTGCTCCGCGGCGGGAGAGGCCGCGGCGGTGAGAGGCCCGCGTACCGCCAAAAACAAACAAAAAAAAGACTGCAGGATGCATAAAAATTCTTAAGGTGTTATCTAGAGAATCTCAAAGTGCCTTGCACTATTTTAAATACAGTACAAGATGTCATGATTGGGTTCTCGACAAATAGTTTACTGAATAACATAAAAGGGAACCAACCAGCTTATGATAAACGGAGGCATTGGAAGTCGAAATCCAGCCATGTTCTATGCCAGTGGTCTCAAACTTCAGCGTGCTTAAGAACCTCTCAGCTTATTAAAACGAGGGTCGGCCAACTTTTTCTGCAAAAAAGGTATGATAGTATTTTAGGCATTACTCGCCATACTGTATCATTACTTTGCCCTTGACATGGGAGTGCGAGCGCAGTCGACATAGGTTAGATGAGCCCGAGCTTACACTAAACCTCTGTAAAAACTGGCAACGAAGCTGAGTTATCAGAGAATTTGCCATTGTACGTGGAAAGGCTGACGAGGGCTTGGGGACTGCGACAACGCGCAACTTAAGCTCAACTTCAAATTTTTAGCCCCCCCAACCCAACTGCTCTAGAATACTTAAAATGCACCTTAATGCCTACAGCTCTTCAACAGATTTCGTGGGTGGCCCTCAAAAGGGCCTTTGAGCGACGTTATGATGCTTTGGAACTCTAACCGCCAAAGCCGTACAGAGTGCGTCCCTGGCGCTTGAGCGCGTAGACCACGTCCATAGCAGTGACAGTCTTACGCTTGGCGTGCTCAGTGTACGTAACAGCATCCCGGATCACGTTCTCCAGAAACACCTTTAGCACCCCACGGGTCTCCTCATAGATGAGGCCAGAGATGCGCTTCACCCCGCCACGCCGAGCTAGGCGTCGGATAGCCGGCTTGGTAATCCCCTGGATGTTGTCACGCAGAACTTTGCGGTGGCGCTTGGCACCTCCTTTCCCCAGGCCCTTCCCACCCTTACCACGACCAGACATCTCACCAATTCAATTGAACACGATACTCCAACTCGCAAAGGCGGTGTTTTATATAGTGGTATATCGGACCTGGTTGGGAACCGCTCAAGCCAGCTGCGTCTCTTCAGGGAGGTTCCAGACCCGAAGCCCCGCCCACGTTTTCAGCAAACTGGAAAGGGCGGTGCTTAAACTACTTGGTCAGAACCGGCGCCTAATGAAAATCCCTCAGCCTAATTTCTACATTGTGTTGCGCTCGCCCGCCCCTGGAAGACTTTTCTTTTGGTTTGGTCAGGCCTTGCTGTCCGTTTTGTTTTGTTTTGTTTTGTTTTCTGCCATCTCTTAGCGACTTGTGGCTGCTGGAATGAATGGCGCATCTCAAGAGCGATGATTGTAGGCATTTGGGAGCTTTTGTGAAACCTCGTGGCTGGCCGCCTGATTATAGATAGCTTCCAGGTGGGGTTTTTTGTCGTTCTCAGCGTCGGTGCTCTCCCCTTTTCCTTACTCATCCTATCACCTTACTTTCCCTTCCCTCACTGGCTGCCACATTTTGGGGGGTAGTACTGGCTTTTTCAAATTTTCTTCATCTCACTTAGAAACACTTCAGGAAGCTGTTTGAGGAAGGTAATCTTTTACCTGTAGTTTCCTTTGGTGAGTCCATGAACAAGTAAAAATGCCTCTCAGGGATTACTGCCCTGCCCCCTCCCCCACCTCGCTTCTCTCCTTTGTTGAACTGAGAAATCAAGTGCACCCAAAAACTCCATGCCTTTAATTTACAAATACAGTTGCCTTGCCAATGCTTTGCCCTGGAAATATTTATATTCACATCTATGTGTCCCAAAGGTGTGATTCTCTTTGTTAAAATAATTTGTTAAGTCTCTTCTCCCACCTTCATGGAGGAAACAAACTGCAGATTTCTCAGCTTAAAAAGTTTGAGTCTTTTAATAACCTATAATGGAAAAGAATCTGAAAAAGATAGATATCTGTATGTACATAGATATATAGGTATATTTGAATCACCTTGTACACCTGAAACTTACATAAAATTGTAAATCAAATATAATTCAATTAAAAGTTGAGTTTGAGAATGTTATTTAAATTAAGTACTGTTCAAATGCTTCCTTTTTGTCTTTCTCAGCAAATAATGATATTGCCTGATAAATTCTTGTTGAATAATTGGGATAAATATTTAGGAGTTGTTTGTTTGTTTCTCACATTAGGAGAGCATTCTTTTCTGAGAGAAATGTTGGCAATGCTTTACAGTCCATAGAATTCCTTTCCCCTTCAATCAGATGAATAAATGAGGTAGGTATACTTGCCTTTCCAATGTTCTGAGGGTTGCTACTGATTCACACTTGTCTGGTTGACAATTCTTAATGTTCTTAGTTCCAAGTGTTGGGCTCAATCCTTTTCATTATTACTGTATTTTCAATTTGATGTGCCACACGTTTATTTTCTTGACACTTGATTTTGTTTTCTCTGTTTTGGTTAAACCTTTGGAATTAGCTGGTAGATTGTGTTTATATCTCTTGCTTTTCTTTTTTGTTTTTAATTTTTTTCTCTTTTATTGTTCTTTAATTGTTCTTCGTTCAAAATTAGTTTACTGACTAGTAACTAGTACCTTTCCTAATTCTCATTTCTCCTGTCCCAAAACACACACACACACTAATCCAAAACACCACTAGCCATTTGGAGCCTTTTCAACTCCATGAACTTAACCTCTCAAATATTTCCTTCCATTCCATACAGTCTTATTTCTTCACATAGATTGGTCTTTTACCAAGTCAGAACCTTAATTTGCAAAAAACCTTTAAGAAACCCCTTACTTTCTCCTGAAACTCTCTCAAAACCTAAATGTATTCTCTAATATACACAGCTTTTCAAGCCTAACACTCCCTCCTTGTTTTGTATAATGTCCTACCTTGTTTCCAAAATTTTATAATACCGTGGTCTTTATAGTCCCTTCTAAGTGTCTCCTAATTTAGCTAGTTATCATGCCTGAAATATATCAAACAGTAGCTGCCAGAAACTCTGATTCCCTTTCATTCACTTCAACTTACTAGCATCTGCAGGGTTGGATACTGAGAAAACAAGAATCAAAATGAAGGTGTGGGTCCTTTGGGGTAGGGGTCCTCTACTGCCTCGCCCTCTTGGGTTTACAACAGGGACAGAGGCTAAGAACACAGTTCCTAAGCTTCTAATCTTTAAAAACAGACTGGTTTCAATAGACTGAATGTTTCTGTTCCCCCAGAATTCATATATTGAAAACTAATCTCTAATGTGAGGGTATTGGGTATTTGGAAGTAGGGTTATTGGGAGGTGCTTAGGTCATAAGTGGAGGGCCCTCATGATTGCAATTAGTGCCTCTATAAAAGAGACATCATTGTCTCTTCCACACTGAGAAAATAGCCATCTATGAATTAGGAAGTAGGCTCTTACCAGACACTGAATCTGACAGCACCTTGATCTTGGACTTCCCAGTCTCCGGAACTGTGAGAAATACATTTCTATTGTTTATAAGACACCTAGTCTATGGTATTCTGTTACAGCAGCCTGAGCAGACTAAGACACTGGTACTCTGCAAGTCATGCTTTAAAATAGTACTCAGATTTTTTGCCTTTGGTTTTGGTGGTTATTCTGGATTTGCTTGTTTGTTTGTTGTTGGTGGTGGTTGTTTTTTAAAATAAAGCTAGAAAATGCTGTTGGCGATCCTGGCGCAGGTGTGCCCAGGTATGGACTGATTCTTGGGTTCAGCTCTTATTTTTGCCATTTATTTGTTTCTTGATCTCAGAAGAAAGAGAGAATTTCTTTTTATGTGCCCACTATATTTTATTTATTCCCTTGTATTAGACCAGTGAAGTCTGTCAGATAACTCCTAACTCTTCTTGTTTTTTCTCTTGCATCTGTTATTTATTATTGTGTAGTGAATTACCAGAAAAGTTAGTAGCTTAAAACAACAAATGTATTATCTCACACAGTTTCTGAAGGTCAGGAATTAGAGAGTAGTTTAGTTGGGTGGTTCAGGTTCAGGATCTCCCAAGAAGTGAAAAATCAAGCTGTCAGCAGAGGCTGCAGTTACATGAGGTTTGACTGGGCCTGAGATGGCTCACTCACACGGCTGTTGGTAGTTGCCCACTGACTGTTGGAGAATGCATCAGCTTCTTATCGTGCCGGCGTCTCCACAGGGCTGCCTGAATATCTTCTCAACATGGCGGCTGGGGCTCCCCCACCCCACCCCCAGCAAATGACCTGAGAGAGAGCAAGCAGGAAACACAGCACCTTTTATGACTTAGTCTCCAAAGTACTCATTGTCACTTTGGCTTTATGCCACACCAGTCTCTAAATCCAGCTCACATTCAAGGGGAGAAGAATTAGGTTCCTTTTTGTTTTTTCTTGGCCGCGCTGCGCGGCTTGCGGGATCTTATTTCCCCAACCAGGGATCGAACCCACACCCTCATCAGTGAAAGTGTGGACTCCTAATCACTGGACCGCCAGGGAATTCCCTAGTTTCCATTTTTTGAAGGGAAGATTATCAAAGAATTTTTGGATATTTCCTAAAACCACCTTTTCTACAATCAAATTTAGGCTTCAAATAGAACATGTCCTCATTGACCCATAGTACACTTCTGAGATCTTAAGTTCAGATCTCAAAAGACTCCCAAATCCCAGCAGATGTCCTTGCTGAGGAGAACTTCTGCCTTTCCACTTAAAAGAAATCAGGCTTTTCTGCCCAGTTCTTTCTTTCTTTTTTTTTTTTTAAACGATTTCTCCTCCTTTATTTTCCTACAGTCATTGGAGGCTTACCCAGATCTCGTCCCCTTTCAGGGTTTGTTGAAAGAATCCCAAACAGATTTCCTGGCTTTGTCCTCCCAATACTTGGCTACCTTTAGAAAAGACAGACTTTTCTAGAGCTAGTGAAGGATTAATATGTGCCTCATCTAAACCCGGGGAGCTATTACCAAGTTCACATATGAAAAGACATGTGAAAATACTTTGGAAACTATAAAGCTTTATATAATTGTTGTCATCAGTATTATATCTACTCCCCATAGAATTCAAAAAGAATCTGTGATGAAATGTGTAATGCAGAAGGTGGGAAGCACTCAGTGACTGAGGCTATCTTGTGTCTACAAGGTTGCTTATCAGCAATACATTCATTCAACTAGAGTTTAATGAGCACCTGCCTGTGTCAGGCTTTTTCTATTCTGGAGAAACAACAGTGAACACGAAAAAATCTTTGGCCTTATATGTATATGGTGAGAAAAAAGGGGCAAAATTCGACTTTTAAAACAGGTTCACACAGAGTTGGGAGACTACGCTTCTGGAGCTAGTATTTCATACTTGTAAGTGTGACCTCATGTAAGGGATAAGGAGACACGGGGAAGTCCACACGTGGTGTGGGGGGTATTACTGTCCCAAACGGGCTCACTGTGGCTTCTGCCTCAGGGAAGTCACCAGATGTTGATGGCATGCACGGTACCTATGGATTGCTCCTCGTGCACATCTGCATTAGGAGGCTCCTGAAAGCTGTCAAACAAAAAACAGTTAATTTGTTAATTTTACAGTATCAAATCTTGGAATGGGTGTGAAGGAGAGTAAACAGTTCAGAGCTTTATCCCGTAGGGTTACCAGGTGGTACTACTAAACAGCTAGAAATGCAATTCTCATGAGAACAAAAATGCTTAGTTTGAACACCCTGTAGCTTCAGCCAGATTTTCTTTCCTTTTGGAGTTGTATAAAAGAAACTGAATTAGTACATTAGAAGTCTAACCACTATCGTTAGATCCCGGGCAAACCACCAACATTGTCTGGCTTAATAGAGATGTACTCTGCCCCTCCTGGGACCCTGAACAGTTTAAATCAATAATTGATTAGGGCATGCAAAGTGCTTGTCCTTCCATGCACTGCCAATACATCACAGACAGTCAGCCAGAACTCCGCACCCCGACTATATCCGAAGTGGAGGAACTGGCTAGTATTTATGCTCTGAATCTCAGTTTACTTGGTTGAGAGTTCTTTTGTTGACTGATTCCTTCTAGTGAAATCTTTGATTACTCAGGGTCCAGGTGACCTTATTGCTGGAGACACTGTTGCCCTTATAAGCTGCTGTTCAGCAAGTCCTTTTAGATAGCTAACAAAATGAACAGGGCATGTGTAGCCTTGGCAAGTATTCTGTATACCTATTTTGCATGACAAATATGTAGTTCCTGAAAGAAACCCTTCTCCCCCACTTTCTAAATGCCCATCCTAGTATAACAGCTACTCTCAATGAGAACTGAAGTGGCTCTTAAAAGAGCCTTTGGAAGGAAGCAAATGCGCCCAAGGCGGATTAGAAAGGACAGTTTATGCTCTCTCCCCGCGGATGCGGCGCGCAAGCTGGATGTCCTTGGGCATAATAGTGACACGCTTGGCGTGGATGGCACACAAGTTGGTGTCCTCGAAGAGCCCCACCAGGTAGGCCTCGCACGCCTCCTGCAGCGCCATCACGGCCGAACTCTGGAAGCGCAGATCAGTCTTGAAGTCCTGCGCGATCTCGCGCACCAGGCGCTGGAACGGTAGCTTGCGGATCAGCAGCTCCGTGGACTTCTGGTAGCGGCGGATCTCGCGCAAAGCCACCGTGCCGGGCCGGTAGCGGTGCGGCTTCTTCACGCCGCCCGTAGCCGGCGCGCTCTTGCGGGCCGCTTTGGTGGCCAGCTGCTTACGTGGCGCCTTGCCGCCGGTGGACTTGCGAGCTGTCTGCTTGGTCCTAGCCATGCTTCTGTGCTAATACCGCGAGAGAAGCAACTGAGCACTTCCAGGACCAGACTTTATACAGATGATCCGATCCTGATTGGCCAGAACTTTGCGGGAGTAACCTGATTGGCTTTTAATTCAATCCTCATTTGGTTTTTACCGCCTCTGAAAAGGTTTTGTTGTCCATACTATTTTGTGATTTCTATTTTCGCAGGAAAGAATTATGGTCGTACTCCATCCTGAGTTTATGGTTTTCGACCAAAACGTTAAGACTCCAGTAAAAAAGGAGTCTGGTTCAGAATTTGTGGAAGTCAGCGCCTAAACTGTCCTAAAAGAAATGCACTTTTTCATTGGAGACTTTTTTCCTTTTCAGATAATGTAGGGGAAAATTACAGCAAAATAATGTATTTGTTAGTCTCTCTAAATAGTAGTTACATTTCATAATTGCATCAGGATCTATTTTTAATGAGTGTACCAAGACCTAAAATAAAGTTTCAGAATAGACTCTGGCACACCAGCCTCCTGAACACAGAACTTTGCCCAGCGTGGTGTGGGGTAGGGGGAGCTTGATGTGTGCTTGACTAAATACTAGTAAATGACTATGACTTCATTAATTGATTTTGATGCAATCAAATGGCTGATTGGACTTTAATATGTAAACTGTGTACTTAGCAGGCCTGGAGTAATGATACATTTACATTGATCAGTGATTAGGTGTTTTCCTGTAAATAGGGGTAGCTCTGAAAGGAGCTTTCGAGTAGGGGCAGTTTTTACTAATGGACCATCGGGTTTTAACGATAAAGACCCAGAAACAAGACAAAATTGGTTTAATATTTAACATTTGCTGGAACAAATAATCACCGGAAATGTGTTCCTGGGGAGGGGACAATAAATGCGGCCGCTTTCATGGTTTTACAAGAATAAACTGCAAACTAGTTTTTACCAGATGAGTTAACGCATGCTCGGTCAAGTCAATAGGACTACATAATAGGTTTCAGGACAGTGTTCAGTTCTTCCACATAAGTTGTGGGTGGCTCTGAAAAGAGCCTTTATTCTTAGAGATTGGAGTATTAATTCAGACCTTACTTGCCCTTGGCCTTGTGGTGGCTCTCGGTCTTCTTGGGCAGCAGCACCGCCTGGATGTTGGGCAGGACGCCGCCCTGAGCGATGGTGACTTTGCCCAGCAGCTTGTTGAGCTCCTCGTCGTTACGGATGGCCAGCTGCAGGTGGCGCGGGATGATGCGCGTCTTCTTATTGTCGCGGGCCGCGTTGCCCGCCAGCTCCAGGATCTCGGCCGTCAGGTACTCCAGTACCGCGGCCAGATACACCGGCGCGCCGGCCCCGACCCGCTCGGCGTAGTTGCCTTTGCGGAGCAGGCGGTGCACTCGGCCTACGGGAAACTGGAGCCCGGCCCGCGAGGAGCGAGTCTTGGCCTTGGCGCGAGCTTTGCCGCCTTGCTTACCACGTCCAGACATAGTGCAAAGCTTATGCACCTACGCCAAAAAAGACTAAAGAGAAAGAAAAACCCACAACTTATAACCGCAGCTGCGCGCGAAAAAGAAGCTATTCCATTGGCCAGAGTTGCTGTCCCATTTTAAACAAGACAAATGCAGTTCCTAATAATGCGTGTTCTGATTAGACAATATTGAAAAACGTCATCACTAATATTCGCCAATCCGACGAAGAACTTTACTAAACCTTATTTGCATATGGATTTGTAAATAAAATGGACTCGACCGTTTCACTATTCTCTCTGCTTCTCGGGAATCTTGTAATTTTTTTCATCATGCCTGAGTCGGCTAAATCCGCCCCGGCTCCGAAGAAGGGGTCCAAGAAAGCGGTGACCAAGGCACAGAAGAAAGATGGCAAGAAGCGCAAGCGCAGCCGCAAGGAGAGCTACTCTATCTACGTGTACAAAGTGCTGAAGCAGGTCCACCCGGACACCGGCATCTCGTCCAAGGCCATGGGCATCATGAACTCGTTTGTCAACGACATTTTCGAGCGCATCGCGGGCGAGTCGTCGCGCCTGGCGCATTACAACAAGCGTTCGACCATCACCTCCAGGGAGATCCAGACGGCCGTGCGCCTGCTGCTGCCCGGGGAGCTGGCCAAGCACGCCGTGTCCGAGGGCACTAAGGCCGTCACCAAGTACACCAGCTCCAAGTGAGCCAGCCCGCTGCCACACATGACCCAAAGGCTCTTTTCAGAGCCACCTACACTTTCAGAGAAATAGCTGGTGCACTTGCCTGTAGTCTAGTTTCTCTCGGGAGAGTAGGGGGTTGGTTTGGGAGCGGAAAACGGGGTAAAAACTTAAAAAGCCCTCCGTAAACATTCTAGTATACGCATTTATGCAGTGTCATGCAAATTTAGTGTGGATTCTTTGGCGTCCTTTGAAAAAGATTTTCAGTTTTGCCTTCAGCTGCAATAGCCAAAATTTCGCTTTTGTTTACACTTTTTCAACGCAAGGAACGCTCCCCGTCTCTGATTGGGCAGAAGCACTATTTGAAAAGCCCGCCGTGGGCTGCAATTGGCCAGATAGTCTGCCATCAGGGTTGTGCGTTTTGAAGAGATTTTCTCGAAAGTAAAAGGATGACTTGCTTTATCTGCGGAAATGCACCGGGCTCTGGAGCCAAGAGCCATAAAGCTGACAGTTAACGGTACTGTGTTCTGCAGTCGGATCCTGGGCGAAATTAACCTCTCGGTGTCTATCTCTCATCCACCACAGAATGGGTACGGTAACATTAGACCTGTCTATCCTACGGAGATCTTAGGGTGAGTTGAAGTGATTTATGTCAAAGTGCAACGGGAATATTAAAGGTCAGGGACGTTCCTTAAGGAGAAAAGGTTGAACAAGGAACCCAGCAATTTGGGAAAGCCGCGTTCTTCCAATGTTTAATCGATGTGCCGGAAGGAGATATGCCAGGACTCGCTAGGCCGGGGGAGTAGTTATCTGGCAGTGACTTTAGAGTCCACGATTTAAAATCCCGCGATAGAAGTCAGAGAACTCAGTATTTAAGAGAAGGGCGTATTTACTTAACGCATGGGCTAACTAGGAATATTAGGGAATGGAGTCTCAAGGCATGATCGAAAGTCCTTCAATTCCCCCCTCCCCTGCACCTTTCAACAATGCCTAAATTATTTTTTTTTGCAGTTGGAAGCATTAACATTTTCCTCTACCCTGTCATCCCCTCTCACCAGTAAATGACTGCTACTGTAAATCTTTTTTTCCCCCATTAACAGCAAAATAAGCCCCTACTACCACATCCCCCCTCCAGGCTGTAACATTTCCTGTCTTTCCCTATTGTCACTTTCCTTAAAGTTGTAGGTATAGACCCTATGTCAGACGAACAGTCTTGTCCCTGTCACAGACAACAAGCCTCCAGGAATTCATGCCAACAGGTCAATGGGTCTGCAAAATATACGGGTTTGTCATTCACTCCTCTAAGATGAGATTCTTGTTCCAGTCCCTGCGCCCCTGTCATTAGGTCTTGGGAGTTGGCGACAAAACCCACCGACAAGCTACCCTACTTGGTGGAGAGCAGTCCCCTAATTTCATCCTGAACTCATCAGCATCATATTCATCCCCTCTTTCTATTTTTTGCTTTTTCCGAGATTTTTTTCTTCCACTTTTAAGAGATCAGAGGGATAATTACCTTCAGAGTGGGTGAAATAAGAAGTATTGCCCTCTTCTGCCATCTTGTGGCAAGAAAACAGAAGGACCGATCCAAGGCGTCGTGTTTTCCAGATCCAACTGAAATGCTTCCTAACTTCAACTTTTTACTAACAGTGAGTTAGGATGAGTAGAGTGATCATTTCTGTCTCCCTTTAACCGCCGGATTTGTTAGTCACTTCAAGAATCACTTGTGCGCATGTGAGAGAGGGAGAGAGGTATTGTTTTGTGCTCTGGTCAGAGCTGTGGAAATAAAAAGGAATAAAATTTAAAAAAAGAAATCAAAATATTATGCACCCTAAAATAAATAAAAAATAATAGGGTCCTGCTCATCCTAGTTCTGGTCCTCAAACTAAAAAATACTTGAATGTTTTCTGTAAACCTAAACACCTGACAGAACAATGATACCCTGATTTTTGCTAGACTGCTCTGTGAAGATGTGTCAGGACTTGTCAGGATAATAATTACCATGTGAGTTGCAATTTTTCCACCATGAACAGGCCAGTGTGCACGTGGTAACCTCAGTCATTTTGCAGCTCCCCCCTCCAACACACGCCATTTTAAATACTTGTGTGTGTGTGTGTGTGTGTGTGTGTTTTCCTCAAAGTCTGACTCTTGACCTCTTTGCAGGTAGACTTTTTTTTTCCTTTCCAAACGTTTCTGTCTCTTAGTCCTGCTTTGACAGTTTCTACTGCCTAAGTCCAAACAAACATCCTATTAAAATGCTTGTATTAGTTTGCTAGCACTGCCACAACAAAACACCACACACTGGGTGTCTTAAACAACAAAAATTTATTTTCTCACAGTTCTGGAGGCTAGAAGTCCAAGGTTAAGGTGTTGGCAGGACTGGTTTCCCTCCTTGGCTTGCAGCTGGCTGTCTTGCTGTGTCCTCACATACTCTTTTTTTCTGTGTGTCTGCACCCCTGGAGTCATTTCCTTTTCTTATAAAGATACCAGGGCTTTCGGATTAGGACCCTACCCTAATGATCTCATTTAACCTTAATTACCTCTTTAAAGGCCCTATCTCCAAATATAGTTACTTTGGGGTTAGGGCTCAAAACAAAGGAATTTTGAGGGAACACGATTGGGTCCATAACAGCATTTAGGCCATTTTTTCCATGCTTTGATCCCAACTTTCTATTCCAAATTGTCTTTCATAAAATGTTTACATTTAGCTTTAACTGCAGCTAAAGAGACAGTTGTGATATACCCTAAACCAGAGGTTAAAAGTCAAAAGCTCATGGGGGCCTAGTAGATAAAAGCAAAACTGGCTACAAGGTGCTCTTTGCTATTTTTCTTGAAGTACAAAGACTTCTGACACTGTATTTCACCTTCCCAGTTTTAGTAGCATATTTCACTGTTCTCTTAATACTACCCTGCGAACAACCACAGCACAAGGATGTTGATAAATGCCACCTCACACTTGGAAACTAAGGGGACCAGTGGGAACTGCAGAAAACTGAAGGCTACAGAGCCTATACACTATGATTTCACTTGACTTGCCTCGTGGGGCTGCAGGCTCAGGGTCAGTGAGTCTTTCAATTTTTTCAAGAGGATTTGCATTTTAATAAGGAATACTTCAAATTTTCCAAATTGGCAATTGTCAACAAAAAAATTAATCGGTCAATCTAAGAAAGAAATGGAAACTTTTATTCAAGCCAAATTGTGGCTGATAACCCAGGAACAGTCTCTCAGAAAGTTCTGAGAACTGTTCCACCCGTTAAAGATCAAAGCACAGTTAAGTTTTTGAGACTGAGACCTGTACATACAATGATGTGTTATTGACAGTTTACACAATCCAGATCTATGCATACAAATCAAGTAGTGGGTCAGGGCCATCATGGCCCCTTATGAGATTACAACGGAAGGTTATCTCCTAAGGAATAGTGACCCTGATGAGATTAATAAGGAATGTTATCTCCTAGGGAGATCTGGTTAATACAGATGTACAACACACACTAAAGGGGAGGGAGGAGGCCCAAATAGGCAAAGAAAAATTTTATGTTTAAAATTTTCTTGTCTTGCCATAAAATATGAATTTTATTTCATCACAACTAATAAAAAATGTATAATAGTGTGGACTAAACAAAAAATACCTGAAAGCTTCCTGAAAACCTTAATCCCACAGCTGGAGAACTCTGGACGTTAACAGAGATTTCTGTGTCCATGTCAAGCTGTCCAGTATACTCTCCATACCACCAAAACCCAGATCAAATGCCTGGATCTCCCTATCCTCCTAAATCCTCAACTGAAAAGAATCTGTTTCGCACTTGGCAGCTCTAGACAGAGCAGAGGGTCACACACACAGCAGGCATTCAACAGCTTTTTTTTTTTTTTTTGGCAATTTAAGTAAATGGATAAAAAAGTGAACTAAACAAATAATAAAAAAATTTCAGCTCCCTACCAACAATGAGGTAAAAGTGGTGAAAGTTGTTTGGAATAGTTTATTGTAGATTAAATAGTTAATAAATAAACTCATTCTTTTCTAATTATGTTATATTTGTCTTACTGTGATGTATTCTCCTCTACCTATTTTTCTTTGTTCCTTTCAAATTTTTCTCCTTTTTTAATTTTTTTTAGTAACTGTTCTTATTTCTCCTGTCTTACAATGAATAAAATGAAAGGGGAAGGTAGAGGCGGTAAGGATCTTAGCGGAAGCTCCACCTCTTCCCTTCCTGGTTCCACTGCCTTCTGTAAATGGCCCACCCTTGTTCCCTGAACCCAGCTTGACCCTCTCTCTTCTTTAGCTCCTTGTTTCCTCTATTTACATGAGGCACAGACTCAAATTCTGTTGAAATCAGCTCTCTAGTGAATCACTGATTTCTTTTACTATTTTTTTACTTTATTTCCACGCATATGGGAGAAGTAGGAAAAACCAACTGTCTTCTTCTGATTAACAAAGATAAAGATCTTGAGGAAAAAAGGAGCTGCCAATTAGCAGCTTATTACTAGGGCAAGACATTTTCTTTGCGAAAGACAATCACTTACAGACTTTTACAATTTAAATGTTACTTCGTAGTAACGTGGGTCATAGTAACAATCTCTGAGGTCAATGTCTTTGAACATCATCAGAAATAGCCGTTTTAGGAAGCCCTACAGGATCTGTTCCTCTCTCCAGCACTAAAAACTGTGTTTTCAAGGCTAGATCCTGGAATTCCACTGGTCAGTATAGCAATAAAAGCAGGCCTGAGAATGAAAACTTGGCATCGGAGAAGTAAAAGGGGAAAGGAAGATTATTAACAGAATGTGTATGAGTTGTCAGAATAAGTTACCAAACTTGGAAGTGTGTGAATGGGATCTGTGGACAAAAATTGTCACCTGCCATATCAGTAAACGAAGGATTTTTACCGCAGCCATCAGGCCATCAGCCACTGCCACGCACTGACTGTGCACCCTGAGGGGCTTCAGGATGGAGAAAAGCAGGATACTGGCCCTAGGTAGTTAAGATACATATCAAAGGAATGATTTCAATGAGCCCAGACTCTTGCATCTTCCCACACATAAAAACGCGCTAAATTCATTAACTTGTGATGTCTGGTTTTCTTTAATTAGCAGTGCTATTTTGATGCTAGACCACCAGGTGTTTGTTTGTTTGAACTCCTATATATCTTGGCTACTCCCTTACCTCTTCACAGCAGTCCCTCAAAGCTATCTGAGAGGCTGCAACCTGGGCTTAAGTCCTCAGCAGGTCCACGGAATAAAACATAATTCTCAACTTTTAGGTTGTGCATTTTTTTTCAGTCGACAGCTCCCAGGGAGTCCTTTCAGTGGTGCCCGGGGGGGTGGGGCCAGGTGGCTGAGCCTCCAGGATTATATGATCTATGGAGGTGTGCATCTTTGATTGCCTTTGAGCGATTAGGCTATTTTACAACTCAGAGATAGAATGTAAGTTGTAGGTAATTAATAAAATGCAAATGATTCCAGGTGATGAGTGTGGACAGGAAGGAGGGGGACAAAGGTAAACTGGTCCCAGTCCCATTTTCTTCCTCCAAACCTTATTGAATAGACACTCAACTCTCAGCCAGCGGATTATTGCCTCACACAAGCAGTTTCTAGGCCTCTCTAGGAAATTCTGAGATTTGGAAATCTCTATAGTCGGCATCCAAAGCTATGAAGTGAAGACTGTAATTGAAGAATAACACTTTGCGGAATCAGAAGGCTTGAGTTTTATCCACCACCCAGCCCTGCTGCCACTGCTACCACATTCTGTGTAATTTACTGGACGGTCTCATCTTCCTGGTCTGTTCCTGAACTAAAAGTGATCTCTGAAGTCTCTCTTCCAGCAGAAATAATCTGTTTCTAAAAATGTCTCCTTCTTCCAGGTCACTTGAAGCTACTGCTAACAAATGTAACAGATGACAAACTTTGTTTCAATCTCGCAAAATGCTTTTTGTGGGAGCTGTGCTATACACAGAGAGTGTGCTTGGAGGCCCGGCCCCACAATAAAATGACTATTGTGAAATAAAATTCACGTTTTATGGCAAGACAAGAAAAATTTAAACATAAAAAATTTTCTCTGCCGTTTGGGCTCCTCTCCCCGCGCCCCCGCCCCCACCTCCCTCCCCCTCCCCATCCCCCCTCCACTGTGCATTGTGTGTCTGCATGATGCATCCACCAAACCACTCCCATCAGCAGAAATACTGGCCTCAACCTTAAAGAACAACATTCTCCTATCACCAACAAGACAACTCCTTAAAAGAAAACCTTCCTTCTTGATCTTGTAAGGAGCCATGATAACCCACAACTTTGTACTTGCAGATCTGAATTGTGTAAACTGTCAATAATACGTCGTTTGATGTACAGCCCTCTGTCTCAAAAAATTTATATAACTGTGTTTTGACTTCTAATGGGCGGAACAGTTCTTGGAGCTTTCTGAGAGGCTGTTCCCTGGTTATAATCCTCAATTTGGCTTGAAGAAAGTTTTCCATTTCTTTCTGAGATCGGCTGATTTAATTTTTCGTCGACACTATCATAATAGAGCTCTTCTCTTTTCATTTTTATGCATGTCAATAAGAAATTCTAGGTAAGCATGAATTTGCCACTGTGAGAAGATGCTCAGTCTATGGTTACAATATCCAAGAACAGACTGAAAAATTATTTCTTAAATAGAACCCAGAAGAAAATAGTGAATGTTTCATCTTTCTGGGCAATTTTTTCCTTTTGATTAATCACATGTTCCTCTGGTGATCTGTGAGATTAGAAAGCTTGTTACTGAAACACCTCAGATGGAAATTGTGTCTGCCATGGGCATCCATGTAAGCAAGACTGAAAATGAAATGAGATCTCGCCTGGTACCTAAAGTGATTCTTTACTGTGATAGGATTTTCATGTGGAAAAAACTTTAAATACAAAAAAAAAATAATAATAAATTTAAATACAGTTGATAAAAGAACTTTAATGACTGGATTTCTAAAACCTCTATCGCCAGGTTCATAAAGACGTTGCCTTCACTTTAGAACCAACTGAAAATCAAATATGGCCCTTTGGCCTCTCAGTCCAGACATTTATGTAGACATTAGGTATACTCATATGTTTAGTTATAGATTATTACATAGAAATAGACTTACTGTCAATGGTATCATAAAGGAAAGCCTTTTATGTGGGCACTTTGTCAATGCTTTTGAAAATAAGCATTGTGTTATTTAAATGAAAACTGTAATATGAGTTGTTCTCAGGCTCTTTGCAAATAAAAATTATTCATTAAAAAAAAAAAAAAGGAAAGGGAGATATGCATATCAAATTCATGGTAGAGTTGCCCTGAGAAAGGGGATATTAGGACTGGGTTTACAGCTGAAGAGTACTTCAATTTTATGTTGTTGTTGTTTTCCTTAAATATAAAAGAAATTTGTAGTTTATATACCATAATGTTAAGTAGTATATAGATTCTGTGTGGTAATTTTTGTACTCTTTTGTAATTTTTTAGAAGGTAAAAGAAGAAGGTGAAGAATAACGAAGAATAGTCATCTTTGGTGTATTAGAAATCGTAGCTTTTAACGTATTTAACAAACGAGCAACGCCCAAGATGTGACAGGCCATGTTGTAGATACCACAGGAAACACAGGGGGACTAAATACTGAATGAATAAATAAAATATACTATATATTACATAGTGATAAGTGCTAAGGAGGAAAACAGAGCAGGGGGGAGAGATTGTTGAAAACTGTCATTTTAAATAAACCCCAACTCCCTTTAACCAAATCTCTGAAACTGAAATCAGCTGTATATGGTTCTTTTTAACTCTAAATTTAAATTCTCTTTTACAATACAGTAGTAGGTAAAGATGGGCACCTTTCAGCGGATGGATGAATATTAATTCTCTGCTCTCTGAGATGGGGCACCTGACATTAGAGACTTTCTCATTTGTGAATTATTTTCGTCACAAAATTTTCTTGGGATAAAAATCTACCCCTGAATTACCCACATTTTCATGAGGTACAGAAAGAAGGGAAACAGGGTTGCTAAAACTACGGTACCTCGTTTCCCTCCCCACCCACCCCGAAAACAGAAGCATCTAGCAGAGGATGGTTTCGATCCATCGACCTCTGGGTTATGGGCCCAGCACGCTTCCGCTGCGCCACTCTGCTGAACGCGGCGGCTGGTGTTCGCAGTAGTTCCTTTATTATATTTTTATTTAAAGAGAGCTGTTTTTATAAGTTGGAAAAAGTTTTCTTTCCCTCAGAGCCCATTCGCTGGCTTTACTCACGCTTCAAACAGAAGAATGAATCCAGAGCACATTGACTCCATATATTCTGAACACAGAAAATTGGATGTTTCTTTTAGGAAACCAGCCCGTCTCCAGCCAGCCTGCCCCTTTCACCTTGCAGAAGTGACTCCGGGTCTTATGGTCACAAAATATACGAGTAGGTCAAAATTCGAATGTATAAAGTATCCGAGTTCAAAACGAGAGCATTTTGGAAATTGGAAGGATTTTTTGAAAACAAAAGGATCTCTGCATTGGCCGGGAATCGAACCCGGGCCTCCCGCGTGGCAGGCGAGAATTCTACCACTGAACCACCAATGCCTACGCGACAGCTTCCTGCACACGTTCCACATGGCTTTTGCCTGTTATTTTTATCGTTACATTGAAACAACCCGAATTTTCTTGCCGAAAAAAATGTTTAGTTTTTTGCTCTTACTGACTAGAAACTTGTAATGTTCCTTCTTTTCAGGAAACCCTCCCTTCCACTGCAAGCTCAGAGCGTCCCCCTGCGACACCGGAGGCTGGCCCGGGTGTGGGCGGCCCGGTCTCGGGCGCGTCTCAGCGGCCGGTAGCCGCCCCCGCCACGATTCTAGCCCCTGGGTCGTGGGCGCCCTCGCATGTGTAGGGGCTCCTGTGTGTGTGTGTATGTGTAGGGGATCGTGTGTGTGTGTGTGTGTGGACGGGCTCCACGTCCGGGTGGGTTGTGGAAGGTAAGGGAGGTGGAAAAAAGGGGTACAAGGGCGGGAAGCAAGAAGAAAAGGGAGGGGAGGATCGAGGAGGAAAAGAATCGAAGAGAGGAAGGGAAGGGGGTGGGGAGCAAAAGGAGGAAGAAGGGGAGGAACGAGAGGGAAGGGGAAGGAGCCTAGTGCTGTTCCCCTCTGGTCACCCCAAAGGGTAGGCTGTGAGAGATTTAGGAATTCTGTGGGTTTGTTTGCCTTATGCTTCGGTTGCCATGGTTATGGAGGTTGCACTAGAAACTCCTTCCGGTCAAATAAAGAACAAAGGTCTTATTAAAGGGTAATTTTCCCCAAAAATATACAATCGTGACTCTCATACAAGTATAAAAATGAACCCCTTTGAAAAGATTTTATTTAACTCACTAACGAGGTAACTGGTGAGGTGTTACTACAATTCAAAGGAGAATTCGAAGAATGGAGGTCATTTATAGATCAGGAATATTGAAATTAAAGTGTAAATAGGGCCCAAACTGGCTTTTACACGGTTAGGGATTGGTGGGGAGGGTGGACTAGGGAGGGAGAAAATGTCCCACCAGCAGACAATTAATTTGCATGTCTATAGACAGGAGTTATTTTCTATTGCTATCAGATATCTACAATCTACAGAATTGTAAAATAGCTCTCACAGAATCAGAATCAGATGACACAAAAGGGTGTGCTATAATTTTCCTCTGAAGCACAAATTTCCCTGACAGTCCCTTTCTTTCTCAGGAAAATTCTGCAGACTCAGCACTGACAGAAGGGCTAAACTCACAAATTAAACACACCGTTTAAAAGTTCACCATAGCTCAAAGCCAAGGGCGCTGGTCTGCTGTTTCTGACCATCTCCCCTTAAAGTCTAGGGTGAGGGACTCTTAACAGGTGGGTTCACAGATCCTTGTAAGAACAGATGAAAGATCTGGATAAACTCCTTAGAAACCTGTACACATACACACATTTGCATTCGAGTTCAGGTTTGGGGCCTAGGATAACAGTCCGTGATCCAGTAGTTCCAGGGTCTCTGCTCTCCCTCTTTTAACCTGGAAGGTGGCCTTCATTAAGTACCGTCCTCTCCATATTTCTCATTCATTCATTCCTGCCATCACCCACTTCAGGAACTGCAGCCTCTCTTTTATGAAGGCCCCACTCGGGGACTCAGCGTAGTTTAGGGGTGGGATGGATGGGAGCTAATATATAACTAGGTGTAGATTAACCTACATTCCTTAAAATCATGCCCAATGCCCTACATGCCTGCCTTACCCCCACCTACACACACGTTGTATGGTTAGGCCACCCAAGGTGGCTGTTCTCTTGCTCTCCCTTACCTACATCCTCTGCTCGACCAGTGCCTGCTTCACCTACACCCTACTCACCTGACTGACCTTCCCTCTTAATCATACATCCTAATCAGTAAATACCTATGTACTTGCCCCGGCCCCATCTAGTGACTGTTCTAATCTTTAGATCGGAACTATCTCCACTATGATAGCTTATCAAAGGAGCGGTGAGGGGCACGGCCCTCTGCTGGTTTCCCTGGCAACCGATGAGCCAATCGGATGTCAATTCCCCCCATAACCTGTAACCTCCCTCTTCCCCTGGGAGCTGAAGACTACTGGCATGTCCTGCCTGCCATCTGCCGCTGACGTGTCGCACCAGGACCTTGCTTCAGATATGTAAATTGTGGGGAGAAAATACACGGGGAAATTAATAGAACACAAGGGTTATTTTAGTGAAGTATCTTTGTGCAGACTCATCTTGGTGCTGACTTTCCATCTTCTTCATGGCCATAAAATTCCCCTGGAGAAGGGATTTATGGCAGTCTTCATTTCTCAGAATTTTCTGCTTTACTACTTGCAGCAAGTCCGGAGAACACCAGGGCTCTTTCCCAAAGCAGTGTCTCCCAGAGCAGCAAAACGGGAAATTTTAAGCTAAGAGTACATGCATATTCATGAAGGGGCTTGAACAGAGGAGAATTCAGCATAGAATTGGGGCAAAGGTCAGCAGGGTTCAAGCTTTAGTCAAAGTCACAAGGGTCATAAAGGGTCAACATTATCATCCCTTAGGCTCCGGTTGATCTGGTGGTTGAGCACTTGGATTTAAATCCTGCAAACCAGCTGGAGAATGTGCTTCAGGCTAATCTTTACCACAGAAACAGAACTGGGAGTCTTTACCACTGATTTACTATCTTTGCTATTGTTACTTCTCTTGCTTGATAACAGTCGTTTGTTCCTGCATTCTTTTGTTCCCTTTAGATCATTAATTACTGAGACCTGTTCAAGGACAAGGATCGTGACCAGGTTTAGATCAGTTATGGGCCGTTTTCAGGCAAAGCAGGGTAAACCAGGGTATGGTTGTTATGCATATTTACATCAGGGCCTTCTCCATTGATAAGTTTCTAGAGATTTGGTTATCTTGCTATTCCTGATACAGAGAGGGAGACACCCTTGCAAATAGAGATTTCCCTTATAAATATAAATGTCTCTTACAAAAGCAGAACTTTGACTCAGTTTTCAGAGCTTCTCCTGTGTCTGCAGTTTGGTACTATTTGATAAACAAATATTTGCTAGATCATATACATTAATATGTATAAAATAGATAACTAATAAGAACCTGCTGTATAAGAAATAAATTTAATTAAAAAATATTTGCTAGGTCACGCGGAGACAGTGGTCTCTGATCTGTAACACCTGCCGAGTTTCCACTCCACGCCTAGCCCATATTTGTTGCAGTGTAGGGGAGCAGAATTTGCCACCCTAAAATATGTCTTTGGCATATGAATTGTTTTAAGCCGGTTATTTTCTGAGAAACAGCAGACAAGGGATGTAATCGAGCAGGACCCCATGGAGCCTTCCCAGGACAGGCCTTCCTCCATATCCTCTGCTTTAGTTCCTCTCTGAAGTACCTAGATAATAGCATTTCATGCACATTTCCTGGGTTGTTTTGCAGATGTAAAAAACCTCCCCCTCTCAAACAAATGGAAGATGTTAACCACTTGAGGACCATAAACACATAGCCCCAGGCCTCCTGGAGCCTAAGGACTGATAATGTGAACCCCTGTGACACCACCCTGCTGCCTCACCATCAGCCAATCAGAGTACTGTGCACAAGCTGATCACAGACCCTGCAAACCCTTCCCCCCTCTCCCCCCCCCCACTTCCTTCAGGGAGCTTGGGGCTTTTTAGGGCATGAGCCACCTGTCTCCTTGCATGGCCTTGCAATAAACCTTTCTCTGCTCAAACTCCGATGTTTCAGTTTGTTTGGCCTCACCGTGCATCGGGCACACGAACTTGTGTTAACAGAGAAGGGCTCTGAAAATCAAGTAGAAGCTGCCCTTTCATATGGAACATTTACATTTTTAAGGGAAATCTTTATTTGTAAGTGTGTCTCCCTGCCTGTACCTGAAAGAGGAGAATGACCAAATCTCTAGAAACTTTTATCAATGGAGAAGACAATGACAAATCTCTATCACAATCACCTTTGTTTACTATGCTTTTCCTGGTAACCTCCCATAACAGACTCTCCTCACCCTCAACATCCTCTTTTATCTTTAGCTGAAGACGGTATTTAAGGTGGGAACTTTGGCCATTTTGGCAAGTTACTCAGTTTTCCTGGGTTCTTCCATGTATACATGTTATTAAACTTTGATTGTCTCCTTTTTGTTACCGAGTCCAAGCTCGCTCTGCTCACTGCAAGACAGGGCAATAAATCGGGAGACGAGGTGTTGAGGCAAGGAATAGCAACTTTACTCGGAAAGCTGGGCGTCTGAGAAGATGGCAGACTAATGTCCTAGAGAACCATCTCATTGGGGTCTGGATGCTAGTTTCTTTTATAGAAGGGGGTGGGGAGGCGGAGGTTAGGAAATAAAGTTAAAAGGCCATAAGTCTTGCAAAATATCCCCTGGTTTGACCAGCCTCGGGTAGGGGATGTGTTAATTTCTTCTTTCTTGCAGCCATTCACAGGTGAGCAGAGTCAGAATGTTTCCCTGTGAGCTGAACAAAAGCTGTGACAAAGCGAGAGAGAGGCATGGACATATATACACTAACAAACGTAAAATAGGTAGTGGGAAGCAGCCGCATAGCACAGGGATATCAGCTCGGTGCTTTGTGACCGCCTGGAGGGGTGGGATGGGGAGGGTGGGAGGGAGGGAGACGCAAGAGGGAAGAGATATGGTAACATATGTATATGTATAACTGATTCACTTTGTTATAAAGCAGAAACTAACACACCATTGTAAAGCAATTATACCCCAATAAAGATGTTAAAAAAAAAAAAAAGAGTTTACTGCGGTAATCCAAAAGAGAGATAATAGTGTTATCAACCCATCTTAGGAGAAAGGATGAACGCAATGCTATATTCACAAATGGAATATTATACAGTAATGAAAATGAATTTTAACTCAACAATATGGGTATATCTTAACTTATTGAGTGAAAAGAAGCAAATTCAGATTACCTATGACATGATGCCTTTCAGACAAAAACAACTAAAATTAAAAGCCTATATTGTTTGGCCATGTGTATGTATCAAGCAGAACAATCTTTTCAATAAGTAAGGGGACACAAAATACAGAGGAAGACAAGAGAAAGAGTTGTAGTAAAGGTTAGGTTATTGTCAACGTTCTGGTTCTTATAGATTTGGTAATGGATTAAAGAATGTTCACAATTTAGGGTAACGCAAAGTCTTAAACCAGGCGTTATGATTAACCCCGTTTTGCATATCTGCGGTCCACCCGGGTTGGGTACAAACCAAGGATTTGGGAAAAGTTTCCCATAAGTCCAAAGGCGAAGTTTGAGCCGCGTCCCTGCTGCGTGAGCTTCCATTTCACGGCCCCATACTGAAATGGGATGAAGTCAAGGATGAGGCCCGCATGGGAGCTATAGAAGCAAGCTTATTACTACAAAGAGAAGAAAAGACGCCTACTCCTTCAAAGTCTGAGGACTTCAAGACCGTAGCGAAGACGCCTGGGAAATGGAGTCCCGGCTCCTGAGGAGATCCGAAGGCTTCTGGGAAGCGCAGTCCAAAGCCGGCCCGTCTCCTTCTGCGCAGCCTCAAAAGTCTCTGTGGAAGGACGCCTGGGGGCGTATTGTAGCTCCGTCCTTCCACCGGAAGTGTCCGATCGGAACCAGCCCTGTGGGAGAGGTGAGTCCGGCTCTGGGGCCTCAGATGTCCGGCCCTTTGTCCCCTTTAAACACCCAGTCCCTATCATGTTACCTTCGGGATTGCAGCAGCCCTGTGGCGCTCTGGACCGGGACCTCAGAGGAATCCCGAGGAAATGTGGAACTAGGTTTGGCGTTGGGAGAGCGTTCGCGCCCTCCTATTTCGGGAAAGAATATGGGTTTCCATAGTTACCTCCGCCGCGCGTGACGTCATCGTTGAGGGCTAAGAGGGCGTGGTTGGGGGGGCTCGGGCATTCCTGCTTGCGGAGATTATAGGGTCACTGGTAAGAGGAGTGGCCTCCAGTCGGGCAAGGCGAGGAAGGGTGGCATCTGTCTTGGATCGGCTGCGTTCTGCCAGAAGAAAACTGCCCCACGGTCCGCCCCTGACTCCTGCTTCTTATGGGAGGAGTAATCTGCCTTTTCGCAGCAAAAGTGGGGACATCCCGGCATCCTCATGAAATTTACTCACGCAGTAAATATTTAGGAAGTGTTTCCTGTGTAGCGGGGAGGCCGCGAAGCCAATATTGAAACCAATATCTCGTTCTAGAATGAGAGAGAAGACAGCAAATCAGGCAGTTGTAAGACTGTAAAGTGCCTCAATTTGAGAAACACAAGGTGCTGTGAGAGCTGTGAATCCCTTGCTCTCTGGATTTCCCCTAACTGCCATCCCTCCGCCAACAAAACTACCCCCCCACCCCCGTCCTCCTCCTACCCCAACATACACACCCAGAACCTACCCATTCACCAGGAACCTACTCATCCAACAGGAAGCCTGCACTTTACGAAACTTCCACCTTTCCCAACGTAACTAATTACTCCCTACTCTCTGTCCTAATGGCATTTGTTTACATATCTGCTTAGCTATTTTTGTAACTGCTCCAATACAATAATTGTAAAGCACTAGATGCTCAATAAATGTTTATTAGCTTGAGATTAGTAAGACATTTGAAACCCAGCTTTAGGGGGTATATATCAAATCCTTGAGAACTAGATGATTTTATCTAGAGTTGTGGACTGTTTTAAGTGGATGAGAAGTGATTAAACATCTGAAGACAGAACTTTCAGCTATGTGAGGAGATAACATATGTTGCAGAATCAGCTGCTTAGCATGATAATTTAAGTTTAAGCTAGGAACTGTGGATTCTGTAGGCCTACTTTACTGTTCATCTTCCTACGCTAAATGAGATAATGCCCATAAAGATTTAAGACACTACCTGGTAAACATTTATCACGTCTAGAAAACATAACGAGAAGTGAACTTAGGTCTCTATATCAAAAGAATGTCCCAATAAATTATGAAAGATTGAGACTGATATATATACCATAGCTCTAACCCCCCATTTTCCTCCTCTATCATTGCTAAATTTTGTTCTTACTTTCACCCCCTCAAACTCTGTTTTCCAAGGTTCAATCTGAGCCTGTGATCTTCATCTCATACTCTTGGAGAATTATCCTCAATATTTATCTTTAACTGCCCTTTCTATGGATCTTATCTAAATTTGTATTTCCATTCCTAACTCCTTTCCATTAAAATCTCTTAATATCTGTTGGAAATGTTTTTCTAAGTGGACGTCTCATCATCTAAAATACAGAATATCCAAAAGACAAAGCAATTAGGAAACTCAAAATTTCCTAATTTACATTTTTATCTAATAAATCAATGTGGGAACTTAAGAATAAATATTAATAATGCATGGTCCTTAACCTCATGGAGCTCCAGTCAATTGATGAAAAAAAAAGAAAACAGCCAAACAACTAAAAATAATACAGGTTAATATGTGTTGCATCCACAGACGTTGTTTTAGGAACTGTAGGAACTCAGAGTAGAGTTGGTGAATTCCTTATAAGAGGTAGTGCAATTCTTAGTCACTCCAATTACACCCTGCAAGCTGGTCTCATTATCAATCTGCTGTTCTTTCCCACTTCCTCAACTCTTTGCTCTCCCTTCCTTTTTGCCTTTCTGGATCTTTCTCATCCTTTATTGTCCAGTTTAAGCCCCACCACCTGTAGGAAATATTTGCACACATACACACACACTCCTTCCTTACCTCAGAGCTCTTAAGATATTCAGTGTCTCTACCATGCAATTTGTTTAGTACTTCGGCTTTCAACATTTATCAAACATTTTCAATGTGTGTGTCACGTGAAACTTGTTTTGTTATTTAAATGTTTTGTATCCATGTGTGTTTTATGTCATTTCTTTCCAACTATTTTGCAAACTCCTTGCAAACTCAAATACTATTTTTTAAATTCCTTATATCTGTACATCAGAATAGAGAATATCTAGGCATACCCCATACTAACCAGGTCAGCATATCCAGGGTCAGGGCCAAGGAATCTGTTTCTAACAAAGTTCCCACATGACAGTTAGGCAGTGAGCTCAGCTCTGAATTCAGACTTTCTTGGAAACCACTGCCATATAACTTCTGGCCCAATGCTTTGCTGTGTTAAGATTCTTAATAATGTACATGTCTGTGCAAGAGTCAGTAGTCAGCTTGGTGAAATGTTGAGTAGAAGAACGTGAAAGATTGGTACTTGTATTTTGCTATTGTACTCTGGGGCTTCACCTCTCAATTCCTTTATTCAGTTTTTCAGTCCAGACACCAGACTGACCATTCCAAAGTGCTGATAAGACTTGAGGAACTCATATCTTACAAAAAGACTAACAAAAGGCTGATAAGCAAGTCTCGGCGCTGGTTTATTATAATTTACTGGTGATACGATAGGCCTCAGTGTCCAGGACATAGACTGAGCCATGAAACCAGAAAGGCAGAGAAGGAATTGTTGGGACAAAAGGAAACCTACCTGAGACTTTTGGGGAAGAAGCTAGTTACGCTGACTGAAATTGTTAACCTCTGGCTGTCAAGAAAAGTTGCCCTATTTTGTTATTTAAGAGATTTATAAGTAATCCTAGTTCCACATTCTGAATAGATAATTATAACATTCTAAGCTTGTATTTCCCCCACACTTTGATGAGTATAGTAGCCTCTTTATGTTTCTATCTTTTCATATTGGTCCATCCTAGAAATAAACAATATATCTCCACAAACATTATTTGTCAGGCCATTCTGCTCAGAAGCTTTTGTTGGCTCCCCATTGCCTAAAAGATAAACTCTGAATTCATGAACTTGACATTTGAAGCTTTCTTCAATAGGGCCTTTGTCTCTATAATTTCCTTATACAAACCTACTGACATTTTGCTTTCCCACTTCTGTGTTCCTACCATTAACCAGTTGTTCAAGCTGTTCCTTGCTTGTAATTTCCTATTTCTTTCTCCCGCATCCTAGTCAAATCCTATCCATTCATCAGAAGGTAGTTTTTTAATTAAGCTTCTGACCATTGTAACCTACTGTGCTCTTTTCCATCTCCAACTTTATGAAGCACTTCTGTCATTTTTCTGTTTTGATGGTTATTTTCTTTATGGCTAATAAATAATTTAATTGCATGTGACAAGTTAACATTCAATATTGCCTTATATTGTCTTATGTTTAATATTTGAAATTTAAATTATCTTATTTTTAAAATAAAAATTTAAGCTGCTTTTAGGTAGAGATTATGCAACAGTTGTATTCCACAAAACAGGTATTTTAGTGCTTTTAAGTGTATAATGAAGAATAACTATTTCTATGATGTGATATTTTGTCTTCCTAGACAGTAATAACAATTTTTTTATCCCTCAGGAGAGCTCTTTAAACTAAAAAAGGCCTTTCACAGAGCAGAAGTGGGATTCTGATCATACATTTTATCTCAGGATGACAACAGAATCAAAGAAAGCTGCAGCTCAGAACCTTCAAGAGGATGAAGGACTTCTGATAGTGAAGATTGAAGAGGAAGATTTTGTCTGGAAGCAGGACACTTGCTTACAGAGAAGTGATACCCTCAGGCAGGAGCTCTGCCGGCAGCTGTTCAGGCAGTTCTGCTACCAGGATTCCCCAGGACCCCGCGAGGCACTGAGCCGGCTGCGAGAGCTCTGCTGTCAGTGGCTGAAGCCAGAAACCCACACCAAGGAGCAGATCCTGGAGCTACTGGTGCTAGAGCAGTTCCTGACCATCCTGCCAGGGGATCTACAGGCTTGGGTGCATGAACGTTACCCAGAGACTGGAGAGGAGGCAGTGACCATACTGGAAGATTTAGAGAGAGGCACTGATGAAGCAGTACTCCAGGTACAAAGGGGATGGGAGATCTAAGACCTCCAGGACGGGTGGAGTCCCACAAAGGGAGAAAAGGGCCTGAGATTGATATCTAGTGAGCTTTGTAGGAACTCGTAGTTCAGTATGCAGTTATGTCTCCTTCCATCTCCGTTTGGTACCATACTACCTTTTATAATTGAGTCAGACTTAATTCTTCCTTCCCCAGTTTTATATTATTGAGTTGGCCAAAAAGTTTGTTCAATCTGAACGAACTTTTTGGCCAACCCAATACTACAGGAGGTTCTCTTTGGTTTTGGAAGATGTTTAATTCCAACAGGGATTCTCTCGTAAGCTCAAATGTACTTTGTTTTTCTCAGATTCCAGTCTGTGGACATGGACAAGAACTATTCAGGAGAAAAGTGGCACCCCCTGGACCACCACTTAGTGTCCAGTTCCAGCCAGTGAACACCAAGGTCCTTCATGGTGCTTCAGAACCCCAACTCCTACTGGACCGTGGTAAGGGACAATACTTTCTGTGGTGCAGGTCCCTGAAGAACTGGGACAGTGAACCTCCCTTCTCATGTTAGTCTTCATAACTGTAGATGGTCCTTTCCTTTATTACTTCATGAGAAATCGAGAACTTTTTTCTTGTGTGTCATTGGCCAACCAGAAAAAGAGAGAGAAAACTTTGTTTCTTATCCAAAATGTCTCCTTTTTTTCATTTGTTCTTTATCCATAATATTTCCAAAACATGAGATGTTTTCATGTTATGAGCAAGTTAAAGGAAAGAAAATAAATGAGTTGAGATGTCAGGGAATGAGAAAAGAAGCAAAAGGGAAAGAAACACATTCACAGAAACAAAACATGTTCATAGAGAAGCACATACAATGATAGAGAAAAAGAGAGGCAAATATGTGATGATATACTCAGAAATAGAATATAATTCACAGATACATAGAACAAGATCCATATTGTTGCCTTTGTTTATTTTACTTTTGGTTTTACAAAGCTCTTTTATGTTTTTATAGAAAGTTGGCCATACTTGCACTGACTACCTCCACAGAATCCTCATTGCTATTCAAAAACTCATTGTTTAAAAAGTTCATGGACTTAATACCACTTTAGGTGTATAGGGTCCCAAAAATAAACCCAAGAGTAAATTACAGTAATTTTTTAAAAATTACCCAAATTCTGCTTTCAAGTTTGCTCTGGAAACATTTCCGTTCACCCTACCTAAAATTGTAAATTTTCCCACCCTAAGACCAGCACTGCCTAACCCCCTTTACTGCCTAGCTTATTCTACACAAAGGACACCCTATAACAAAGAGGGACTGCTTGATTCCAGCATGATATAGAGTCATGAGCACAGTATATGGTTGATGAGCTAGAAGGTAGGAATTTTGAGGACTAGATCATAGTCCTGGAAACCAGTCTGAAGAGCTCAGGTGTGTCGTAGAAGAGATTAAGGGTTTCTGAGTAGGGTGTAAGAGGATGACAGGGTTTTTTGTTGTTGTTGTTTTATTTTTGGCTGCATTGGGTCTTTGTTGCTGTGCGCGGGCTTTCTCTAGTTGCAGCGAGCTGGGGCTACTCTTCGTTGTGGTGCATGGGCTTCTCATTGCGGTGGCTTCTCTTGTTGCAGAGCATGGACTCTAGGTGTGTGGGCTTCAGTAGCTGTGGCACATGGGCTCAGTAGTTGTGGCTCACAGGCTCTAGAGCACAGGCTCAGTAGTTGTGGTGCACAGGCTTCAGTAGCTGTGGCACATGGGCTCAGTAGTTGTGGCTTGCGGGCTCTAGAGCACAGGCTCAGTAGTTGTGGTGCACGGACTTAGTTGCTCCGCAGCATGTGGGATCTTCCCGGACCAGGGCTGGAACCTATGTCCCCTGCATTGGCAGGCAGATTTTTAACCACTGCACCACTAGGGAGGTCCCAGGATGACTGGGTTTAATGACAATTAGTCTGGTAAGGGTATTTAGGATGACTGGGAAGAAGAATAGCGCAGAGTCAGAACAGCAAGGAGGCTGTTACAGTTATCTAAACAGGAAGCGGTGAGGTTCTATAGTAACAGAAATGTAAAGAAAGGGAGGTATATAGGGGACATTTAGCAGAAATGACAGAATTTGATTATCCATGAATGATGAAGAAGAAATGGAAGGGTGGATTGGATGGATAGATGGATGGAGGTTTCTCCCACCACATACATACCTCAGAGTCATTATAACTTTACTTTTCTCAATGCATCTATATCCTCATCTGCTCTCTTTGAGATTGTGCCTCCCTTTCATCCTCTAAGCCTAACACTAGAAATATCATAGACCCAAAGTTCCTCAAGAGCCCTCTCAGTCACATTGCGTAGTTCTTTCTCCTTACTTTGTTCCCCACCTCCATTCTTGCTGGTGGTGATCCTCTTCCTAATCTTTTCTGTTGTATCTGCTCATCCTCGGATGTCTGTTTCCTCTCTCTGCCAACCACTGCATAAATAACTTGCTTTTACCAATTTTTCTTTCTTTTGTATCCTCATCCATCAGTCCTCTAATTCCAAAGGCCACACGTTTTTAGAGTGGCCAAATGAAGTACCAATAGGTAACCATCTTGCGTGTACCTCAAAGTTTTATTTTCTATCAGCTCAGCAAACAGGTATTTACCCCTTTATTTTTTCATCATTATTTTAGATAATGAGAGTGAAAACAGTGGATCCATGCCAAAGCTGGAAATTTATGAGAGAATGGAATCGCAGAGAATTATATCAGGAAGAATTTCAGGATTTGTGTCAGAAGGATCTGCTGAGCCTCAAGACATCTGTAAGTCTACAGGCAGGTTAAAGAGACAACAGGAAAAAGAATCAGGGGAGTCTCAAAAACCATCATCAGCTCAGGATGGAGGTTTTAGTAAAATCCTCACCCACAAAAATACACTTACAGGTGAAATAATAAGCCATGATGGTTGTGAGAGAAGCTTAAATCTGAACTCAAATGAATTTTCACACCAGAAATCTTGTAAACACAGTACCTATGACCAAAGTTTCAAATGGAATTCAGATTTTATTAAGCATCAAAGAATTTATGCTGGAGAAAAAATTCACCAATATGGAAAATCTCTCAAGAGCCCAAACCTTATTAAACATGCAGTAATTTTCAGTGGAGAGAAAACCCATCAGTGTAATGAATGTGGGAAAGCTTTCAGACACAGCTCAAAGCTTATTAGGCATCAGAGAATCCACACTGGAGAGAGACCTTATGAATGTAATGAGTGTGGGAAAGGCTTTGGGGGGAGCTCAGATCTTATTAGACACCAGAGGATTCACACTGGGGAAAGACCCTTTGAATGCAAAGAATGTGGGAGAGCATTCAGCCTGAACTCACATCTTATCCTGCATCAGAGAATTCACACCAGAGAGAAACCCTATGAATGTAGTGAATGTGGGAAAACCTTCAGAGTGAGCTCACACCTTATTCGACACCTGAGAATCCACACTGGAGAGAAACCCTATGAATGCAGTGAGTGTGGGAGAGCCTTCAGTCAGAGCTCACACCTTAGTCAACATCAGAGAATTCACAAGAGGGAAAACCTATTAATGTAAAGAACTTAAATTCATAAGGAAATAGAAAAACGTGAAAAACATTGAATAAAAGATAAATACTGGGTGAGATGAATGACTGTAAGACCAATGTCTCTTTATTCTCTCTCTCATTCTCAGTTTTCTGTTCTGCATATGATCTTCACCTCTGTGTGTCTGCTTTCTGTGAGACAGTGGATGTACCTCTTCCGTTGACCGCTAAAATCAAACCAAAATAGCAGAATTTGGGGGAGGCTAATAAATGGGTTAGTCTATGGCAGTGAAAATAAAAAAGAGGACGCTCTTGGGAAATAACCATGATTACAGTGTGGGGGGAAGAAGATTCAGGTAAAGAGATTGATCATCAACTCTAGTTAATGATTCTCCACAAGAGGAGGTAGGCTAAGCCCAGGAGTGGAATAGCTTGAGCAACGTACTGCAGAACAGTTCTTTTGGAAGATTCCTTTAAAGGATGAAGACACAGCACAACTAAATTAGACAGTCATGTCAAACAAGAGGACATATGCAGTGGTGGCATTCCAATATGTAAGCCAAAATCTGTGTTCAGAGGTCATGCCAGGAAGTGAACAACTGGAAGAGCATTTAAAGCAAGAGACCATAATCCAGAGATTCAAATAAGACAGGAGGGGAATAGAAGCAAATTAGGCAAGAGCTAGGGTTAGAGGTAAGGAAGGGTGTTCAAATTGAACTAAACCTTAGAATTTGGAGGAGATACACAGTAGTATAACTGGGATTTTACTGCCACGTACGCTGTGGGGGTTTTGGCACCTTCCTGGGTAGGTGGATAGAGAGTGTAGTTCTGGGGAGCTCTCTTGACAGAAATAGGGTTCTCTGGCTACTGACAATTGTGGAAGAGGGCTGAAGGAATTAGTACTAAAAATATAGGGCCTGAAACTTTATTTCATTGCTGCTGGCTGCTATTCTCTCCAAAAAAGACCTAGAGGAGAGTGTAGAAAGGGTAGGTATCTGAGAGAAGAGTGGAGAGGAATCTGCAACAAGTTGGAACTCTACCAATGATTTCAGGATATAAAGGTGAATCCTGCTCTACTTGTTTTACCTTTTAGATGAGGCACATTTGAACTAATATGAGAAATAAAAACATATTTAAGGCCTAAATATTCTATAGTATATAATGCTTTTATATGAAAACTCTGGCTAGAAACAGAACTCCCATATGAGAAGTATAATCTAATGAACAAAATTTTCCACTAAGAGGCTTTATAAAAAAAAGTCTTAGCAATTATTTTTCAATGACCTTGAACTAGAAATGTCCTGATAGGATCTAAATAACCCAATATTTGTTTTAAGGTAATGTTGAACCCATAGTTTCTTTTTACAGGCACTGTGCTGATAAAACCTGTCTCATGATTGTACAAATGCTGTTATTTTTACCACTTTATTTTATTTTATTTTATTTCCCATTTTATAGTTGAGAAAACTGAGCTGTAAAGTATCTGGCACAAGAACACATAGTAAATGGTGGAAGCGGGATATAAACACACATACTATTCCAGTGCTCTAGTTCTTAACCTTAACCTTGACTATGTCATTGACAGTATGACAACGGGATATAAAATTAGAAAAGACAGTACTGGGGAATTCCCTGGTGGCCCAGTGGTTAGGACTTGGCGCTTTCACTGCAGGGGGGCCGGGATTCAATCCCTGGTCCAGGAAACAAGATCCCGCAAGGCGCTCGGCACAGCAACACAATTTTAAAGTTAGGGGGAAGGGGTTTGTATATCACACTTTTAGAACACTAATTCACCATACATTTTAAAATCAAGGCGGCAGCAGGGACCTGGTAGGCTAGGCAGCGACTTTGCCCTGAAGGCCCCGAGAGACTACCACAAAGACTACTACCCGCCTGGTTAGCGGGCATTTGGGCTTGTGTGGCCCGGGGGCTGTTGCCCAGGGTTTCAGGGCTTCTGTTGAGGGTCAGGAACAGGATTCCAGAGGTGAAGGCGGCAGCTACAGGAAGGGGCTGCGACTTCAGATTGCCCCCCCTCACACCACACCACACACATGCACACTCACACACCTGTCTATGTTGCTAGTGAACGTCTGCACACCATTTGATCATTTACTGATCATGATCAGAAGTCTTATCTGTAGATTTATTTGTAGTAGAAAACACCAGCATGCTTGGTTTGGTATTTCTGATTTCATCCCTTTGTGGCCAAGCTTCACATTGTTTCCAAATTATAAATTGTATTGTTTGTCTTGCCAAGTTTGTGCTTTCTGTCACATGTGACAAAATTCACCAGAATTGTCAGTTTTCCTTTTGAATTAATATTTTAGTGGTTCATTCAATGAGTTTCAAGATGACTAGTCTTCTTTTAACCTCAGTTAAAGATTTCAGTAACCCTTGGCATTTCTCTATGTTAGTAATGATTTATTTTGCCTTAGGAATGACCCCAACAAATCAGCCCCAGGGACAATCCCCTTGAAGCAGAGACTGCCATATACCCCCAACCCTTGGAGTAAGAGTTTACTCAAACTGTCATAGGCCATACTGGCTGCAGCTTTGGCTATTAAATATCAAAAGGAACAGAATAGTCTCCTGACAGTAAAAGAGGAGGACAACACTACTGTGGGAGCAAGGCTGCAAACCTTCAGTCTCTACTCACCCTGACTAGATATATTAGTCTCCGTGTTTCTACTACCTCTTGAGGATGGAATAAGACTGTGCACATTCTTTGTCTATTGTACGCCCTGAGAACTGTTCCCTAAGATGTCTTTCTAAGGTATTAACTCTTGTTCATTCATTGAGTCTTTCACACCCCAACCATATCTTGTTTCCAGGCTGTAGCCAGTGCCTGTGGAATGGGAGTGCATTCCGAATTTCATCATCAAGTGACACAGAAGCCACCAACTATTCCTTTCCAGACTATGAAAAAGACAGCTTAAATGGGAATATCCAGAATTCCAGGCCATTCATGAGCAAGGTGAACATCAGAATCCATCTTGAGAAGAAGGGAGTGGTTGAAAGCTCTGACAGTTATCCAGGTTGAACGGCATCAGCAACACTTTAGACATAGGAAACACCATGCTGAATCAGACTGAATATCCATCCTCTCAGGTACTGCATTCCAGCTTGGGTTGCATCAACAAAGGACATGATGCAGAATAACACACTGCTGTCCTCCCTGTTATCAGCATCAGCAGGAAGCTATGCACCAGCTTTCCTAACTTCATTTAAAAACCTACTTCTGGGGCTTCTCTGGTGGCGCAGTGGTTGAGAGTCCGCCTGCCGATGCAGGGGATACGGGTTCGTGCCCCGGTCCGGGAGGATCCCACATGCCGCGGAGGGGCTGGGCCCGTGAGCCATGGCCACTGAGCCTACGCGTCTGGATCCTGTGCTCCGCAGTGGGAGAGGCCACAACAGTAAGAGGCCCGCGTACCGCAAAAAAGAAAAAAAAAACCTATTCCTGACTGATCTCATAAAATAAAAATTATCTTTATTTAAACCTATTTGTATTTTCATCATGTGTAATTTCATAGTCTAACCTCTACTGTACATTTAGTGCTTGCTCTGTAAAGTAAACGTACTCTTTTGTCTTAAAATTACCTTTTCTGACTCCCCTGGATCACCTAAAGCCATTTTGTACCCTCTTTCCTATTCCCTTGTAATATAAGCCACATCATCTACCTGATCTTTCAGACTCACCTAAGCCTTGTTTATTGGGTTTTTTCCTTTAGTCCCTGTAGTCTTAAAGGGTCAGAAATGATTCTAAAATATCTCCTAGATCTGTCCTCTTCAGTATTACCTCCTCAAGTGAAGAAGGGCCCTTCTTCAATTTACCAGTTACCTGGAAGACCTGCCATTTACAACAATATGGATGGACCTTGAGGGCATTATGCTAAGCGAGGTATATCGGACAGAGAAAGAAAAACACTGCATGACATCATTTATAGTTGGAATCTTAAAAAAACTGAACTCATAGAAACAGAGTAGAATAGCTGTTACCAGGGGCTGCAGGTGGGGGAACTGGGGAGATGTTTGTCAGAGGGTACAAACTTGTAGTTAGAAGGTTAATAAGTTCTAGGGATCTAATGCACAGCATTGTGATTATAGTTAGCAATACTGTATTATATACCTGAAAGTTGCCAGGAGGCTAGATCTTAAAGGTGCTCATCACAAAAAAAGATGAGATAATTATGTGAAGTGATGGAGGTATTAGCTAACACTAAGGTAGTAATCACATTGCAATATATGTGTATCAAATCCAAATGTATGCCTTAAACTCACACAATGTTGTCAATTATATCTGAATTTTTAAAAAGACAAACACAAAAGTATTTTTTAAATGTCAGTATCTTGAAATGGATTCACTCTGACATGAAACCATGTTTTCCCAAATCCCACTATTCATATGTCATGATTATTAGCTTTTAGATTAATAATAAATGAAATTTTATTTTATTTATTTATTTTTTGGTTGCACCATGCAGCTTGTGGGATCTTAGTTCCGCTACCAGGGATCAAACCCAGGCCCACTGCAGTGAAAGCGCTGAGTCCTAACCACTGGACTGCCAGAGAATTCCCATAAATGAAATTTTAAATTCATGCTATACCAAAAAATTGGATTTAAAAATGACTCTTCCTTTATTCTTTTCATTTTAAACCAAAATTTCTCAGTCTCAAACGTAACTTCTTCTTATAGACCCAAGTTTTGTTTCGTTTCCTGAAATTTAAAAAAAGTCTTAAAATATTAGAGCCCATCTTTCCCATCTGAAGGCACTGCTCTCCATATTTTTTAAAGAACGAATATTTGGTTGGAAAGACAGCAACCTTTATGTCTTCTGAATGCGAAATTTTTATAAAGGCATAATAACAAATGCTCTGCAATATATACCTTAGGAAAAAATTTTGGTTTATATTCTGGAAACACAATTGTAACCTGTTTCTTAAGTGATATTTGTAAGGTTTGTTTTTTTTTTAATATTTATTTATTTATTTGGATGTGCCGGGTCTTAGTTGCGGCCCGCGGGATCTTCATTGTCACATGCGGGATCTTTAGTTGTGGCATGTGGGATCTGGTTCCCTGACCAGGGATGGAACCCCGGCCCCCTGCACTGGGAGCACAGAGTCTTAACCACTGGACCACCAGGGAGGTCCCTGTAAGGTTTTAATATATATTTTATTTTTGTTTATTTCTTTAATATGTCATACTTTTTCTGTTCGTCCATTTTGCTTTGGCAGAGCCAATACTCACCTGTACTACAACATTCTTAGACCAGCACAGGAATGCATGTATTCAAGATGCCTTCCACATGATACCTTCTTTTATCCTCATAATATCCTTAACTCACCACAATTACAAGGTTTTTTTCTCCAGTATGGTTTCTCCTGTGCTTGATAAGATTTGAATTCCAGCTGAAAATTTTCCCACATTTATCACCTGTTTGTTTGAAGGCTTCTCCACAGTTGCCTCCCTTGTAAGGTTCCCCACTGAGTCTGCTAGATGGGTAGTGCTAGCTTCAAATATGTGTGACTTAACGCAGTCACACAGTGCCTTAGCACTCAGAAGTGTCCAGCTTTCAGAAGGTCAAGAGCTTGGTTTAATGCCCTGTTGTCACAGTCTTGAAATTCTTAACTTTATCGTTCAAATTGTGTTTTGTAAGTGAAGTAAAATAGGACAATAGAGCATGTGGCTGAGCAGAGGATATGCCCCTGTTCACGTGTAGCATTTGTAATCCCTCATGAGCACAAAATTCCAGTGGACCCACAACTCATGAAGAGTTCAGCAAGATGCAAAGTGAGTATGAAGTGGAGCAGAATAGGCTACCCAAAAATGTTCCACTTTGGAATGTGGATTATTTTGAGTTGAAAACTACCAAGACCCAGCAGACTCAGGAAAACTTTTACCTCTCCCTTAACTACCAGAAATAATTTAGACTGGGGGCCTGTGCTGGAAAACGAGATATTAACAGAGATAACTTTTTTCATTTAAAAGACGTATCTGCATGGCAGGGCAAACATCTAATTACCAAACATCTGCTCTTCTTATCATCCTGTTAATTACCCTCCTCCCCTTTGAAGCCCCAGACCCCTATCCCATTCATTAGCTCAGGATGGCATGTAAGCCTCTCTTATCTTCAGGGCTCCTAGACATAAAAAATTAAATTTGTTTTTCTTCTGATAATCTGTTTTATGTCAATTTAATTATAAGACCAACCAAAGAACCTAGAAAGGTAGAAGGAAAATTTTTCTTCCCCAACACCCGCTTCCCACTCCACTTACCAACTTAAAAAGCCTACAGAGTAGAAGTGTCCTTTACAAGCTACAGACCATCAGTTGTTAAATTTTTCCAGAAGACTCTATTCTCTACCTGGGGTTCTAATTTTCCTAAAGAAAACTTTTATGGTGTCCGAGCCCTGCAGCAGTCTCATATTTTAATGTCAATACACACGATAAGCCTGGAAATTGTCATTTTACCTTGAGCAGTGGTGGTCTCTCTCACTGTGGCCACGCTGTAGGGATCCCAGGGCAGGTCTTGGTCACACATGCGGGGGGTGCATCCTGTCCCTGGGCTGTGCAAACTTGGGCAGGTCACTTAAGCTTTTTGCGTGTTTCCAGGTTGTAAGTAGAACACACAGCGCCGCACCCATCATAGCGTGCCTTAAGCCTCCTCCTTTCCCTTCCTCTCCTTGCGGGTCATTTATGATCCAGACGGAGTGACTGTACTGATGGGAACACTGCGGACACATTCTGGTTGCGCGATGTGCCTGCCTGGTAAATACATTCAGGTTGACGGGGGTCGGGATGGAGTGGGGGATGCTGTCCAGGGAGGCAGGTTGGCAGGGAGGGGAAGAGGACTCGGGGTCGGTGAACTGGAATTAGAGAAGTGATGCTCGGAGGGGAAGCGCGCCTAGGAAAGTCCCCGCCCGCTGCCCCGCGCAGGGGAGAGCGGAGGGACTCAACGACGCGGAGCTGGCGCTCGGACCCTCTTTTTAAGATGAGGCGAGTTACAAATCAAAACCCCACAGGCCTTGGCGTCCTGATGTGCAGACCTCGCTGCAGGAACGGGGCGCTAGGCCAAGCCAAACGGCTCGGACCTTCCCGAAGCCGGCGGAAGCGCAGGCGCAGGGCTGGGCCGGGTTCGCGGACGCACTTCCGCCGCCTGTAGGTCTGGGGCTCCGAGAGGCTGGGTAGGTACGGGTGGCCGCCTTCCCCGGGCGCTGGTAAGACTGGCGGGGAGACGGCCCCCCCGTCGGGGCCCGGGACCCCGAGGTCGGCTGGGCGCGGGTGGGAGGAGCCACCTCCTTGGTCAGTCGGCGCTGGAAGTGCCCGCGGAGACCCCGCAGCAGCCGGCCCAGCTGGCGGCCGGCGCCCCAGAACGTTTCTAAGACTCGCACTCCTGGGTTACTGGCGCTAACACGAGTAGTTCTATTCTGACCACCCGTTTGTCCAACGTGGCCGCCTACTCCCGGAAGCCTTTTGTGGTCTGCCAGGTCCTTGTGGCTTGAAGGACACAGACAGCCGACACCTCCTGAGCCTTGGGCTAGTGGTTGGTCCCAGTGATGTGCCAGTGCGGTAAATGAGAACGGGGTTTGTAGTCTAGCCGGTTAATTCACTATATTGTCTTACTCTTTCGAAGATCCAAACCAGTGGAAGACATGTATAAGCGGCTCCATGTCCTTTATCTTGAATGATTCCTAAAACAATCTTTCTCCAAGCCCAGTCTAGAATCCCCTAAATTAACCTTTAGGGCCGGGAAGGTGAAGGTGTTTTGGAAAGTTGCCCATTGAGTAACAAATGCCAGGCGCAGAGAAGGCACTAGAGGGCCTCCTTGCATCGTCCTATATTCTGTGCCCGGAAACCTAGAAGTGTACCTGAGCTCGAGGCGTGGTCCCTGGAGCCAGCACCTGGATGACCAATTCACAGTGGTAACTGCATCCCTCTAACTGAGGTCTTACTAAGTGCCAGGCACTGAATTTAATTGATTCTCAAAGTAACCCTATATAATAAGGTCTGCTGTTTAGTTAATCGCACTGTAACATTATTTTCCTGGTTTTGTAATTGTGCTGTGGTTATGTAAGATGTTAACTAGGGGAAGCTGGGTGAAGGTTATAGGGATTGTTCTGTACCTTTTTTTCTGGCAATTTTCTGTAAGTTTAAAATTATTTCAAAATAAAACGTTTAAAAACCTCTACGATATTTTTACAGAGGGGAAAACAGAGGTTTAGAGATGTTAAGCCACCACACATAAGAAAAGAGGATTCAAGCCCAGGTCTTTTGGAATCCACAGCCCGTGCCCTTAACCACTGCCTGCCATGCTAATTAGTTGGTAATCCACATTTCTGCAAATCCATAGGCCCTGCTTAAGTCTGTTGCTACATGGAAAACTGAAACCACCTACCCCCACACAGCCTACTACCTACACTAACATAATTTGACTGTTCAACTGTCTTCCCTAAATGTAACTCCACTATTCCACTTCTTTAGCAACATACCTTTACTATTCCAGGAAATTCTTGCCCTAGAAAGTAAAAGTTGCCGATAATTATATTTGTTTCAAGAACTTGCCCCTCAATCCATTTATGTGAACATCAAACTCTTCAACTTTCAATGGATAGGATCTAGACATTTTGTAACCGTCAACTCAAATTCTGCACCTTGCTGTGCCCATCAATCCTAAACTATTGTATCATGATCCTTGCCCTATCCTTATCCTGCTTTGAAAGATCTGCCTTAAGCCCTCAAAACCTCATAAATATCCTGACTTTGCCTTCTTCCCTGGGAGACACTACTAAGACTCTGTCAAGTAGTACTCTCTAAGAATAAACTTGGGCTGGCCTTATCAACTGATTGTTTTGGTGTTATTTGGAGGAAGCAAGCATCCAACAATATTCCCAGTATTGTCAAAAATGCAGTCTCCTGACAAACTTCCCTTCTCCTACTTGGAAAAAGGTTTGAATTGCCTTAAACTTTTATTTTTTTAAATTTTCTTTATTGAATTCTCTTTAATTTGGGATTGAGCCTCCTTTCTCTTCTAAAACAGAAAGATTAGACTTAGTGTGTGAGCTCAAATATTGAATCAGCCTGCATATACATATCTTTTAAACTATGGTTTCTGTAACCTTAGGAGTGTGCCCTAAAGGATAACACGTATCACCTCCTCTTGGCCCATTGGAGTGGGAATAGCTGCTGTTTTCCTTCCAGATGTTCCTGAAGAGCCAAAAGGGCTCTTTGAAGTAACTAATAAAAAAGGGCCTGCTGGGCTTCCCTGGTGGCGCTGTGGTTGAGGGTACGCCTGCCGACGCGGGGGACACGGGTTCGTGCCCCCGTCCGGGAGGATCCCACATGCCGCGGAGCGGCTGGGCCCGTGGGCCATGGCCTCTGAGCCTGCGCGTCCGGAGCCTGTGCTCCGCAACGGGAGAGGCCACAAGAGTGAGAGGCCCGCGTACCGCAAAAAAAAGGGCCTGCTGTGGGTCAGAGATCTGGCACAAAAGGGAGCAGCCAAAACAACCAGGAGTTATTCTGCCAGCGCTTCCAACATTTCTGCTACAAGGAGACTCCTGGGCCCCATGAGGCCTTGAGCCAGCTCTGGCTGTTCTGCTGTGAGTGGTTAAGGCCTGAGATACACACCAAGGAGCAGATGTTGGACTTGCTGGTGCTGGAGCAGTTCCTGACCATCCTGCCTGAGGAGCTCCAGGACTGGGTACAGGAGCCTCAACCAGAGAGTGGGGAGGAGGTGGTAGCTATGCTGGAAGATCTGGAGAGGGAGCTGGATGAATCAAGCCGACAGGAAAGGGCCCTATGCTCAGCGGAGGGATAGTTGGGAGTGAGCTTCCAAGCTGGTCCTTTGTGGGGTCTCTGGGTATCATTTACTCTGTTGGCCCTTCAGATGCCTAGATGAGCTTGCTTGTCCTCAGGTTTCAACCCAGGCCTGTGCACAGGAAGTGCTTTCTGAGACATCGGTACCTCTGGATCCAGCTAAGAAAGCAACATATCTCCAGCCTCAACCCATGGGGATCCAGCTTAAGGGTGAATCTCAGGACGCTCTACAGCAACAGGATTGTGGTTAGTATTGACACTTAGGTCATATGGCTCGCCTGGAGACCTTAGAATCATTCATCATTCAGCAGATGTATATTGAGTACTTATTATATGCCAGGCACTGTGCAAGGCACTAGGTGTAATAAGCAAAGTGGACATGATCTTTGTTTTCATGGAGCTTATAATAATCTGACGACAGAGGCATTAAACAAACAACCACACAAATAAATATGCCATGATAGATTGTACATGGGGGGAGAGGGATGACAGAGAAGGTGTCTTTGAGGAAATAACATGGTAACTGAGTCCTAAAAGTAGAGTAGGAATTAACCAAGTGAATAATAGAGGGGAAAGCATTCCAGGCCAAAAGACATGTGCAAAAACAAGTGTGAAAGAAATTGGTGGGTTTGAAAGACGGCCAGTGTGACTGGAACGTGGAGAGACAGGCAGAGTAGCAGAGAGAAGATGGTCAGGAACCAGAAAATGGGGGCTTTGTGGGTCCTGTTAAGAAGTCAGTAAATCTTTACCTTTCACTGTGTGTAAGCCTAGCTCTGGGTTCTCTGAGGATCCCTGCCCTAAAGGGGTTGAGTATCCATAAAAAGATAGCTGTTGATTTGAGACAGTGAATGATTATGTGCCAAATTGGAGGTCATGGTTCTTAGGAGAAGAAATCTACTTCTTCAGGCCCTGGTGGTAGCAGAATGGCTGGGATTTGAACTGGGTCATAAAAAAAACGGGTAGCATTTCACTGGGCAGAGAACATCAGGAAGGCTGTTGCTCATACTTCCTCCTCTTCTAGCTCTCTCTGTCCTGCTACCCTGTTCTTCAGTTCTTCAGGGGAGATTTCTAGTTATTTAGCCCATTTTTTTCCTCCCAGTGCCCTTTCCTTCCCTGTCCTATCAGACCCATGACATATTTGGGTTTTGCTAATATGCTCAACATTCTCCCAGCCACCCTCACTGCACTGCCACACACATCACCACCCTGTTGGATTCATAAAACACCACCTGTGACCATACCTTCTCCACTCGCCTGCCACACCAACTCAGAGCTATTCTTCAAGACTCACCTCAGCTGTCGCCTCCTTCATGAAGCCTTTCTTGATACTTTCCTACATGTTTGAGTTATGTGATACCTCTTGTGCATACCTGTCACAGCAGTTAGCATATTGTATTTCCACTTCACTTGTCTGAAGCTCCTTCCATTGATTACAGTTCGTCATTCTTAGGAACCAGTTTCTTTTTTAAATGTGAAATGGACATTTTCTTTAATACTAAGATGTTAGTTAAGTTTTCTGACATGTTTTATCAATTTCTGAGGCACCATTCTTGTATGTCAGCACCTTTCCTCTGGATTCACTCTTGTTGAAGTTCATCCTTTAATAATCATTTTATTGAGTCATTTGTTGAGACGTGGATGGATCTAGAGACTGTCATACAGAGTGAAGTAAGTCAGAAAGAGAAAAACAAATATTGTATATTAACGCATGTATGTGGAACTTAGAAAAATGGTACAGATGAACCGGTTTGCAGGGCAAAAATAGAGACGCAGATGTAGAGAACAAACGTATGGACACCAAGGGGGGAAAGCCGTGATGGGGGTGTGTGTGTGATGAATTGGGAGATTGGGATTGACATGTATACACTGATGTGTATAAAATGGATGACTAATAAGAACCTGCTGTATAAAAAATAAAATAAAATAAAATTCAAAAATTAAAATAATAATAATTTTAGCAAAATTCTTTGGTAGTAGACTTAGTCTTTGCATGTCAGAAAATACCCTTATTTTGCCCTCCCTCCTTTTTAATCATGGTTTAGCTAGTGTAAAATTCTAATTGACAATTTCTTTTCCTCAGCATTTTGAAGATACTACTTCACTGTCTTCTAGCTTCTATTTGCTATTAAAAGGTTACTATCAGTCTTACTGCCTTTTAAATTTTTTTAGGGATTCCATCTTTATCCATTAGTGGCTTTTAGATTTACTCTTAACCTTTATGATCTGAATTTTCATTAAAAAGTGTGTCCTGATAGGGTTTTATTTTTGTTTGTCTTGCTTCATCTGAAAATGCTCTTTTGCTCTAAGGTCTCACGTTTTTCTTCAATTCTCGGAAAATTCTCAGCTACTAATTCTTTAAATTGTGCTGCTTTTAAAATTCCTTATATTATTTTCTTCTGGAGCTCCCAGAATACACTGATTAGAACCTACTTATCAATCTATTCATTTAGCCACTTTTTCACATATTTTATGTCTTTGTCTCTCTGTGGTACATCCAAGTGGATTCCTCTTCTGTTATCTTTGAGTTTATTCTGTCTCTAGTTTATTCACTTCTAAAATTTCTATTCAGTTTTTATACCACATATCTTTGTTTCATTTTTGCTTATTTTATTTCATAATTCCATGCTTATTTACCATGGATGGTATGTCATCATTTATCTCTTTTAGGTATCTTTATTCTACTAATTTTTCAGGATTTTTGATGAAAATAACTTCATCTGGATTGAATTCATGTTCCAATTGACTTTGTGAACCATCTTTCTTAGTGTTCCATTCATTCTGAAATTTTCATATCTAGGCTCACTTTGAGTTCTTTCTAATCTGTTTAACATCGTCTGCTTCCATGTTTAGCTATTCTGTTGTTACTGTTACCTGGCCCCCTGGAAGCAGGTTTTAGGGCTCCTGTTTCATGTCATACACAAATATCACCAGTGTAGTCACAGGCTTCCAGGTGGCTTGACATGTTTCTTGGTCAGAGTTGTGTCTTTCTCTGTATGTGTCTGTGTGCTTGTGTATGTGTGTACCTGCGTGTCCCACCCAGCCTCTGGCATCAAGCAGTGAGCTGGTGCTACTCCTTTCAGGAAGTAATTTTAGGTCCCCATTTTCCTCTGGGACTAAGATTTCAGTCACTCTCTGGGGCCCAGCAGACCCACAGCTTCAACTGTAGCCACCATTGTGTATTTTTGTTTCCATTCTGGTCCGCAGAGATGTTTATCTTACTTTTTAGCACAGATGGGTTTTTAGATTTATTTTTATTTTTTACTCACTGTATTTAGAGCTGAAGTGCGAACTCATGGCGCCATCCTGCCTAGAAGTATACCATTTTCCCCAACCTTTTTAAAATTTATTTGTTTATTTATTTTAGGCTGTCTTGGGTCTTCGTTTCTGTGCGAGGACTTTCTCCAGTTGCGGCGAGCGGGGACCACTTTTCATCGCAGTGCGCGGGCCTCTCACTGTCGCGGCCTCTCTTGTTGAGGAGCACAGGCTCCAGACGCGCAGGCTCAGTAGTTGTGGCTCACGGGCCTAGTTGCTCCGCGGCATGTGGGATCTTCCCAGACCAGGGCTCGAACCCGTGTCCCCTGCATTAGCAGGCAGATTATCAACCACTGCGCCAACAGGGAAGCCCCCAACCTTTTTTAGACAGTTAGAAATTGAGTTTCTATGCTGTACTTTTTTATATTAATCCATAAATTTTTTTCTCATGCTGATACGGATTTTAGTTCTATTATATGTGCAATGCTGCTTTGTAACCCATCTGCAGTAGCCATTTTTTATTTGCTAATGGCTCTAAAAGACTATGTTCTTGCATAAATGCATCTTTGTGTAAGTTGCCTTTAAATTCTACACAGATATATCTAAGGTAACTGTAACATAAATTGAAGTTTTAAAGCACCTAAATACTTTAAGATAACCTTATATAAACCACTAACAATGAGGGTTTTTTACCATAGTGGCAAGCTGGTTTGGTGAGGAAATTATTGCAGGTTCCTGTCCTAAAAGGAGACCCCGAGGAAAGGCTTCTCTCACTCTTGGCAACATTCTTTCTCAGCTCTGCCTTATCTCTGGGTTTCTGCCCTTCACAGAATGGGAGCTCCAGGACCCAGAAGTGGCTGTCACTTTTCTCAGGCAGACTGCCAGTGAGCTTCTTCCCTCATCCACACTCTCAGAGATCTGGAATGTGCTGTTTGACCATGGCTCCTTCTCACCCCTCATCCCAGAGTCTCTTTAGGCAACGCACTTTGGCACAGTCAGCCCAGTGCTTCTGCTTAGAGTTAGGTCTGACTTGTACTACATCCTAGATCTTCAACTGGCTCCATAGTAGTCTTTCCCTTTTTTCTCCCATTTAATATCTTTTATAATACAAAGCAAACCACTTTTCCCTGCATTATTTCTACATGGTTATAAATTCTGCCCTTTACCCTGGGTCCTAAAAATGTGATTACTTCAGGGAGAACATGGCTTGAATGGGACAATCTCACTTTTTTTCAGAAACTGTTGATCGTTGATGAAGTGGCCACATCTCCCACCCTGGAAGAGTGGGGAGTGTCGGGACTCTACTCAAAGGAACCTCTGTAGGAAAGAAAGGCAGAGGAATTATGGAATCATGCTTTCCTTGGATGAGGTCAGATGGGAGTCTAGGGTCTGCTAAAGAACCTTCTCTGTGCTAGTACTGGTTTCCTGGGAAATCTCGAATGACCCACAGAATGTAGCTTCAGGTTTGACAGATTTCCAGTGTTCTTTGCAAGAAGAGTAGTAATGTCTCTGGGAGCTAAAGCAATTTCTGTCTGTCCTCACATAAGAACATCCTCTTTTACCCCATGTGTCTAGACTCTAATCTCTTTGTCCTGCCTGTTTACAAATGTGATACTTCTCTGTGGCTGATCCCAGAGGCCTTCAGAGCAACCTGCACAAAACTGTTTCATGACTCCAACTTGGTACCTGCCACTGTCAGCTTCCTCTTTCATTTTGTTCCTCCCACAGTTTCTGTTCTTTCATCCCTCTCTACTCAACTTTTGGCCTTCCTGGTGAACCCATTCTTATCTTAGGTCTTCTTCTGTTGTTTATGATGCTTGTTCATTGGACCATTCTTAATCCTCCCTGATGTTTCTCCACTCTTTTCTCGAATCACCCCCTCCCAGTCCAGCCACTGTTAGTCCTCTCTTCCTTTGCCATCTCCCAATTTCCTCCTCAAACGTTGTAAAACCATTTTGTTGGTATATTGAAGCTGTGTACTTCTAGTATAAGTGTTTCATTTTATTTCCTGTATATTTCAGTGACATTTGAATACTGTATTTTTTATTTCGGATGATGTGATACGAATTGAGAAAGAAGAATTGGTTCAAAAGCAGGAGCTTACTGTAGATATGGAATCCCAAGAAAAGTTATCAGACCAAATCAATGGAGAGGCTCTTGAATGTGGAGAAACCCAAGAACATGAAGGATGGACAGAAAGATATCAAAGAAACACTTCAAATGACAGAAGATATAAATGTGATGAATGTGGAAAAAGATTCACTCAAAACTCAAGACTCATTAGACATAAAAGAATCCACTCTGGAGAGAGACCCTGTTCATGTAATGTATGTGGCAAAACTTTCATTCAGAGCTCACAACTTACTGACCATCAGAGAATACATAGCCAATTAAAACCGTATCAGTGTGATGAGTGTGGAAAAGCCTTTTATTACAGTTTATACCTTGTTCAGCATCAAAGGACCCACACTGGAGAAAAACCTTTCCAATGTAATGAGTGTGAAAGCTTTTCATTACAGCTCAGGCCTTATTCAACACCAGAGGACCCACACAGGAGAGAAACCATACCAGTGTAATGACTGTGGGAAAGCTTTCTCTCTGAGCTCACATCTGATACAACATCAGAGAGTCCATACTGGAGAGAAGCCATACCAGTGTAGTGAGTGTGGGAAAAGCTTCAGTCAGAGTTCAGGCCTCTTCCGTCACCAGAGAATCCACAGTGGGGAGAAACCATATGAATGTGATGAGTGTGGAAAGGCTTTCAGTCATAGTTCAGCTCTTATTGGGCACCAGCGAATCCACAGTGAAGAGAGGCCCTATGAGTGTGATGTGTGTGGGAAAGCTTTCAGCTATAGCTCACATCTTCTGGGACACCGAAGAATCCACACTGGAGAGAAGGGCTATGAATGCGATGTGTGTGGAAAAGCTTTCCGGCAGAGCTCACACTTCATTGTACCTCAGCGAATCCACACTGGAGAGAAGCCCTGGCGATGTCAAGAGTGATGTAGAATTTTCCGTCTATGCCCATTCCTGTGGGACATCATCAGAAAAGCACAGCTAGATGTAGGGAACTCTGTGATCACTATTGCAATTTCAGCAGTCATTTGAAAATACTTATAGAGGCTGAAATAGGCAGACACCTGACAGCTTACCAAGCAAGACATTGTGATGTTCTGCCACTAAGCACATCATGTGATGAACTGGGACTTTGGAAGGGCTCATTCCATATTCTCAAACTTTTCTTCTCTGAAGCAAGTGGCTCAGGCAATCTAAATGGTCTGTTAGACAAATAACAAGATTTTAGAGATTACTACTGTTTCTTTTCCCTTTCCCTTTTTATTCTCCCGTTTTCTTTGGAGTTGGAATAATAATCTTGTCTAAAGTGTAAATTTAGGATTAACATCTGATCTGCATTTTTTTAAAAACCATGAATTTTTGGTTAACTTGATAAAATACATTAACCAATCAATTACATACACTAAAACATTGTGCAATACAAAAGCCATTTTGTAATATTGGAATGAACTATGATTTGCACGGGTAGGATGGGTTAGTGGCAGTAGAGCAAGAAGATTTACCATGCAGTTTCCCAGTGACCTTTCACATCTTAAACCAGAGAGGGCAAACAGGCCAATGGGCTGTAGTTGGCCTGCACATGCATTTTTCTCACAAAGTATTTTTGGTGATATAAAATTATTGCAACTACTTAAGTTCACATAAAGTCTGACTTTCCAGATTCCCTTACAAAAATGCATGATGTGGCAACAGTGGGCACCACATTCCCATGTGGGAACAACTGACTGGAGCTGATTATCACTGTTGTCTAGTTGGACATGGTCCCCACTGCTACACAGATTCCTACTGTCTTATATCCCGCCCTTAATTCATTTTGTCTGTGTGAACCCTGCCCATGCCCTAAGGGTTTCTCAGAGAGGCTTCAGGGCTCTAGGTCCCTCACCACTGAAACAGCTTCATTTTAATTCGTTTTAAATATTGGCCTCTAAATAAGATTTCTCTGAAGAAAGGGTTTTCTGCTAGCAACAGTTTGAAGATTTAGATTAAATAATAAATTCTAAAATGTAACTTTTGAGCACCTGAAGGTAGAGGAAAGCCACTTTAAAATTTTCTTTAGATAGAATTTATAGGTAATCTATTGAAAGTCAATTATAATAGCTTCTAACCAAATTCTTAGAGACCAGTTAATCAGGTGAGATGAAAAACATAAAAACGCATGAAGGGAGTCAACATTAAGTGAAAAATTGAAAAAACGCAAGGCCAAAAGCAGAGACCATTTGGGAAAGAGAACCGTTGAAATGTGAAACATTCAGTAATAGGAGCAGTTGTGGGAAAGCAGTGGGATGAGGCCTTAATGGGAGAGTAGGCAGAAGTGAAAAGAAAAAGCAGCTAAGAAATGGAAAGATGGGGATAAACTCTACGAGAGGAAGAAAGCGAAGAGAGGGAGAAAAGGGAAAGACCAGAGATGCCAGAAAAACAAACTTCAAAGAAATGGAAGCAAAATTAGTGAAAACATAATAAATGAAAAAGCAACCTTTAAAGAAACATGAAGGGGAGGTTGAGGGTTTGTAGAGGCTAGAGCCCATGTTTTGATCGTTAACCTCCCAGTGACTTCAGAGTAATAATCAACCCTTTATTTCTATGCCATGTAGGCCAAATCCCTCATATGAAAGATCCTAACCCAAACCTGAGTTCACTACTCTATGTGCCACTCAGGATCCCGGTCCTGCACGGGTCTCTGAGTGTTGAGACACAGGACGCCCCTCTTTACCACTCTAAGCCCCAACTTGTTGAACTCTGCTCAGCCTGAACTCTACCTTCTTAGCAAAACCAAACAAGCAGAAGGATTCTCCTGAGGAGCAATAATATATTCTTGGCCTCTCTCTGCGAGGCATGTGGCTTGCCTGTTCCACTAAAGAGGAAAAAGCATGATGTTGTGAGATAGTAATATCCATTATAAATTAAATAATGATATATGCAAAAGGAAAAGCCCTTTGCAAAGTATAACAGTAATAGCTACCGTCTGTTGAACCCGTGTCCCACACACTATACCAAGCACCTTATTATCAATATATATCTCATGTAAACTTTCCATCTCTTCTATAAGCACTATTTATTATATCTCAATGTCTACATATAATTTATTCTTATGAAAAGCTTGTAATAAAATGAAAAGTTTTTATTATATTAAAATGTTAAATAGCCTGTTAAAGTGCTTTCAGAATAAAATCACACAACTATGTAAAACAGATTAAAAATATCAAAAATTGGAAGGGAATGACAACAAAATGTCAATAGTGACTGTATTTAGGTGATGAAAATGGAACGATTCTCTTCTTTTCTTTCTACTTGTCTTATATTCCAAATGGAAAATTTAGAATTTATCCTACACATGTAATAAATACTTTTAAAAAATTAAAATGCTACAGAATTTTCTGAGCCTTTCTGGAGATGATTCTTTGATAGTTTTTTCAATTATTTCCTTTAGGATTGGATTTTTTAGATTTTTCTACTTCTTGAATGAATTTCGGAACTAATGGTTTTTTCCCAGAAAACGATCAATTTCATTAAGATTTTTAAAAATTTTGGTAGCATACTTACCTCATCTGCTATTATTTGTCATTGATAACTTAATTTTCTTCTCTCACTTGGATTTACCATAGGTTTGTTGTTTTTATGGGCTCATTTACAAAGATTTCATTCTTGGATTTATTTATTAACATGACTTTTTCTATTTTTAATTCGTTTACTTTTATTTTTCTTTTCTAACCTTTTCCTTGGGAGTTTCTCATTCTTTTTCTGATTTCTTTTTTTTCTTTTTTTTGCGGTACGCGGGCCTCTCACTGCCGTGGCCTCTCCCGTTGTGGAGCACAGGCTCCGGACGCGCAGGCTCAGCGGCCGTGGCTCACGGGCCCAGCCGCTCCGCAGCATGCGGGATCTTCCCGGACCGGGGCACGAACCCGTGTCCCCTGCATCGGCAGGCGGACTCTCAACCACTACGCCACCAGGGAAGCCCTCTTTTTCTGATTTCTTGAGTTGAATTCTTAGTTCATTTATTTTCTCTCTGTTGAAATAATGAAAGCAAGTGAGTATATACATCTACCAAGTGCTGATATTTTTTAAAAATTGTCCACTAGTGTTTTTTTCTGGGTTTTTGTTTTGCTTTGCTTTGTTTCTTGCTAGTTTTGGAAGATATAACTAGAGAGGGAGAAGGGAGAACTCTCCTTGTCATACATAGACTGTCTGCTTATGCCTTAGTAAAGAGGTCAGAGAGGCTTTCTCCAAGTAGAGGAAGGACATACCTAAGCCAAGGGCAGAGACAGGATTTTAACAGGATCTGTGACAGTGGTCGGAAGCCTCATTTTGTCTGGTGTTAAACCACTCAAGTTACCACAGCTGGTGCTCCAAGGCGCTGGTGTGTTGATTCTCTGAAGTTGACGAGTGACTGAAGCCAGGGGTACCTGAAGAATACTCTGGGCTACTCAGTATGTTCACGGCCTCTAGCAAGGTTTGTGTTTGAAAACCTGATAAGAGAATTTGATACAACAAAGCACTAAATAAGGAGGGAGAAACATGCTAATAGTGCACCGTGCACTAAAGGGGGAACAGGAAATAGTTAAGCATTTTCTAGATGTTTTACTTGCTCAGTTGGCTATGAGGGACATATTATGCCAGTCAAGGGAAAGGGCTTTGGCTTTCCATCATGTAATTCTAGTGAAAGAAGAACAGGGGTTATCCTTTGTCTAAATGTTTCTCCCCAGAGAGGAGAGTTTTCTAAAGCTTACATGAAAGTCACTCATTTCTACGCTTTCTAAATGTTCCACCCATATTTACTTGATCACTTATATTTGCCTGAAGCACAGGGAAGTTAGATCTGATTTTCATCTTAAAGGAGTTATACTCTTTTACAGGATGACTTGTCAGGCAAAGAATTTCAGAGAGAGAAAAGAGATATCGATGGCATTCTCCAAACAGGAAAATTGTTTGTAAGTTGTGAAGAATAAATAGGGTTTAAAAGCAATTATCTTTTTCTATTTACACCAGTATTAAGTTTTTATAAAAATTAAACCTTAACAGAAATATATAATGTATAAAATGCAAGTTCTCTGTAAGCTTACCCCAAGTGATAATCACTGAGAACACATTTAAGATGATTATTTTACAAAAATGATCATATCATACTGTTTTGTAACTTACTTTTTTTACTCAGTATGTCTTTGGCATCTTATAGTTTTTAGTTTTAAAAATGACGAGGGTATAAGGGCTTCCCTGGTGGCACAGTGGTTAAGAATCTGCCTGCCAATGCAGGAGATGTGGGTTTGAGCCCTGATCTAGGAAAATCCCACAGGCCGCGAGACAGCTAAGCCCATGTGCCACAACTACTGAGCCTGCGCTCTAGAGCCCATAATCCACAACTACTGAAGCCCACATGCCTAGAGCCTGTGCTCCCAACAAGAGAATCCACCACAGTGAGAAGCCTGCACACCAGAACGAAGAGTAGCCCCGGCTCACCGCAAGCAGAGAAAAGCCCACGTGCAGCAACGAAGACCCAACGCAGCCAAATAAATAAAATAAAAAATTTTAAAAAGTGATGGGTATATAGAAATTTAAATTCCCAAATGCTGGATATTCAAGTTTCCCCATTTAAATAAAAAATGTCTCTTTGTACACATTTTCAAACATTTGTATAAGTATTTTATATGGATAATTCAAAGAAGCTAAGTTGCTGGATCAAGGAGTACAGACATATTAATTTTAAGATGTCTTCCAAAAATATACAACTAACAGTGCCTCTATTTCCACACACTTTCTAATATTGAATATTATTGATTTTTTGTCTTTAGTAATGGAAAAGATTTTTTAAATCTCATTATTGTTTTAATGTAAATTCTTTAAGTAGTAAATTTGAATAATTTTTAACAGTCATTTTTGTCTATCAATATTTGTGTTCTATAAATGCCAACTTAGGTCCTTTGCCAATTTTTCTACTGGCCTGTTCACGTTTTACTTTTCTTTTTTTTTTCAAGAGATCTTTGCTTATTAGGAAAATCAGCCCTGTGTCTTTGAGATGTGTGGTGTATTTTACTCTGAGCTTATATTTTAGGTGGTTTTTTTCTTTCATTCAAAAATCCTAAACTTTTCCATCACCAGTTCCGTTTATCTTTCTCTTCATGGCTTTTCAGTTATGTCTTTAGGGTTTTTTATGTCACTCTTAGAAAGTCCCTCCCTACTCCAAGGTAGCAATAGCTTCACACTTACAAGTCTATTGTTAACACAGCAGCCAGAAAAATCTTTTCAATGCCTAAGTCTGATTAAGCTACTCCTCTGCTCAGAAATTCTGAACGGCTTTTCATCTTGGAGTACAAAACAATATCCTCGCACTCACGCAAGACCCTCATCTCTCTCTCTCTCTACTCCCAACACCCTTTTGCTCCTTCAGCTCCAGATACATAAGTCTCCTTCCTATTCTTTGATTATTTCAAATACTCTCCATTCCAGGCCTCTGCATTTTCTATCCCTCTCCCAGAAACCCCTTTACCCCTAAGGGCCCACTCACTCATCTCCCTCAATCTTTGCTCAAGTCAATGTACTAGTGAGGTCCTCAATGACCACCCTATTAAAAGTACATTACTCCTGGGCTTCCCTGGTGGTGCGGTGGTTGCGAGTCCGCTTGCCGATGCAGGGAACACGGGTTCGTGCCCTGGTCCGAGAAGATCCAACATGCCGTGGCGTGGCTGGGCCTGTGAGCCATGGCCGAAAAATTGCATTACTCCTTCATTGTCATCCCAAACTCCGTATTTTCTTTATTTTCTCCTGAGCACTAACAACCACCATCTGATACACTATATATTTTTCTTGTTTGTTTATTGCCTGCTTCCCTACCCCCACCCTCCACACACACACACTTAGAAGTTTTATGAAGGCACGGGCATTGTTCTACTTTAAACTAGTTCCAGCTTCTAGAACAGTGCCTGGCACAGAAGGTGAATAATCAATATTTGTGAAAGAAAGAGAAAGGAGAAAAAAAACCTAAGCTTTTCTTACCCATCAGCTTGGCAAAGTTCAAAATATTTCATAACATTGCGTTGGCAAGTATAAGTAAACATCGCAGATGCGTTCTATGCTTAGTAATTTGGCACTAAGAAAAGTACAAATGCCCCTACTCTGTGCTCTAGTAAATCTTTCTCTAGGAATATATACTATCCTTACACACAAGAAATTATGATGTTCAGAGTAATTTATTGCAGCATTGTTTGAAAAATAAAAGAATGGAAACAATCTACTTGACCATCAATAGTGTAATTATTAATAAATTATGGCATAACTGAATACTATGTGATTATACTTTTTAAAAAAGAGCAAGATGGAAGAAGCCCTTTATGTACAATCTCCAAAATCAGTTAGTAGGAGGGGAAAAAAAAATCAAGTTGCAGAACTGTTACCATTTGTGTATGGGTGTGTGTATTTGGGGGTGAGGGTGAGGGAATCTAAACCTGCGTAATATACCTATGGAATGATATAGCATATGTCACGAAAAATGGTTGTCAAATCTAGATGCGGGGCCAGTTATCCTTTTCTTTTCTAATCTTTTTTATTGAAGTTTACTTAATTTACAGTGTTGTGTTAGTTTCGAGTGTACAGCAGAGTTATACCTATATTCTTTTTAGATTCTTTTCCACTATAGTTTATAATTCTTTTTAAACACTGAACCATGTGAATGCATTACATACCCATATTACTTATTTAATAATTAAGCGGGGGAAGAAAATCTTGAGAGGGAAAAAGTTTTTTTTTAAGAGCAAAAAAAACAGCTTGCGGGCGCCTAAGTCCCACCAGTCCAATGTACAGGAACCGGGCCCTCCGCGGGCTAGAGCTGAGGGTGGGCAGCCCGGCGGACGCCACCGAGGCGAGGCTTCCTAGAGCGGCCCGGAAGTGCCCAGCTGACAGCGACCCAGCGCCGATTGGTCGGTTTGAGTCTGACCTTTGTTCAGGCCGCCCAAAAGACGCTAGCTGTCGCACCTGTACCTCTCGGCGCGAGGTGAGTCTCTCCCGGCTCCTGGGTGGAGGAGGGGCAGGGCATAGTCGTGGTCTGCAGCAACTGTCTCCCCACACCTCCCCCTCACAGGCTGTCCCCTCCCTCCAGACATAGCTACGAGAGAGGACTTGGGCCGACATCCCGGGAGAACGGAGCGAAAGGGAACACTGGTTACGAGTTGCTCTGCGAGGGCATTCATCCTAAGCCCCTTCCTGAGTTGGCGCATGTACCCCACAACCACTGCATCCTAGGGACCCGTACATCTCAGGTTGTGGAATGAAAGAGCCTTTTAACAACGCTGTTAATACTTAGCGTTTATTTAGTGCTTGCTCTCAGGCCAAGGACTTTGCATACTTATTTAATCTACACGTCGACCCTATGAGAAACACGATAATTTTGACAGATGAGGAGCTAGTAACTTGCTCTAAATTACACAACAGCCCAGATTCAAATGCATGTTCCTGCTTCAGTGTTCTTATTTACAGCCTCCTGTCAGACTGTTTTCTCTACTCAGTTCTGGTTGCTTCCCTTTATCAGTGTTTATGTTCACAGCAGCTTTTGTCATTTCTCTATGGTAACAGATTTTTCTCTGAGACAAGATTCTAAGAGATTCTCCTTGAATCATTTCCAATAGAGGATTAATCTCCTGAAAAACAGCCCAGAATGGCCACATCCCTGGAACCTGAGGAACAAAAAGGACTTTTAATAGTTAAGGCAGACCATTATGGGGGACAGGACTCCATCTCACAAAAGTACAGTCCTCACAGAAGGGAACTCTTCAGGCAGCACTTCAGGAAGCTCTGCTATCAGGATGCACCTGGACCCCGTGAAGCTCTTACCCAGCTCTGGGAGCTTTGCCACCAGTGGCTGAGGCCAGAATGCCACACAAAGGAGCAGATTTTAGACCTGCTGGTGCTTGAACAGTTCCTGAGCATTCTCCCTAGGGACCTGCAAGCATGGGTGCAGGCACACCATCCAGAGACTGGAGAGGAGGCGGTGACTGTGCTGGAGGATCTGGAGAGAGAGCTTGATGAACCTCGAAAGCAGGTGGGAAGGGGGCGGTCATTTGTCTGTGAGAGAGCAGGGTTTAGACCAAGCCAAAGCAAAAAGCATATGAAAGAACACCTGAAGGTATTTAATATGTTACCCTAGAGAAGAACAAGGCTTAGGGACTGACTGCCAGTGTCAAATAACTGAAGTGTGACTGAGTAAAAAGAGACACTAGACTGATTCTATGTCAGTTTGGAAGGCTAGGATCAGTGAGAAGCTGTAGGAAGGCAAAAAGGTATCAGGAAAACAAACAATTTTCTAACATTCATGGTTACCTATACGTAACATAGGCTACCTTGTAATAAAAAACTCCCCTTCAAGGTTTGGTTCAAGTAGATAATAAGGATAATACAGAACAGCATGGTCTAATTGTGACCCATTCACATTTAATACATGTAATTAAATATACATTTAATATATGGTAATTAAATATAATGTGAGCCCTATATGTGATTTAAATTTTTAGTAGCCACATTTGTGAAATTAAATACATTTCATTTAACCAAAAATATGTAATCATGTAATCAATATTAAACATGAGGTATTTTACATTTTTTAATTTCAGTTTTCAATATTTGAATGTATTTTACACTTCACATATCTCAATTTGTATTAGCCACATTTCAAGTGCTCAGTAACCACATCTGGCTAGTGGCTATCATATTGGACCACATGGTTATAGAAGAAATGCCCCCATTTGGTGGAAGTTGGGTTCGATGATCTTTAAAGTACCTTTCAAGTCCTCAGACTCTGATTCTGGACCTCTGCAGATCACTGTTAGAGGCACCGAATTTTCTTCTCCAGTGTCCTGAACTGTACAGATTAGACTGCGTCTCTTCGTTTTTAGTCATTATTGCCATTTGCAGTTGCATCAGAATTTGTCCTCTTTTCCATGGCCCTGGTCCCTGGCACATGCTTCTTTTGATCTTTCTCTGAAGTTCTTTCAGTTCTTTCACAAAATCTACCTTGCAAGCCCAATCATACTTCATTGTTCCCAGGTCCCAGCCAATTCAGAAAGACAGGACACACTTTTGGACAAGTTGCCCCCCTTGAGAAGGCCACATGAGTCACTGACTATCCAGCTCCATCCCAAGAAGACCCAGCAGGAGCAGGAATCTGGGGAGCCCCAAAGGACTGGTAAGGAGCAGGAGTCTGTGTTTATGAGGGAAGAGCTGGTTCCTTAGGTTAGAGAGGAGCTTTCTCACTTTCATCTCCCTTTTAAGTTTTCCTGCTTGTCCTTCACCTCACTGTGGAAGATCTTATCTCCCTTCCTACCCTTGCCCTATCATGGAAAGAACTGTATTTCAGTTTTTCATTAGTCTTAAAAGCTGCTATTTGGCCCAAGGGGTGGGGGAGGAGTTTACCACATGTAATCAATGCTACTAATAGAACACAAGATGAGGACTGATAAGAGTCCCTTGAGTTTGGCATTTAGAAGTTAATGAGTCTTACCAAGAGTATCGGGAGGCAGAAGCTGAAAGAGTCAGACTATTTTAATAAGCTTTAGTAAGCTTAACTCTGTGGAATCCTCACCTCTTTTCTGTGAGAAGCCATATAAGTTTCTCTCCTCACCTTTCAGAGAAGACAGGACGCGCACTTATAAAATAGGTCGCAATAATAATTTAACGTGTCTATTGTGCTAAATTGTATTGCAGAGAACACGGAGAATTATTATTATTATGACTAATGGCTTATCTATGCAAAACTTTAAATTCTAGATATCTTTCCTTCTGTTTTTTTTTAATACTTCTGAAACAGTTTCGCTCTGCTTCCCGTTAATGTAAGTCCAGAAAATTACACACTTCCTATACCTAAAATTATAGAGGTTTACACATGTGCTGCTACCAAAATAACCTTTCAAGGGAATACTATACAGTTAAAATGTGAATTGTATTTTCTTAATCTGATTAATCTACCAAAAGATACCTCATGAAATCTAGCTATCCTTGAGGCCTATGACTTCTTAGGGAAGTCTACTTTGTCTGCATTGAACAGTATTAATATGACTTTTTTCTAAGGTACAGCCCTGGCAATCTTACACAATTTTTATCTGTGTTCCCACTACCACTATACTCCCCGCCAAAAAACAGACAAACAAAAAACAAAACCACCAAAGCAAAACCAAAGGAAAAAAAGAAAAAAACCCTGCAGAAATTACAACAAATACATTTGAAGAAATGCCTCTCAACTTTATTAAAAGAATGTAATATCTGGTCCAAATCCTCATTTTACAATTAAACAGATATACCCACAGTGATTGTGACTTTTCCAAGTTTCCATAAGGAGTTAGAGGGAAAGCTGGTGCTCCTGCCTACTAGTAGAACAATTTTTTAAAGCCATCATGATAATATACCAAAAAGCCAGTGTCTTTTAAAATAAATTTATTGTTAAATAGAGAGACTTTTTTATGCAATATCTCATTTTAAAATTTTCATTGTATCCATTTCAGCAAGATTATTAGTATTAGCCGTTGGCTAGGGTAATGGGACTCGTCTCTGTAAACATACCTGGAAATTATAATAGTGGTCACTTAATACAGAATTATCTTCACATATGAGAGAACTTGGAGAACCGAGTGTTTTGCAGTTCTTTGTAGCACATTGTCAGGTATTTCAAAGGGAATTTTTGGATGTTCTGTTAACCCACAACTCTGACTCTGTGGTAGCAGTAAGTGATTGTCTACTTAACTCTGTTCCAGTTTCACTTCAGTCAGCATTTAACCTTGTTCTTTCCCTCTAGACTGTCAAGCAAGTTGTACATATGGTAATCAAATGGTCTTTATGGACATAGCCTCATCTCAGTGACGAGCAGGACTGGGCTTACCTGGAATGTAACTGATAGGGACTCTTGGATATGCCAAAATAAAATTGAAAGAATGGCCCTGGCAGAAGATGCTAAAATGAAATACTCCTAATTTTGTGAGTTCTGAAACAAGATCTCCTAGAATCCTATTAGCCTGGGAATAGCTGGCACTTGGAAGAGATACATAAAGCCCTGAAACTCCAGTTGGCCAAGTAGACTGCAGGTCCCTGAGATGAGAAAAGTTCCCATTTGACAGTTTCCATACAATTTTCTTTATGTTGTTCAATTGCAGATGTAAGGGAGAGGGTTGTACTTTGAATTGCTGAACAAGGAAAACTGACCCTGTATTTTAAAAAAAAAAATCTTTTCAAGTCCTGGTGAGGGATTTTTCTCCAGACTTCTCCTGAAGTTGTAGGAGAGAGACTTATCCTAAGGACTGGTAGATTCCCCTGAAGGTGGTAAACTGACCACAAGTGCCAACTCTTTGTATCCTTTTTTAAAAGATATTCATCTTCATCAGTAAGCCACCGAAAACCAACCATCAGTGACTCCAGTATGTAAAAGAAGCTGTTGAGCCAATATGTTGATGTTTGAAAACACTTTTCTTAATGGTATGGGGGTGTCTCTGATTTCTATGATTTGCTTAATGATCATTAACCTACTAACTTAGCAGTACTTCTGCCACACGCTATACTTTTACACATGCTTTATCATTTCGTCATCTGATCAAACTATAGGAAAGGAGGAGGGCACAGAGGTGATAAGGAAACCAAAACGGTTATAATCTGCCAACATTTAAACAATTTTCAGCAAAGCCAGGACTGATATCTGGACTTTCTGGCTCTAATCCAGTCTTTGTAATTTCTAGCCTGAGATAATATGGTATTTAGATTCCAAAACAATATCATTTTAGAGCAAATAACCAAACTTTAAGAAATTTATTGCCTGATTAAAAAATATATATTGTAAGGAGGACGGTAAGATTTGAGGAAGATTTGGTAGGATGGGGACACTGTGATGACAATGAAGAATGGGGTTCATGGCGCTCAGTCCAGAGCCAGTGTTTTCCATACCCAGCCCAGGAACTGAAATGTTCTAGTAGCTCTTGCTGCTTCTTCCATCATACCGAGTGAACCACTGAAAACTATATGTGATTAAATGATTGTTCTACAGTTGGGATTCCTAGGCCTGTTGAGGTGGAGGTTTCATCATAACCAAATAGGTGACACCCAGCATTAAGACCAAATAGGTTTATTCCCTCCAAATCATCAAAACACCTATTTTCTTATAGAATTCAACTCAACAAATATTTATTGAGTACTTGCTATGTGCCAGGTTCTATGCTTAGCTTGGGGTTGAGGATATGGGGATCAGAAAGTGGGAGAGAGCACATCCGATTTAGGAGGTTAGGGAAGACTTCCTGGAGGAGACAGCATTTGAGATGGACCTTGAATAATAGCTAGGCCAGTGGCTCTCAAAGTGCAGTCCCTGGACCAGCAGTGTCTGTCATACCAAGAAGAGCAAATTTCAGGGTTCTACTCCAGCCTTATCAAATCAGAAGCTCTGGGGGTAGGTAGCACAGCAATGTTTTGATAAGCCATCCAGTTGATTCTGATGCACAATAAAGTTTGAGAACCACCAAGCTAGGGTTTAGACAGGAGGAGATGATAGTGAGGACATCAGTTTCAGAAAAAGGATTCCACCCAGCACATACACCAGACCATTCACTGTCACTTCCTGCTTAGCTTCCTCCATTTATCCTGACCTGCATGCTCTCTCTGCTTTTAGCTAACTATTATTTATACATACTTCTCTCCTTTAATGGTTCCAACTCATTATATTCCTCTCAGACCCCTGATCCCATTACCTTCTCCAGTCACTTTTACTTGGTTTTACTCCCACTTACTACCTAGGTTTCAGACCCCTCATGTTTCTCCCGAAATTTTACCTCCCTCCCCATCTGTTTTCTAATCTCCCTGTTTATCCCTCTTAGTTATCCTTGGCATGTGTGTAGTTCCTATTTACCACTCTGCATTTGCACAGGATTGCCAGGTAACCCCTCATCCACATTTTTGCCTTTTCCTCTCTTCATAATCTATTCACAAATAATGTATCCTGCTATCTTCCTTACTGGCCTCTTCTTTAATTTCTTCCCTATATTGTCAATATATGTTTTGATGGTGCCAAATATCTAATTTTTGCATTGCATGTGACTTTTCATTTTTATAACACATTTTTAACATTTACATGTTCTTTATTCCATAGGCTTTTTGCTTCTTAAACCTAGAATAGGACCTGTTTGTATACTGTTCATTTGTTACAGGTGATAAAACCAAGACTAAGAATGAAGAGTTGTCCCAGAAGGAAGATATACCCAAAGACATGGAATTCCTTGGGAAAATAAACAACAGACTTACCAAAGCTATTCCTCAGTATCCTGAATCCAAAGATGCTATTGACAGTGAAGGCAGATTCAAGTGGCAACAGAGGGAAAGAAGACGCTATAAATGTGATGACTGTGGAAAAAGTTTCAGTCATAGCTCAGACCTTAGTAAACACAGGAGAACTCACACTGGAGAGAAGCCCTATAAATGTGACGAATGTGGAAAAGCCTTCATTCAACACTCACATCTCATTGGACATCATAGAGTACACACTGGAGTGAAACCCTATAAATGTAAAGAATGTGGGAAAGATTTCAGCGGGCACACAGGTCTCATTCAGCATCAGAGAATCCACACAGGTGAAAAACCCTATGAATGTGATGAGTGTGGGAGGCCTTTCCGTGTAAGTTCAGCCCTTATTAGACATCAAAGAATTCATACGGCAAATAAGCTCTACTAATATGGTGGAAGTAACGAAAGTTCTTTAGACACTCAGGCCTAATTAGTTATCAGAGAAATCTGCCTTGGAGACCTTGAGTATCCTGATGTAGGCAAATCTTCAATCATCATTAAAAATTTCTCTGGCACCAGAGAATTTACCTGAGTAAAATTTCCTTTTATTTCTAAAGTAGTTCAGTTTCTTGGAAGGAACTAAGAGTTATTTCAGAAAGCCTTGTCCACTGCCAGCATTGCTCACTTGCAGCCCAAAATAACCATGTTTCCTGGTCCTGGTTGAAAGATGTGAATTCTACCTCTTGACTCTGGCTCCTTTTTCCTTGGCCACTCAGTGTATGACTTTAGGCAAGACATTCATATTTTCTCTGCCTTCATTTTCCCATTCTGCCAAGTGCAGATGATATAATAGAAGCCCACCGGGTATGCTGTATTAAGTTAAAATAGATGAAAACTGCTTTTGAAATTAAGAACTAAAACCATACTATTTTTCCCCATTATTAGTGATATAATGGCCTAAATATCCCTTATCTTAAAGTGGGGAATATAATAATTTTGTGGAATATTTTGCTTTGCCAGTGATAAAAAAAAGAGGAAACCACCAGAAAGATAGCAGGCTAAGAAAAACATTAAAATGGAGAGGAAAGCTATAAGTCATCAGTGGGAGCTGCTGGGAAGGGGCATGATGGAGTGTGTTAGGGATCTGTAACTTTGGATAAGTCACTTCTCTACTGAATCTCAGGTCATTTAAACTGAGGGAGATCGGGAGAGGTTGGTCTAGAACTGCACTGTCCAATATGGTAGCCAGTACCCACATGTGGCTATATACATTTAAACTTAACTGAAATAAAGTGGAAAATTCAGTTCCTTGGCGACATTAGCCACATTTCAAGTGCTCAGTAGCCACATGTGGCTGGTAGCTACAATAATGGACAGCACAGATCCAGACCATTTTTTATCACTGCAGAAACTTCTCAAGGACATTGCTGTTCAATCATTAGTAAGGTAACTTCCAGCTTTGGTATGTGATTCTGAGTTCAGGAAGGTAGCAAGAGAGATAGCTGAAGAGGCTGTAATAGCAATAGGAGATAAAATACAAACACCTTAAAACAAAGTAATTTAGAAAAAATAACTCTGTGGTACTTTTTCAGCCTTAGAAAGAGAGTGTATTGTAATTGGAGAAAGATGATTATTAAGTGAATACAATAACCTAATAATTAAAATTGAAAGCTTAACTTACTACCTCATCTCTATAAAAAGAGTGTAATTACCTTTACAAGGTAACATCCCCTGTCAGTTACCCTATACTAATGAGAAACTGGGACTCTCAGGACACTAATACTTTAAGACACAGTGAACAATTTAGTTTTTCTTTTTCTTTTTGGCTTCGGAATGTATTAGCATTTCATGAACGTATTTGTGACAGTTTTACATCACTAGTTTGAGAATTTTATAGCATGACAGGAATTGTGACCAAAGGCCAACATGTTCAAATTTACAACACCATCAAACTGCCACGAACCACTGACTCTAGGAATAGACATCACCAAAATGATCAGGAAGTGATCTAATCTCTTACTGAAGACACTAATTACACATACTTGCTTTGAGAGTAGGAAAAGCACCAGAATCATTTTGTGTCTACTACTATTGGAAGGTGACTCTTAAATCATTCTTCATAACACCATAAAGATAAACTGAGCTTTTATATCTTTTGAACATAATGCTCCTTTTAAAAAAATAAAAGTAAGTTTACTTTGAATGTATACATCAACCGATACAAATATTTTAAGACATCAAGTTTCACACTCATACTTGTTTTTTCATTTATCTGAGCACTATTTCAAAACATTTGAAACAAAGGATTTTTTAATGATCATGAAAAGTAAAGTATTAAATCTTTAGTATTAGAAACATCCTTATCTAAAAAATAAAGTTAGATGCTTAATGAATGATAGCTTTTCCCCCTTTACCTTCAGTCTTGCTAAAAAACTGTCATGTGTAGAAGCTGTTCACAGTCTTTAAAGGGGAAACTCATGTTTCTGATCTTATCCTTGAATTTAGAGACTTCTGCAATGGTAAGAAAGATGATCTTGGCTACCACAACATTGTTTACTTAAATGGGTAAAAACGATGACAGACTGATTTTCCTCTAACGTACTCTGTATGATTGAACATTCTATTCAGGTAGTAGTTTTGAATACCTGTTGTGTATAAAGAATTGTTCTAGTCTTAGAGTTGTACACCCTCAAAGTCTGAGTGAAGAGTAGTTTGGAGCACTGAGAGTATGCTACCCTTTTTAGTCTGGTGTTGATTCCAAATTGCCACCACAGTGTCCACCATCTGATCTTGACCAGAGGGGCAAGGATAAGAGTCAGGGAGGTACAGAAAGATTTGGGGCCAGAGACAGCCTGGAGTGATAGTGGCAAGAGAAGAAAGTCCAGTGGGACCTGGGATAACTGCTGGCATAAGGCAAAGGAGGCATGAGGTTGAAGGAGATCTAAGTAGTTTTTAGTATTATGAAGGATTAGGCAGTGTCCTAGTAAGTCTGTAGAAACGCACAAAAAAATTGGTGAGGATGCAAGCAGTTAGAAAGAAGAGCTCTGAGTTCAATCACAGCCACAGTTATTCGAAAAGAAGGTGTAATATGTTAGACGCCGTAATCAGAACCACTGAGTTCTAGCAGAGAGCCATCCTGGAATGATGGCACCTGCTCTAAAAGAACCCTAAACATGGAAGGCAGTTTCTTAAATAGTTGTGTCAAAAACATATGCATCACTCGTCCCAAATTTTTTGGAGGGTTTTTCTTTTTTTTGGAAGGAGGCAACAACTTGTAGTTTGTAGTTTTCATGAACTAGTAGAACAGACAGTGATTTTAAGAGGCATCTAAAGGGAGTACAGGGGCAGTTCTTTCAGATACAGTTGGGGAATGGTGGTTAAACTGGTGATTTTGAATGAGGAGCCAACAGCTATAAAGGGAGGAAACAGATGAGAGTTGGGGTAGGAGAGGATGTCGGAGGTATGCACGGGCCTTGGTGAACAGGGGAGAAACAAGATAGAGGAGAAGGGGATGGAACAAAAAGAGAGTGATAAAAAAGGAGCAAGGGTATAGAGAAAGGAACAAAGATAAAATAAGAGATGGTGATAGAGAAAGAAAAGAGTGACAAGTAATTCTAATATTGACATCAATTATAATTGAGACAGTGGGTCATATGCCACAGCCATACGAAGGTGAACAGATCAGTTTATCCCAAGGTCGTTGAGTCTTACATGCACAGCACATATTATTTATGTTATCTTTATTGAATGGGTCTACAATCTCATTCTGAGCATGAAATTATTTCTTTATAGTCTAATCAAAAAGTCCATCAACAGTGAAACTGCTAGAAACTTTGAAATGCTTCAAAACAACCTGTTCTCCCCTTAGTAATATCACAAGGCAATTAGACTAAGGTTCTAAAAGAATAGATCTCTCAGTCTTTCTTACTCAAATCCTCTAGAGCACAGTTTCTCAACCTTGGTTTTACTGACATTTTCAGCCAAACAATTTCTTGCTGTGGGGGGCTGTCCTCTGCAGTGTGGGATGTTTAGCAGCATTCCTGGCCTCTACCCTCTAGATACCAGCAGCCCCAACTTGTGGCAAGCAAAAATTTCTTAAGAGATGCAAATGTTCCCTGAGGGACAAAATCTCTCCCCTGCCCTGCCAGCCCAGTTGAGAACCACTGCTCTATAGGAAAATAATCTGATTTCCATGACCGTTCCACATCATATACAGTAAGATTCAACTTAGAAATGTTATATATGGCCAGCACTGTTAGACCCCTTTACTACCCCACAAAATGATTTTCTACACCTTCTTCTCTCTATACCATACTTCTGCTGCTACCCTCTCCTTTGCCCCTTGACCCAACCACAAATAGACACTTTATCCTTGATCTGCACTGTCCAATACATTAGCCACTAGGTACATGTGGCTATCGAGCACTTGAAATGTGGCTACGCAACTGAGGAACTAAATTTTTTTCACTTTAATTTAAATTTAAAAACATACTCAATTCAGTTATTGGAAAACCTTTAAGTATGTTTGGAGTATTTCGGGTATAGGAATCTATTTTTTCCATTCAAAATTTTATGTAATCTCAATACAGATCAAGTACTTCCAATGAAAATTTAATAACTGAATTGAGATGTGTAGTAAGTATAAACACACTGGATTACAAAGACTTAGTATGAAAAAGGAATGTAAAATATTTCATTAATAAATTATATTGATTTTAAAATAATATTTTGGATATACTGGTTTAAATAAAATACATTAAGAATTAATTTCACCTATCTTTTTACATTTTTAATGTGGCTACTAGAAAACTTACATCCACGTAGGTGGATCACATTACATTCCTATTAATTGGACAACACTGATCAAGATCTCACTCTCAGGGTAGGTCCCATTCACTATGTTCCAAACCACCTCAATTCTGTGAGGCTAAGTTCTGTGCTGCCAAGGACTTTTTACCTTTTTCTTCTTATTCATTAATCCAACAGGTATTTACTGAGTGCATGCTATGTGCCACGCCTCTATTTTAGGTATTGGGGATAGAGCAGGATATAACAAGATATTTCCATGTAAGACTGTGAGAAAAATAGTGAATGTTAAAGGTATAATGCTGTCCTTTCAGATGGAAGACTATTAGGAAAAAAAAGGCAGGGCATTTCAGGTTAGGTGTGGGGAGGAAGGAAAGAAAAGGGGGAAAAATAGATTGTTACTTCGGGATTACAATTTCATTTCAATTTAATAAGATTTTAAGTTTGGTTTGTTTGGCAAGTCCAATAGCACAGCAATAGGGACTAAAGGTCTTTGGATATGCCACTGCATGAGAGGACTTATTAATGGTTAGACCTGCTTTATGCATTATTTTTAATACACACTTCATAGTATTTACTGCAGAAGTCTCTTTGGGGAAATTAGCAATGGAACAATTTCTATATGTAAGAACCATAAGTTCCCATGTATGTTGAATTAACCTATTATATATCACCGTAATACTGGGTACAAGGAAGGAAATTTCATTAATCCAGTTATTGTGCCTTTTTGTTTTTCTCTACTCCACTCAGTAGATAGTCTTGGAAAACTCTCCTATAGCCTTAACTTTATCTCAAAGACATGAAGTGATTACGTGCTTTTGATGTTTTTTGTTTAAAAATAACTTACCTATGAAGAACAATCAACAGTTAGATAATTATAAACAAATTCTATTTTACTATCTATATAAAAATACAAACATGAATATGAGGACATCTAAAAATGCAGAAATAGTTATATATTCCATGTATCAATGTATAAAAACATAGCTGGAAGGAAATCCTTTTTCAGAATGAGGAAATAGTGCCTTATCTGCTAGGTTAAAATCCTAAACCCTCCAGCAAATGTATAATTCCATATTTTGAACAATTTTAGTATTTCATTGTCACATAAAATATGTAAATAGCTATGCACATTATTGTGGTGATTTGCATGTACAATAGGAGTCAGCTGGGAAAGAAAATACCATTCTTATTTGTAAAGCAATGACAACACAATAAATCTGGAATCTTTGAAATAATTTAAAGTTAAAACATTTCTTCACCTACTGCATATATAAGTTACGTTAATGTCTAACTCTTGCACAAGTTGAGTTTTTTGCATCAACACTTAATGCTACTTTCTAGGCACTCTCTTACTCAAGGGTTGACCTTAAATTCATTTTTCCCCTTGGATCAGTATTCTTGACACCTATGGAAAAGAACATCCTGGCTCCTCCAGAAAGTAGATAAAGCTAAGTCAGAAATAAAGAAGAAATAAACATGACACTCCAATTGGAAAAGTATAAAACCATCACAGTCAGACAGTTTGGCTTCAAATGAAGAGTAAGTAAATCAATACCTCCTAGAAAAATCTATGCCATTTCTTACATAAAACCCAAACTACTACCAGGACTTTGAGTTAGTTCAGTGTAGACATCCTACCAGACATAATCCATTTGATAAAGCTTCTAGCTTTTTATCTTCAGACTGGTTTGCTATATTAATTCAAGAGTCTCAGGAATATGAGAAACAATGACAATAATTCAAAATTTTTCATTATCTGTTATTGAATGTGTCTTCATTTGTCACAACTGTTGGGCTATAATAAAGGAGCTGCTTCTGTCTTTTCATAAAAAAAAAGAAATCCCTGCTTTTATAAGCCTGTATTACAGTGAAGGAATACAAGACAAATATCAAATAGGAGTAGTGGTATATGGAATATAAATAATGAAATGAAACAGAGTGGCTGAATGACTACTACAAGTAGTCAGAAAAGGCTTTTCTGAAGAGCTGACATTCTAACTGAAATATAAATGTCCAGCCTTGGGAAGTTCTGAAGAAGACCCTGTCAGGCAAAGGGAATTGCTTATGCAGTCTCTACAGTAGGAATGAATCTGATGTGTTTACAGGAAATGAAAGAAGATCATTGGGTCTAAAGCACTGGATTAAGGGGAATGTGGTATAAAATTAGGCTAGAGAGGCGAGCAGGGGCCAGGATATGTATTCTAAGCATGGTGGGACACCATTGGAAGGGAAGGACATGATCTGATTTTTGTTTTTAAAATATTCTGGTCCCTTAAGGAAGCAAGAGTGAGAAAAAAGCAGAAGCAAGGAGACCCGTCAAGAGGCTACTGCAGTAAGGCAGATGAGAGAAGGTGGTGGCACCAACCACAGGTCCAAAGTGGACATGAAGAGAAATAAAAGGATTCAAGGTATACTTTGGAGATAAAGCCAAAACAATTTGCTAAAAGATTGTTGTAGACTCCTAAATTCTCACACAAAAAGATGTTTAAATACTGGGTTAAACATATGAAGTTGCCATTTCTGTGTGTCAGAAGCAGTGAAATATCAGCAATTTCAAATGATTTAACCTAGTGGAAACAAAATAAGAACAGAGAAAAAGCTAGAGTGAAATGGAACAGGAGAAGGGACTTTGAAATTGTGTGTGGGCCTAAATAATTTGTTAAATGAAAATTTGTATTCTTTTCTCCGTAAAACTTTCTGTGGAAGGCACCCTTTGTTAAGCCCTTTGTCCAAAGGGAAATTGCCAACAAACCTGACGAGATTCAGAACACCACTATAATAACATGTCTCTGTACAAACTTCCTTCTGGATAGCACATTTCCTAAACTGATAAAGTCAAGGTTATCAATGAAAGGCAGTAGAGCAGAGGTTAAAAGCAGAATGCCTGGGTATGAATCCTTACTCTGCCTGTTACTAGTTATATGACCTTGGCTTACTTTCTGTGCCTCAGGTCTCCCATCTGTAAAACGGTGGTAAAATGGTTATCTACCTCATAAGGTAGGAATTACATAAGTGACCAAATGTAATGGGTTTAGAACAGTGCCTGAAACATAGTAAGTGCTATGTTAGCCTCTGCCAATAGCGCAGTTAGGTCTTCTTGTTTATCAAAATGCGTCATGTTCAGCATTTTCTTCCCCCCAGACTGCTTAAATTAGTTAACTGGCATTCGATCTTCATGAATTCACTGCATTTGTTGCTGTTGTGTGTGTTTTAAAATAATTCCTGTAATGTTAACAATTACCCTAATTCTGAACTGCTCCCTGCTCCCTAAATACCTAACCCCAAACCCAGCCCGGACGGCCCCACCCGTCCACCGGCGGAGAACACCGCCCCGGTGACCCTCACTGGGGCACCCACCCGCCAGCTCTCGTCTCCTGGCGGTTTCCAGCCCCCGGCGCCGGGTCCAGCTCACAGCGCCGTTTACCGGGCCGCAAATCCCCGCCCGGGGAGCTCTGGAACCTTTAGCTACCGGAAGTGGCTGGGAGTCGCGAGAGCGCTGGAAAAGGGGGCCGGTCTTTCCCGGGTTCAGAAACACTGAGGTTGCCCCTGGAAAGAAGCCCAGGGCTCCCAGGTGGAGGAATAGGAGACACTTTTGGGGCAGATCCGGAAACGCGCTGCCCTGCAGCCGGTTCGGACGCAGCTACGGCGGCGGGGGCATTCTCGAAAAGTCGACCAACCGCGAGCCTGTGGAAACCTCCAGGATTGTGCGAGAGGCCCGAAAGTGACTTTGGGGACAGGCTTCTTCCTCGGCCCGCAGCTTCCTTTCCGCTCCCTCCGCGCAACTGTCGACCCCAGTCCGCGGCTCCCTAGAGCGCGGGTCCGGCGGGCCCAGGCCGGGAGTGGGCCGAAGCCTTAGGGGCCTCGGGTGCAGGAAAGGCCCGGTCAACCGCGGACAGGGAAAGGGGGTTTCTTCTGCTTAAGTTCATCCTGGAGCGCAGGCGCCTCTCTCCTGCGAGAGGGTCTGGCTGGGACGTTCGCGTCCCAGGGTCACACTAGGAAGGGGCACCGGGGAGCTTCCTCCACTCGCGTCTCGGGGTTGCCAACTGTACCTGCTGTGCCCCGCTCACCGTGATCTGGCAGGACCTTGTGCACTAAGGGAGAGGAAAACTGGCCTCTGTTTAAACTTCTCTGATCCTTAGGGGAAATGAGGGCCCAGGATGAAATGGGTGAAGAGTACCGGCGCTAGTATTCTTTAAACCTGGATTCAAATTCCCGCTCCACCACTTTCCTGTTAGAATCAAGGGCAATGTTTTTAACCTCTCTAAACCTCGGTTTCCTTGTTTGTGTAAATCAGAATAATATAGTGCCTGTTTCATAGGATGGTTGTGACGACTGTGAGAGTGCACGTAAAAAACTTAGTCTTTAGACGTTTCCCTCCCCTCCCCTATCACTCATCCATGTCAGACAAATAGGACTAATTAACCAACTGTCACTTTTGCTTTTCTGGAGCTCGTGTGAAGAAAAGTAAAGTGTAAGATTTGAGTAAGGGAGAAACCACGAAGAATACAAAAGATTGACAGTCATTGTGAGCTTCACATAGTTGCCCATCCCAGCATTTTCACCTCACTTGGCTCCTGGCACATGGTAGGTTCTTGATAAGTACTTACTTGGATGAATGAGGACAGATCTAGGGAAAAGGAATTAAAGAACAGAAGGGAGAAAGTGAATCAGACTGACTAAATTTAACTAGTTGACAAAACAAGCGAAACCACTTTTCTTGTCAGAAATGTATGGTAGGCTCCTGTGTCAGACAAAGGACTTTACTTAATGACACAAGCATCATGGACTTCATGCTCCCCTTGTCCTCAAAGCCAGAGGAGTGCCGTGGAGGGGCCCCAGTGGGTGCTGCTCACACAATGGGTTTGCATCCTAGCGGAGGAACCCCAAGCATAGGGAAAGCCGGTCTTTGCCCAGCCTTGCCCCAGAGTGAGGCAATATCTTTATTATCCTGGTCAGGAAACAAATCTGCTCCACAAGGAGATACAAACATCTTTGAAAAGGTAATCTGAAAGAAAATCTGTCAGAACCCTTGGAGAAATGTGAGAGATCCTTGGAGAATTGTTTCCCAACACTCTAGGTAATAGCATCTGGGGTTAGAGGAGATGTCAGCCTTTTTTTTTTTAACTTTATATACATCAAGATTTTAGTTTTTATCATATTTTGTTATTTTAATTTTAAAAAATATAATAAAAATAAAAGGCAAGCAGAGAAGTTTACATTTGTTTTAGTAGGGGATAAGGAGCCACTCAGGGTCTGTGACTGGGGAAATTATAATGATATTTAAGGAACATGAATCTAGTAAACATATCTGGAATGGACTAAAGTTATGAAGATTATCTCAAGGCTGCAGTCATGTAGGTATGAGGTAATTAGAGGAAGGTGACTATAATAGAGAAGAGCAACATTTCAAAGGAGAAATCTGCTGCCTCCCACCCTGGAATTGATTTAAAGCAACTTTCACCTGGCCCACAGGGCCCCAGATCAAAACCAGTTCTCACAGTGAAAATTTAAAGTCACCACTCTGCAGTAATAATGAGGATATGGCAACACCAGTCACAAATCAAGTAGGTGGCCTGGCTCAGCTCCTAGCTGAGAAGCTGTACCTGTGCCTTGTGGCCTCCCCTAGCTCAGCAGGCCTATCCACCAAGCTTGCAACTTCTGCCCTGCTCACTGTTTTGCATTTTTATTCTGTTTCTGATCAGTAGAGATTCAAAGAATGTTTCAACCTAGATGTTTCTTTTTTCCACTTTTTTATATTAACCCATTTCTATGTTTAAAGCAGTGTGGATTAAATACTTAACATACTCATTTACCTAGAAGACATCTGCCAACTTGGTCTTCAGCATTCATTCCCCAACTGATTTATTTAAAGTTTCCTTCTGTTCTCTGGATTGTCTCTTTCTGTTCTCTGGATTGTCTCTTTCTTTTGGGGTGGTCAGATCTCTGTTACTCTTGTCCCGCCTTTCATGCTCTGCACCTGATTTTCATTAAATGTCCTCTGGATTGGATGCTTATATTTAGGAATGGAGTCCTGTGCTGGTTAACTTAGGTAGTATGAGTTTCCGCTGCAGTTGTAGGAGGCTGCTTGTGCAGCTCGTATTATCCTAATGGAAATTCTCAGTCCGGGTTGTATGTAAGTAGGCAGGCCTTCCTTTAGAGTGAGTGGGAGCAAGCAGACAGGCTGGGAGCCTACACAATTACCAAAATGAGAACCTCTTTCTCCTCCTCCTTGTTCCATTGTAGAGGTCCAGAGTCATTTCAAATTTTGCTATGCTTCTTTCTGAGGCCTCAGTTTTCTTATTAAGAGCCCTCCCGATCATTTTAGAAAACAGGTATCAAGCTAGAGGGCAGAAGCCCCAGCTCCCAGTTAAAAAAGGGAGATATCCAACTGTCCCAAATGCAGTTCTTAAATGAATAGCCCATTCTTGCCATTTGCACCTCTTGGTCCTGAGGTTTGAACTTCTCCAGGATTCTTTTGCAGATGCATACCTGGCCCTGGTGTCTTACAGGGCAATTTCCTCTGCTTCTTCAACAATCTGATCCCAATTGCTGATTCTTTTCCAGAAATTCCTCAAAATTTCTTTTCCACTCTTTATTTTCTAGCACTGTTATTTATTTATTTTGTTTTTAATTTTTTCAGTCATTTAAGTGTGTTCTTGGGAGGGAAAGGAAGTAGATATATGTCACCCTTCCAACTTGAACTTAAAACAAGCCATGTTCTTCTATACCACCTCTCTCTCGCTTTCTCATTTTTACACACCTCATTTTTGGATTCTTAGAGAAGGCTTTCTGATTAAAGTGAAATCTGAGCCAGACCTCGAAGGATGGATAGAGTTTAGGTAAGTGGAGAGTAGTAGGAAGTACACTTCTAGCAGAGGGGTCAGTATGAGCAAAAGTGTGATACTGAATGAAGTAAGTAGCAGGTATGAGAACCAAGTCACCTCCTATTAAGCCAGACATTAAAGAGATTTGCAAAATGTGAAATGATTCCACTCCTTTTACTTTTTTTGAAAATATAGTTAAATTTCATAAAAAAGTAACAAAATATGTTACTTAAGTTAACATGTAATGGATATGTTATTGTTAAAGAATAAATATTTTTAATTCCTGTTTTAATTTCGAACAAAGCAAATCTTGATGGATATGACCCATATAAACATAAGCTCTTTGGAGTCCTCACTAGTTTTTAAGAGTATAAAAGGAGTCATGAGACCAAAATATTTGAGAATTAATATGCTAGTCCATACACTATATGAAGTGATGCTTCTGAAACTAAAATGTAGAGCAACTACGGAAAATGTGGGAACACCCTTGTGGCCCTAGGTGTGGAAAATATTTGGAGTCTTATTAAAAACATGTCGCCTGCTTATACAAATAAGGAAAGTATGAGTAACCAGGGTCTAACTTTTTTTGTGCTTTGGTGGGGCTGTCATGGTTGTTGGACCTAGCGACTCAGGCAGTTTAAAATATGTTCTAAACCCTGGTGTGGCTAATTATAGTAGTGATTTAAAAGGGTTAAATGCTTACTTCCCATAGCAGGAAGTCAATAGATAATATATCTATACCTGAAAAATCAAGAAATGGCAGTGTTAGCGTGTTATTTATAAATATGGAGGTTAATATCAAGAGTAAAAGGAAAGAGTTAAAGTGGTTGTCTCTGGGGAATAGATATTGATAACGGAAGGGAAGAGTGAGGCCTGGTATTTTTCACACCATAAACCTGAGAGTACTATTCAATTTTATTTACTTTTTTTTTTTTTTTAGGCTGCGTTGGGTCTGTTGCTGCCCGCGGGCTTTCTCTAGTTGTGGTGAGGCGCGGCTACTCTTTGTTGCGATGTGTGGGCTTCTCTTGTTGCAGAGCACAGACTCTAGGCATGCGGGCTTCAGTAGTTGCAGCACATGGGCTCAGTAGTTGTGGCTCGCAGGCTCTAGAGCACAGGCTCAGTAGTTGTGGTGCACAGGCTTGGTTGCTCTGCAGCATGTGGGATCTTCCCGGACCAGGGATCGAACCCATGTCCCCTGCATTGGCAGGTGGATTCTTATCCACTGCGCCACCAGGGGAGTCCCTACTTTTTTAAAATGTATTTTTATTAGTAAAATGCACAAATCAGGTGTGCAACTCAATGAATTTTTACATATGTATGCAACCATGTTAACTACAACTCCAATCAATGGTAAACATTTTTTTGTCTTCTGTCACCAGAGATTAATTTTACTTGTTCATACAAGGCTACTTTTATTCAACATAATATTTTTTAGATTCATCTACAATTGTTCATCTATCAGTAGCTCCTTTTAATTTCTGAGTAGTATTCCACTGTATGAACATAACACTATTTGATTCTCTGTTATCCTGTTGATGAGCATTTGGGTTTTTCCAGTTTGGGCCTACTATGAATAAAGCTGCTATGGACTTATGTTTTCATATCTCTTAGGTAAATACTTAAGGGTGAGATTACTGGGTCATAATGTAGGCATTATTTAACTTCATTAAAAATTGCCATTTTTCAAACTAGTACCATTTTACACTCCCATTAGGAGTGTATAAGAGTTCCAGTTGCTTCATATCCTCATTAGCACTTGGTATTGTCAGTCATTTTAATTTTAGCCATCCTAATGGATGTGTAGTAGCTTTAGTTTTATATTTCCTTGATGAATATGACCTTGAGTACCTTTTAATGTACTTATTGATAATTCATATATATTCTTTGGTAAAGTGTGTGTCCATAACTTTTACCTATTTATGTTTGTCTTCTTATGATTGAGTTGTAAGAGTTCTTTATATATTCTGGATACCGGCTGTCAGAAATATGTATTGAAAATACAGAACTATGAGATATGAGGCAAGAACTATGAGATAAAAAGCAAAAATAAGTGTTTTGAAAGAGCTGAAGCACTGTAACTTCTCAATGTTTATTGTTATTTGTTTCATTGTGATGATTAGATGACAAAACTCTTAAAAACAAATCAAAGCTACTGGGGGTAGACAAAATATTTTTAGGTTAAGGTTGGGGACTGGATAGAAACATCGGTGGTGGCTATCAGCAGGAACAGATAAGGAGGGGAAATTAAGATGAAGACTGGAGGGACTTCTCTGGTGGTTAAGAATCGGCCTGCCAATGCTAGGGGACACGGGTTCAAGCCCTGGTCCCACATGCCGCGCAGTAACTAAGCGCGGGCGCCACAACTACTGAGCCTGCGCTCTAGAGCCCGGGCTCTGCAACAAGAGAAGCCACCGCAATGAGAAGCACTCACACCGCAACGAAAAGTAGCCCCCGCTTACCGCAACTAGAGGAAGCCTTTGTGCAGCAACGAAGACCCTACGGAGCCAAAAATAAATAAATAAAATAAATAAATATATTTTTTAAAAAGTGAAGACTGGAGGGGAACCTGAAAACCCAAAATAAATGGGTAGTTAGAAAAAGTGTTAAAGGAATAAAAATGGGGGACCAAAGTAAAACAGTTTTCATGTGAAAATAAATTAAGGAAAAGCCTCATTTAAATTGGAGTCAGGAAGCCCTGAAGGAGAGCTCTCACGCATGTACCACTGTTACAGCCTGCATAACCAGCAGGAATAAGGAAGATACAGATGATTTTAACAAGGTCAGCTTATACAGAATCCTTTGTATAAATTTTTCTCTGTCACAACTTTTTATCCATGATAATAAGAACGTTACTTCTCTTCTGGTACAAGGGAGGACATTTTTCACATGGGAACTGCATCACCTGCTTTTAAGAAGATCACTTCTTGTCCCAGCAACAAGGCAGTGACCACTGCTTGCAGCTAATAAGAAACCGCCATAACAACTAACTCTTGTTCTTCTCCAATGAATTTTTATTCAAGACAACCCTCCCCAGTCTCCTCCTAAAACCTAGTAAAAGCTGACCTTCCCTTTGTCTCTTGCACTTGCCTATGATTCACTACGGCTTGCCTGACCAAAATTGCAATTCTCTGCTTTTCCTGCATAAACCCATTTTGCTGTTTAAAAAATTGTGTTTTATTTCTAAGGTTAACATCCACAACCTCCACCCCAAAATCCTACGTAGTCTGAAAAGTTAAAATTGTAAGGGTGTATAAAGAATGAACATAGATTTGAACTTAGGTTTTTCGAAATTTGTGGTATTAGAACTAGAGTCTACTACTGAAGCTTAAGGCACAGGTTACGTCATGATGCTAAGCTTAACTCAGCACTAAAAATAAACTACAAAGCAGGTTTTGTAAGAGACTGCAATTCATTAAGATAGGAAAGGGTGGAACATATGTAAAGACTCGAAAAGAATTTACATTTAATTATAATTATTTTTTGAATACTTAATAGTATATGGTATACTATTACTAGGTGCCATAGGGGATTCAAAAAGCTATGAACCATGATTAACAAAATTCCTCAAGAGATCTGCAGTCTATGTGAGAGGGCTGGACATATTTATGAAGCGAGAACAGTAAAGTACAGGGGTAACTAACCCGGCCAAACGCGAGTCTAGTTAATTAGCATCATAAGGATCCTTAAGGCGCATCCTCCTCCACCGATACCCCACTTCCGCCTGCTCTCATCCCTGGCCCCCGCACGCCCTCGGATCAGCCCGCCGGGGGACGGTTACCTCCCTAGCGACGGTGCCGAGCGGACTGGGTGAGCCAGGTGCGCGGGGCAGAGGTGACACCACAGTCCGTTATACCCCACGACTTTCCCGATGCCCTAGAGCCGCGCAACCCTGCGACGCGTAGACGCAAGAGGAACGCTAGGCCCAGAGTACTGGTGAGAGGGGCGCGGTGCCCCCGTCCGCTTAGTCGGCCGACCATAGAGCTTTCAGACCTCCAGGATTCCTAGAGAGCTCCCGGAAGTGGCTTGGGGCAAGATGCTTGCTGGCCGGTGCTGTGCCTCCGCACGTTTGGAAGTTAGGGGCTGGAGGGGCCTGGTCCGGTTACAGCTTTCGCCCCTTTTTCTACCAGCCCTCCCTCCAGGTCTGTCCACACTTTGCAGCCTCACTTCCCCACCCGGGCCGCCGCTGGAACTCACGGTGAGTACGGTTCGGGCTCCGGGCCGGAGGAAGGGGAGGGCTTTGTGGCCAGACCAGGCCGCAGGTGAGAACAAGCGTGAGGGGTCTTGAGAGGGGACCTGAGCCGAAGTCGGCGCCCCGGTGATTCGGTGGATCAGGGGTCGCTTTGGTTGCCAGCGCAGGCCGAGTCCGCGTGCCTAAACTTTTTGCGAGGGAACCTTTAGTAGAGATTCGCTGTCTTCATCGCTAATCGTTTTGTGGCGTTATTTGCAGTCGATTTTGTCTTAAAATAGGAAACTGTTCCCGGGTTATCTTTTTTGTTCCCCCGTGTTATCTTTCATCCTCCTCTTTCTACGATCTGAATTGTTTTTACTTAGCAATTTTGCATTTCCTTCACAATTCTTTTTTTTTTTTTTTAAGATATATTTTGCTTTTGGAAACCCCAGTTATCCTTGGAAGCCAATTTTTCCTGCTAAGTTATTTTGCTCTTTGTGGTGTATTCAGAATGTGGTGGTGTGTTGACTGCATAAATGTACAAAAGAAACATTTTTTGACAACTTCGTGGTGATGTAAAATTCAGACTTATTCAGAATACTTAGTTTATTAAAGCTAATTGAAGCAGATGCCTGGGAACTCTTTCGGAGGGGCCCCATTTCCAAAACTCAAGTGACTCATGAGTAATTTTTGTCAGGCAACGTTAAGACTGCCACTACCACCTCTAAAAAATAATCCCTATTTCTGTTTGATTAGTTCAGTTAAGTATACTTATGCAGTAATCATTGTTGTAGCAAATGCATACATATTCTGAATTTCTGCTGTGGTTAAGTGTAAAATGTGGTAGATGTTAAAATTTACGCAGTTTGAGATACCTATAAAGCACAGTGTTTGCTTCACCTTTATCTTTAAAGCCTGGAAAATATCTTTGTTTTGTTTTATTTTCAGCTCTCAAACATCCCAAATTAGACTTAAATTAGTCTAAAGGAAGAAAACATTCTTTCTTCATCTGTTGAAAAGATAATGCTGTTAAAATGGGTTGTGCTTTCAGTAGTTCACAGGATTATAGCGTTTGAGATGAGAAGAAGCTTTAAAGATTGATTATTTTAGCTTCCTAAATCAAGAAACTTGAGGTATTCTTAAAAGAGAATGTAAGACGCAGTCTTTATCCACAAGGTGCTTACCAACCTGAATACAGGTGTATATACTTTGAGAGGAGGGTACATAGTAGACTAATTTTGTAGTACATATCTTTGTACTTGTTTAGTTATAGGCTGTAATTTTCAAAAACTGTCTCATGGGAGAGGGAAGAGGCTAAAAATGGAAAGTTAGCTACTAAAAAGAATAATCAAATGGATAATGGATAAGATTTGTTGGTTGATTTGGTTTAAAATATGAACAAATCTGATAATTAGATGACTCCCATCAGTTTCACTACTGAGATTTTAATGTCATTTAGTATTATATTACCGTTTTAACATATCAACAATATAAAGTTCTTGCGTGATGCACACTTAACATTGAAACCTTTTAAAGCTAGTATTGACGAGCATTGATTATAAGATGGAAGATGGCCAGTAGTTCAGTACTTAAAGATGAACCTTGACTTTAGGAAATTCATAGGAAAACATGGTAAACCTATGACTATGCAGAATCACATTCAAAACAATTAGAGCTCAGAATTCATGTCCCATAGTAATGACCTTTTAAGTTTTTAAACTATAAGTATATATTTTAAGAATTTATTAAATTTTCCTTGATTTTTTAAATGAATTATTTTAAAACCATGGATGTTAACCCTGTCTGTTCAAAACAAAATTGTTTACCCTTTGTCTCAAACCCTCCACAAAATCTCAGCCTCTTGTCCAAATTCACTCTTCCCTCAAATCTCTGTATTCCAGGAAATTCCCCCACTTCTCTGTAAAGTTATCATCTATTAATTAAACCCTCTGTTGTCAGTTACCATATTTAACCTTATCTCTTGCTCCTTGATTTCGCCTATCTGTAGTTTACTCCCAAAACTGTCACCAGTCTTGTCTGATTTTAAAGATAACCTTTCAAATTCTCTTCCTTTTCTGTCCACTCTCTCTAAGTAGTGGTTCTTAACCTTCCTGGAGTCCTTAGGTGGGCGTTTGGTGTATGAACCCGATGAAATTGAATGTAAACTTTTGTGCCTATGGGCTTTTTTATGGGGAGAAGTTCTGTGTTTTCATTAGACTGAGAGACTATGAGCCAACCCTACCCCACCCTCTCGGCCCAAAACCCCTGAAAGATAGAGACACTGCTTTGAAGACTCATGTCAGGAACAATATGTAATCTGATTTTCCTTATAAGTGCCTACCTCTTCTTTCCCTTGGCGGACTACAGGTCTGAGATTTTATCTTGATGTTAGCATTTCTTGCCAGTTGCTTTTGGATATGATGCCCTTGGTTATGCTCTTTTCCATTCTCTACAGTGCTGCCTTCAGTTATGTTTTTCTCCATCCTGTTTTCCACAGTGCTGCCATTGTGATCTTTCTGACATACAAATATGTAATATAACTTCCCTGCTTAAAAAGAGATACAAAGAAAAAGGTCACGGCTACAAACTAACATTTGCAAGAAAATCATGGCCATGGGCTGACATTTGCAGTACATACTGTACACAGTGTGATAAATCCTATGTCTGGACCATGTAAAAAATAACTTGGCAAGAATGAGCACCTTAGGGCTTCCCTGGTGGTGCAGTGGTTGAGAGTCCGCCTGCCGATGCAGAGGATGTGGGTTTGTGCCCCGGTCCAGGAAGATCCCACATGGCACGGAGTGGCTGGGCCCGTGAGCCATGGCCGCTGAGCCTGCGCGTCCGGAGCCTGTGCTCCGCAACGGGAGAGGCCACAACAGTGAGAGGCCCGCGTACCGCAAAAAAAAATTACGAATTTCTGTTCTTGGAAAGGCACTGTTAAAAGAATGTAAAGGAGGAAATATTTGCAAGTCACGTATTTCATAAAGGACTTGTATCCAAAATATGTAAGGAATTCTCAAAGCTCAATTATAAAAAAAACTAATTTTATAAATAGGCAAAAGTTTTGAACAGATACTTACCAAAAAAGATACAGTTGTCCCTTGGTATCCATGGGGGATTGGTTCCAGGACCCCTCATGGATACTAAAATTTGTCGATGCTCGAGTCTCATATAAAATGGCATAGTCTTTGCATATAACCTACACACATCCTCACGTATACTTTAAATCATCTCTAGATTACTTATAATACCTAATAAAATGTAAAGGCTATGTAAATAGTTGGTGGTGTGTGGCAAATTCAGGTTTTCCTTTTGGGAACTTTCTGGAATTTTTTTTTCCCCCAAACATCTTTGATCCGTGGTTGATTGAATCAAGGGATGTGGAACCCATGGATATGGAGGACCAACTATATGGATGGCAGATAAGCACAGGAAAGGGTGCTCAACGTCATTAGTCAATAGAGAAATGCAAATTAAAACCCTTGTGAGATACAACTATATGCCTTTAGGATATCTAAATCTATATATATGTCTATATTTATTTATTTATTTATATGTCAAATGCTGGTCAGGATATGGAGCAACTGCAGTTCTCACATCTTGCTAGTGGAATGCAAAGTATAATAGCCACTTTGGAAAACAGTTTGGCAGTTTCTTATAAAGTTATACATATACTTACAGTATGACCTAGCAGTTTTACTTCTGGATGTTTACCCGGGTGAAATGAAAACTGTTCACACAAAAACTCATGTGCAGATGTTTATAGTGGCATCACTTGTAATCATCAAAAACTGGAAGCAATTGAGATATTGTCAACTAGAGAATGGGTAAACATTCATCCATATAAAGAATAAACTCCTGATACGTACAACAGCATTGATGATCTCAAGTACAATATGCTAAGTGAAAGATGCCAGACTCAAAAGGCTACATACTGTATGATTTTATTTATAAAACTTTCTGGAACATCATTAGTGTATGGGACTAGGTTTTGGGGTTGCAGGTGTTGATAGGGCATCCAGGTTCCTTGGAGATGCAGGACCTGTGCCCCAGAGAAGAGTTACAGAGCTTGAGGTAAAGTCCATAGTAGAAGTTAGCCTGGAGACAGGGGGAAGATGGCAGGGGGAGCACATGTATGATAACGTTAGGTGGAGAAGAAGAAAGTGTTAGGACAGTTCTTGACAATATCTTGAGCTAGATTATATGGAAATTAGTCTCATGTTGAGAGTGAGGGGCAGGTTGAGAGCCAAAGTGTGTAGAAACAGTATAGCTGGTATAGCAAATGTTGAAAGGAGTTAAATCAGCAGCCCTGAGGGCCAGATGAGGTTAAATGCAGAATTTCAGTTAGACCCAGTCTACCTGGTTTCCTGACTTTGTTTAGCCATGTTCCACATCCCCAAGAGAGAAAGCAGAAGGAAAGGGTTATTCCCAGATGAGATTGGCATGCAGAAGGCTAAGGAGGCAAGGAGTTATTTCTGGAGAGGATCACTTAAATGACTGAGCCATGAAGTCCATGTCATGGAAGGGAACTTGTTAAGATATCTCAGTAGATTACTATGACCTTTGACTTGCCTTTACACTATTTGTCATTTTCTCTTCCCAAAGAAGTACCCTTAAAGAAGAGGCCCTCAGAAGGTTCTCTTAAGAAGATAAAGTAGTGGAAACGAGTCTCCTGAGCTTTTCTGGCCCTAAATGGCTGCAGAATCAAGGAAGCCTTTAGCCCCATCCCCACCAGACCAGGCTCCTGAAGAGGACCTTGTAATCATCAAGGTAGAGGAAGATCATGGTTGGGACCGGGAATCAAGTCTACATGAAAATAACCCTCCTGGCCAAGAGCTGTTCCGCCTGCGCTTCAGGAAGTTATGCTACCAAGAGACACTAGGACCCCGAGAAGCTCTGATCCAACTCCGAGCACTTTGCCACCAGTGGCTGAGGCCAGATTTGAACACCAAGGAGCAAATCCTGGAGCTGCTGGTGCTGGAGCAGTTCTTGACCATCCTGCCTGAGGAGCTCCAGACTCTGGTTAAGGAACATCATCTAGAGAATGGAGAGGAGGTGGTGACTCTATTGGAGGATTTGGAAAGGCAAATTGATATACTAGGACGGCCAGTAAGTAGAAGGAGGTGGGCATGCTCTGACTGTGAGAGTCCAGGAAGCTGGGTGGAGGGACATTGACACAACAATGGGAGAATAAATGCTGAGCATGAGTTTGTGTTGCAGGAGGATGAAAAGAGTTATCATGTGGTATGCCTTGTATTTGTAGAGTTCTTTTTATTCTTGTAAAGGATATAAATCCATTTTTTATCCTCATAACATCCCTACAACTGTATTATTGTTCGGTTTGCTAGATGGGAAACTGATGCATAGAGAGCTTAACTTACTTTTTCAGGGGCACCCAATAACTAAATGCAGATCTGAGCCCGTAACTCAGGTTTCCTAGTTCCTTATCAAAAGTTGTTTCCACTAAAGAGCACTGCTTTAAGCTTCTGTTTATCATTCTTCCCCTTTCTTGGGAATGCAGAATATCAGCATTATGTGCAGCAGGGAGGGCATCAGCAGAAATCTTTTCCTTCAGTACTAAGCAGAAATGATGCCTTTCTGTGCAAATCAACATGTTTGTGTTCCTAAGTAAGTGAGATTCTGCTTTTTCCTTCCCCCAGTACGTATCCCTTTAGATGTGCTCTTGGTACTGTTACATTGTTCACTTCATTTCTCAAAGGGATTCCTTGTAATGCAGGTGTCTTGTTTCTAGGTCCCTGCTCGTGCACATGGACATAGGGTACTCTGGGAGGAGGCCGTGCATTCCAAATCTGCACCAGAGCCTCCGGATACTCAGCTCCAACCTGTGGCAACCCAGCACAAATCTCCAGTGCTCCAAGGGCCACAAGACAGAGGTGAGGAGCCAGAATTCATTGATGAGGAGTGGGAAAGCAGAGAGGAAAGAAAGTACCTTTGGGACACCTGTCTAGTTCCTGGAAGGAGCTAGCCTCTACTGTTTACAGAACAGCCATAAGACCTGATTTAAATGTTTATCTAGGCTTCAAATACAGACTCTTAGTCCCAGTGGTAAACTCATGAACAAATTAAAGAATTTGGGGGTTTTATGTATTCATACATTTCTGTTACCACAGTGTATTTTACAACATAGGCATTTTGAGGTTTTGCTGGTATCATGACACTTTATTTGTAAATATTTCAGTATGTATTTTCTTAAACAAGAGTGTTTTCATAGATAACCACAATAAATTGATCACAATTAGGAAATTTTTTTTTTTTTTTGCGGTACGCGGGCCTCTCACTGTTGTGGCCTCTCCTGTTGCGGAGCACAGGCTCCGGACGCGCAGGCTCAGCAGCCATGGCTCACGGGCCCAGCCGCTCCACGGCACGTGGGATCCTCCCGAACCGGGGCATGAACCCGTGTCCCCCGCATTGGCAGACAGACTCTCAACCACTGCGCCACCAGGGAAGCCCCCACAATTAGGAAATTTAACACTGATGCAATACTAATCTAGTCCACAGTTCATATTCAGTTTTTGCTGGTTGTCCCAATAATGTTCTTCCAGAGTCTAGTCCAAGATCCCACTTTCCAATTAGCTGTCCTGTCTCTTTAGTCTCCTTTAACTTGGAGTAGTTCCTCACCCTTTCTTTGCCTTTCACGATCTTGACATTTTTGAAGAGTACAAGTCAGTTATTTTGTAGAATGACAACAATTTGAGTTTGTGTGATGTTTCCTCATATGTAGATTCGAGTTGTATATATTTGGCATGAACATCCCAGAAGTGATGTTGTCCTCAGGAATACAACAGGAATTTGCCTGTTATTGGTAATGTTATCTTTGATGACTTGGTTAAGGTTATTCTTGCTAGGTTTTTGTTACTGTTTTTCCCTTTGTAATTAATAAGTAATTTGTGGGGAGATACTCTTGAGTCTATGTAAATATCCTGATCCTCATGAAACTTTTGTTGCTGAAACACTAGTTTTAGTATTTATTGATGCTTCTTGACTGAATCAGTGATTACTAAAGTGATTATTTTCTAACTCTGTCATTTCTTCTACATTTATTTATTTATTGTAATGGAGAGTGTTCTCTCCTTCCCCCATTTTATTTTATTTATTCATTTTTTATTTATCAATATGGACTCATAAATTCTTATTTTATTCCAGAAATGTTCTGTTACTATCTTTATTTTGATGCTTAAATTGTCTCAGAGTTGGCCAGAGGAGGCCTCTTCAGTCTGGCTCCTGTGTCCTATTGACATTTCTCCATCATTTTTTGAGAATTTTCTTACAGAATAAGATAAGATGTTCTAGTCTCATCTCATACTTGCCCTGAATTTATTATTTTTTCATTTGTGTGGTTTATAGTAATTTGTTCTAAATTAGTGGATTTTTAATATTTCTAAAGAAGTTTAGAAACATTTTCAATTAATAATACAATCCTTATGTAAAATTCTAATGCCTGTTGCCCAAGACACAGTATTCTATGTTTATTTTGATATTACCCTGTCTGGTTTCTATAGGAAGCAGATGCTGGCAGTCATGGTAGACATTTCAAAAAAGTAGTAGAGTTAGTAGAGATAGATTGGTTCTCATATTCAGCTTGGCAAGAGATCAGGACCTAAAGAAATACTGTGTACAAGCACAAGGATGGAATGTAGCTTTGGTGGTAGAGAAGAAGTTGTAATGCACTTCCTGTTAGGAAACCAGTACACTTTCTATTTTTGACATGTAACTTCAGGCTGAGTGGGACATCAAAGTGCAGATGTTTTGTGAGCAACCATAGGTATGAACCCAGAGTCCAAGATTAACAGCATTTCATATTCAAAATCTCTGGCATGCATATCGGCTGAAATACAAATAATTTTGGAATGTGTTAGTGCTGGTTCCTATAACCACAGGACAAGGCTGGGCTCATTCATAGCTCCTTTCTCCTCTCTCAGCCATATCTGCTTCACAGAGTCCTACTCCTTCCCAGAAAGGAAGTCCTCGAGACCAGGAGATGACAGCTACACTTCTTACAGCAGGGTTCCAGGTGAGTTGTGCTCCTCACTGAAACCCCATAGCTCCATTAAGAACTTGTCCCATGTTCTTCTGCATAGAGACAGGTTGATCCTTGATTTTCCCCCAGTGAATCTGGTGCATTTTCCTGTTCTTTCCTGCTAGCTATGCAGATCCCTTTACACAGTACAGTCCCACCTCTTGATCCACTCCAACCCTGGTGGATCTCTCTTGACACTCTGGGTTTGAACTGTGGAACAGTCCCAGTCCCAGATGGGCATCTTGTTTTGTTTCAGACTTTGGAGAAGATTGAAGACATGGCTGTGTCCCTAATTCGAGAGGAATGGCTTCTTGATTCATCACAGAAGGATCTGAGTAGAGATAACAGGCCAGAGAATTACAGAAACATGTTCTCCCTGGGTAAGGAAAGCTCTGGCTATTATTATCATTTACAGTTTTGTGTTTGTTTATGTGTACAGTAGCTTTGAGCTTTCTGAAAGACATAGTTGAGTTTAAACTCAGGATCCAACAGAAAGATAAAATATTGAGACTTCTGGAGTTCTAAAAGGAACTTTTGCAGCCACTATGGAAAACAGCATGGAGGTTCCTTAAAAAACTAAAAATAGAGTTACCATATGATCCAGCAATCCCACTCCTGGGTGTGTATCTGGAAAAGACAGAAGCTGTAATTTGAAAAGATACATGCACCCCAATGTTCATAGCGGCACTATTTACAATAGCCAAGACATGGAAGCAACCTAAGTGTCCATCAGCAGATGAATGGATAAAGACGATGTGGTGTGTATGTATGTGTGTGTGTATATATATATATATATATATCTCAATACAATGGAATATTACTAAGCCGTAAAAAAGAATGAAATAATGCCATTTGCAGCAACATGGATGGACCTAGAGATTGTCATACAAAGTGAAGTAAGTCAGACAGAGAATCTAAAAAATAGTGGAATCTAAAATATAGTACAAATGAACTTATTTACAAAACAGAAATAGACTCACAGACACAGAAAACAAACTTATGGTTACCAAAGGGGAAGGTGGGGAGAGGGATAAATTAGGAGTATGGGATTAAGATACACACTACCATATATAAAATTGATAAACAACAAGGATTTATAGCACAGCAACTATTATATTCAATATCTTGTAATAACCTATAATGGAAAAGAATTTTAAAAAAGAATAAAGATATATATACATATATATATGTAACTGAATCACTTTACTGTACACCCAAAACTAACACAATATTGTAAACCAACTATACTTCAATTAAAAAAATAAATAGAAATAAAATAACCAGGATAAATAAATAAATTTTAAAAAATAAAAGGGCACTTTTATTCTCTAATCTAGGACTTACCTTACAGTTTGTAACTGGGTATTGGTCTCTTTGCCAGTTGGAAATTGAAATCTTTTAGTGCTCTCTGAGTTCACATAGATTCTCTCACTTAGACCTATTGTGCTCCTCCCTTTTAATGACTGGGACTTTTTCATTCCTTTTCCACTCATTAGATCTTTTCGTAGTTTCATATTCCTTCCCACTCCCCAACTTCCACTTCTCCGCAGTTGATCCCTTCTTTAGTCCTCCTTCCATCAACCCTATTTTTTTTTTTTTTTTTTTTCTTTGCGGTATGCGGGCCTCTCACTGTTGTGGCCTCTCCCATTGCGGAGCACAGGCTCCGGACGCGCAGGCTCAACGGCCATGGCTCACGGGCCCAGCCGCTCTGCGGCACGTGGGATCCTCCCGGACCGGGGCACGAACCCGTGTCCCCTGCATCGGCAGGCGAACTCTCAACCACTGCGCCACCAGGGAAGCCCCATCAACCCTATTTTTTGATGGCAGTTCTTCCCCAGTTGGTGTGTGGTACTTCTGTTTGACCCTGCTCCTTTCTCCCCATGTTAACGAAGGCATTTCAGAGACAGGTGGGAGCTTTGCGTTTACTTGTAGCTGTTCCAAGTGTATATTCCTTTCCCCCATCTTTGATTTCTTTCTCCTAACATAGAGAATAGGAAGTGACGTTGGCTTGATGTTTATTACATTTTTATTCCAGGTGGTGAGACCAGGAATGAGAACAGGGAATTAGCTTCAAAACAGGTAATATCTACTGGAATCCAACCACATGGAGAGACAGCTGCCAAATGCAACGGGGATGTTATCGGGGGTCTTGAGCATGGAGAAGCCCGAGACCTTCTGGGCACATTAGAGAGGCAGCGGGGAAATCCCACCCAAGAGAGACGACATAAATGTGATGAATGTGGGAAGAGCTTTGCTCAGAGTTCAGGTCTTGTTCGCCACTGGAGAATCCACACTGGGGAGAAACCCTATCAGTGTAATGTGTGTGGTAAAGCCTTCAGTTACAGGTCAGCCCTTCTTTCCCATCAGGATATCCACAACAAAGTAAAACGCTACCACTGTAAGGAGTGTGGTAAAGCCTTCAGTCAAAACACAGGCCTGATCCTGCACCAGAGAATCCATACTGGGGAGAAGCCGTATCAGTGCAATCAGTGTGGGAAGGCTTTCAGTCAGAGTGCGGGCCTTATTCTGCACCAGAGAATCCACAGTGGGGAGAGACCCTATGAATGTAATGAGTGTGGGAAAGCTTTCAGTCATAGCTCACACCTCATCGGACATCAGAGAATCCACACTGGGGAGAAGCCCTATGAGTGTGATGAGTGTGGGAAAACCTTCAGGCGGAGCTCACATCTTATTGGCCATCAGAGAAGCCACACTGGGGAGAAACCCTACAAATGCAATGAGTGTGGGAGGGCCTTCAGTCAAAAGTCAGGCCTTATTGAACATCAGAGAATCCACACTGGAGAAAGACCCTATAAATGTAAAGAATGTGGCAAGGCTTTCAATGGGAACACTGGCCTCATTCAGCATCTGAGAATTCACACAGGGGAGAAGCCCTATCAATGTAATGAGTGTGGGAAAGCCTTTATTCAGAGGTCAAGTCTAATTCGACATCAGAGAATCCACAGTGGAGAAAAGTCTGAATCCACGGGAGTTTAGGAAAAAACTTTAGTCATAGATTGGGCATTATTCAGCATTAGAGGAACCATGTGCTAGTGAGAGGTCTTTCAGTGTAACAAAAAGGCAGAAAGTTCAGCATCATTACAACCTTACCTAGGGTCAGAATTGATAGTGGTGACAAAGTTAGAATAGCTCTTCAGTAGTTTGGGCACAGTGCCTTGATGCAGGTTGATTAGCTTGACTATCTTGGGAGGTGTCTGATGGAGTGGAGCTCCCGATGGCCTAAGGTATCCTTTAGAAGCTTAAAATAGCATTAGAGCAAGTTGCTTGTCACAGCTTGAGGCACTTAACTTTGTCTTTTTGGTGAGTAGCTATAGGTTTGAGAGAGGCTACTCCTCCTAGTTTCTCTGTTTCTTCCCATCTGTGATCCCTTCTCCCATTTATTCCCCTAAAGGTGCACTTGTGCTCCTAATCTGACCTAAGAAGCTGCTTTAGAGTTTGAAGCAGCCTCTGTGTGAGACTTATATTTAGCTTTCTAAGATCCTAGTTCTAGGGAAAATTTTACAGACATCTCATGTATTTATGCTTAAGTGTGCATTTTATTTTATTCTAATGCTCCTGATAGTGGAAATCCATATTCCCATGCAAACTCAGAATGCTATATTTTTAACAGCACTCCAGCATTTTTCTTCATATATCACCTTCACTGACTCCACTGAGTCATTGAGCATCCATACGTATCCTTCACCACTCCCAGTCCCAGTACCTGTGTCAGCGAGGAAGTGGACGCATTAGTGATGGTTGTGGGAATGATGCAGAGAAAGAGGTGAGTGGAGACTCAGCCCCGCTGCTCTTGAGCTTGGATGGTTGTACCTTTTGGTGACTTCTGACTCTGCTTTCCACCTTCCCACTGTACACTGTGGTACAAATAGGTGTTTACACTATCCTCGTTAAGGCATCACATGGGGAAAAAAAAGGAGACAGAGGTGCTTGAAGAAGACATAAAAATCCTTAAAAAGAATGTATACTCATCTCTTTTGGCCCATTACGGTACCACTCTCTCAGGGGTCTGCACAAACCCCCTGACTAGATGGTCTACACTCTTGTCTTTACCCTGGACCCACCTCCTTAGATGGCCTCAGCACCTCCCTCATTCTTCATCTCTTTCTTGCCATATCTACAGCGGTAATCAGTTGAATACTTCACCTCACAGTTCCTCATTCTTCTGAATTCTGGTGCACTCCATCTGTAATCCAGCAAAGACACAGTATTAAACTCATCATCACCAAGCACTATATTTCATCTTTGAAGCTTTCAGTATACCAGGGGATATTGTATAAAGTAATGAGGCTGGTTTAAAGTAACACCTACAACTTCCAGAAGAATCCAAATATGGGTTGTCCTTTAAATTGGGCAGTTCTAGCTATTCCAGTAGTGCTGTTATTCCAAGTGCTACCACTCCTGTAGATATTTGGAACATTCTCAAGATTCCCATTTAATAGACCATACAAGAAAACTCTATTACTCTTGAATTTCATCTCATTTTTGACCATTTGATTACTCACTTATTCACCATATTTGGAATTGAATAACTTTTGGCTGTTTCCAAAATCAGCTGTCAGAATTGGAATTAATTCCATTAATCCTATCCAGAAGAAAATGATACACATTGTGATGAAAATTCCAAGAGAAATTATGAAATTTCACACTGTGACTATCATGAACAGGGACAGCACTTTCTAATCATGTTGTTTTATGATTGATGTTTTCAAAAATCAGTTATAAAATCAGGTATCATAGAGGTCCACCTTTTGGATCATAAATTCCTTCCCTATAACATCCCTTCCCTACCCCAGTATGGCCCATATTAACCACTAATAACATCAAGGTTATCTACATCTATTTCATTGAACCATTGGTACCCACTTGTTATTTGTCATCCTGGTTTCCTTGGTTAACTTCTTCAAAACAATGCTTTTCAGTATCCTTTATTTTCTTATCTTCCCTCCTCCCTCCTCCCTCCTCCCTCTTTTTGGCCTATAGATTACTATTCCTAATTCCCTGGTACTTGAAATTACAAGAAACCAGAAATAAATCTAGTTGTCTCTAGATCCTTGCTCTCCACTTTAGTTGTGCCTTATTGTCCTTAAGATACTAATTCTACCTGAGGCAAATGCTACCTGTGTACAGATATTACATAGGATGAGTACATTGTCAGAGGGAGAGTATGTGTGTGTGTGCATGTGCATGTATACACACACTCCTCCCATGTATTGATAGTTTAGGGGAACAGTTGTCTCCTATTCCAATGAAAGCTCTCAGCAGAGTACCATATTGAAATGACTGTAAATGTACCAGTTAACATCTCTACTCAGAGTAATGTATAGCCAGACTTAAATCTCAGAATTACTAATATCTGGCAGAAATTTAAAGAAAATATGACCAGAAAGATTACTATTTTACTGGGATGCATGTGAGAAAAGAATATGACTTGAAAGAACGATATATACCAAGGCTGATTCAGCACACCTATAGAGATAGCCAAGTAGTATAAGACAGTAGAAAAAGGCTATTGTTTCTTTGGGGGCATAAGTAGAAGCCCATTCTTGGTCTCCTGTTTTCACTGTTAGCATTAGAATATTGTTGATCACTCTGTATGACCTTATTTTGCTCCTAACTATGAGTGACATGCACTAAGTTCCTTTATCCTATATATTCTGTTTTTATGCTCTTAATCTGAAATGAACTGTTCACCAGTACTTTCTTCTCCCATCCTCAGCTTTTCATTTTAGGACCTGGTGTAATAAAGTGGTTCTTCCGTAACTGTTGCGATCCAGCATAGTCCTAGTAGAGACATCTTAGGTTTCAAAGATTTTCTCCGTTGAGTAAGGTGGCAGTGCTAGAATGCAGTGATTGATTCCCGTATGGGAACAGTTAGTTTTACTCTTGATTCTGAGGCTCTAGATAATAATAGCTGACATTTATTGAGCACTCACTATGTGCCAAACCCAGTGTTACATATTTCTTATGCTTATGGTAGATATTATATACTCCACTGTATGGATGAGGAAACTGAGGCTTAGAGAGCTGAATGAGTTGATCAAGATCACAACTAGTAAGTGATAGAGCAGGGATTCTAACCTACATAGTCTGATTCTCAAGCCTGTTCTCCTGACAGCTGGTCTGCTGTGTCTCTAATGAACACCCTAACCCTGGCCAGCCATTTAAAAATTATGTATTCCTGGGCTTCCCTGGTGGCGCAGTGGTTGAGAGTCTGCCTGCCGATGCAGGGGACACGGATTCGTGCCCCAGTCCGGGAAGATCCCACATGCCGCGGAGCGGCTGGGCCCGTGAGCCATGGCAGCTGAGCCTGTGTGTCTGGAGCCTGTGCTCCGCAACGGGAGAGGCCACAACAGTGAGAGGCCCGCGTACCGCAAAAAAAAAAAAAAAAAAAAAATGTATTCCTGGTTACTGAGGGAGGAAATGTGCACTATAGTGCAAATCCATATAGTTACTGGAAAATTGGTTGAAAATGCCATTTTGGTTTATAATTATATCATCTTTAAATGTTGATACTTTTGATGCTTTGTAGTACTAGAAAGCTAAATTCTGCAAGGAAAACATGTTTAAAGAAGTAAAACATTTTTAAAAACTGGGAGGACAAAGCAGTAACTTATAGATTCAAGTACATTTCTCTCTGAACTGCCCCAAGGAAAGTAGCATTGTGGAGGGAAATGAAATATCCATGCCCTAGGCCAGGCAGATGGACAGTCAGGATGACACCAGTAAGTTCATCTATAGCATAAAATGTGTAAAAGCTTCAACTTTACTGCTCATTTCCAACTACCATTTTATTCTTCTGTCATTCATGGTTTTTCAAACATGTCATCCATTATTAAACCCCGTTTCCTCATTAATCTATTCTTAAAACTTCTCCTTGTTGGCTTTTGTATTCCACTGAAATATCCTCAGAATCATCAGTGGATAAATATTAATGCCTTTTCTTAGTTCTTGTCCTTCTAGATCTATATTTCATACTTGGGAATTTCCCCTGCATCTCAGGAATTCTCCTTTGACTTGTGGGATCCTTTTTGGTCAGTTTCTTCACTTTTAGCTTTTCTTTGTTGGTCTTTTCTTCCTCTCCACTGAGAAAATGTCCATGTCTTAATTTTATTCACTACTTTTTCTATACTCCTATTTAACCATTGTGATTGTTTACACTTACCTTCTTATATTTGAGTAACTTAATATTTCCTGCCCTGTGGGTTGTCTCCCACAGGTACTATAGGTACCTGTGAACTTTTCCACAGGTACCTATACAACTTGGTATTTGAAAACAGAACTCATCACTCTGTCCCCAACCCCTGTTTTCCTTTTAAATAGGCATCTTTGCTTAACATCTTTACCCTGAACAGACTCACTACCCTTCGTATTTCTTATCCCAATCTTAGAGTGATCTTTTAGTCTTTTTCTGGTCTCCATCGTTCATGTCCAAAGTCTTGCTAAGTTGTACCAATTCTTAGTCAGTTTTCTCCTTGAGGCTGGACTTTTTTACGTTTCTGCTATCCCTTCATATCCTTCTCTGCAGATCCATATCATCTGAGGCCCAGGTTATTGTAATTCTTTCTTTTCAGTTTACTTACTCCCAAGATCCCCACCTTGTATGCTTCCAAGATGGTCCTCCTCAAACTCCATTTTCATGATATCTCATTTTTACTCAAGAACACCCAGCAAATAATTCCTATCAGAGCAATGATGTTCAAAGCTCTCCATTACCTTGCCCTCCATACTTAATCTGCCTCAGCTTCATTACTCTCTAGCATATTCACCTTGATTTATCATGGTTAAACTTCCTGTGACCTTCCACTGTTGTCTTAAAAGCCCTTGCCTCTGTGCCTTTCTCATGCTTTTCCTTTTGCTTAGATTTCTCTTTGGCCCCAGCTCATGTTCATTACTCCCTTCAAAGCCTAGCTTCCATTACATCTTCTGAATGAGCTCTCCCTGACGATTTCATCTCACACTGAGACCTCCCTTATTCTGTGCTGCCTCAGCACTGATCCTTTTGAGTTTTTACTATGGTCCATGCAGTTACTAATATGTTGTTATGTAATTATTTTCTAGCATTCTGTATTGTAGTTTCACATTTGTATTTATTTCCCAAGTTAAATTGTAAGCTCCTTGAGGGCAGGAATAATAACTTTTACATTTGTATCTTTGCACCCCTTAGTGCCTAGTACAGTGCTGAGCACATAGTAGGCGTTTAATAAATGCTTGTCGAATTATTGTGTGGATTATTTTTTTATATACAGAAAATTTTACACTGCTTTTGAGGATATATGTCTCTTCTTATTTTGTGCACAGACCCATTTCCATTGTACATCAATAACTGCCTGTACCTAAGACTAAAGACCAAAAAATTCAACTTTAGGAGGGTATGTGTGAAAAGTTGAAATGTGAAGCTTTCTATTTGTTTGGTCAGAGTTATTTATTGGTTAAGAAAGAAAATAGGAAACTGTAAAGATTGCTGTTTATCGTTGCAAAAGTGCTTGAGAATAGGCTTTTGTATCTCAAGTTAGACTGGTGGTTCTCAACTGGAGAAATCTGGCAACGTCTGGAGACAATTTCGGTTGTACCTTTAGTGGATGGCTGGGATACCACTGGCATCTAGTGTTAAGGCTGGAGATGTTGCTAAACATCCTGCGTCCTCAGGACAACCCCCACAACAAAAGAATTATCAAGCTCCGTATGTTTAATAGTGCCAAAGTTGAGAAACCCTGGTCTAGATATATTTAAGGTAAATAGGAAAAAGAAGAGAGACGAAATACTAGATTTTTTTTACAATTAGAAAAATTAGCTATGCCAAGCTTTATGAGAATCCTAAGTGTTTATATATTTTGTAGTTTGTAAGATTAGAAAAAGCCTTAACGTTTGGCGTTTACAGCAACATACCTGTATGTTTTAAGATTGCTTTCAGCATCAAATCTGCCTCCATCCTTTATACCAAGTGGAAGATGTTGTAGGAGTACAAGTCTAGTTCTAGCCTTCTATATCTTGGTTCATTACATAAAATACAAGGTAAAACACTGGGGCCTATCTCTTTAGCAGGGGGCCTGCAACTTACCAAAGATTTAGCTTTGGGGACAACACATGACCATCGACAGTCCCTTGGACAGCCACTAGACAGGAATAACTGCCAACTTCCCAAGGAAACCCCAAGCCAGAACGTTGTCAAAGTTTGCCAAGTATTAAAACACATCCCCACTTAAAAAGTTTTTAACATACTCTGTTAATCCTACTTAAGAAACACATGTAGGGGGAAATATTAGTAGGAAATTTAGTTAATTAGGAAATTGAGAAGTGTAAAAGAAGACTTTTTAAAAACTAGTCTCCTTTTGTAACTCAATGGTACTTCCTTCAACAGGTTTAAAAAGTAACAATCCCAGAGTTAGAAAAATCAGTTTATGTAATACAGCAAAGAAATAACTGTGTTGATCTGTTGTGTTTACTCATAGTCTATAGAATGCTAGGTTTGGAAGTGACTTTTTTTTTTTTTTTTTTTTTTTTTTTTGCGGTACGCGGGCCTGTCACCGATGTGGCCCCTCCCGCTGCGGAACACAGGCTCCGGACGCGCAGGCCTAGCGGCCATGGCTCACGGGCCTATCCACTCCGCGGCATGTGGGATCTTCGCGGACCGGGGCACGAACCCGTGTCCCCTGCGTCGTCAGGCGGACTCTCAACCCTGGAAGTGACTTTTGAGATCATTTTCCAGCCCGTTATTCTGTAAATGAAGGTCCAGAGAGGTCATGTGGCTTGCACCAGTTCACCCATTAAGTTAGTGGTACAGGTGAAAATAGAATCCAGGCTTCCTGAGGCTTTGCCTATTTCTTTTTTGGCTAGTCATGACCCTTGTTTTATGTTCTTGTTTCATACTGTGCCATGGGATGTGTTCATACTTATTGCCTCCACTTGTAGTGTTTCATTTTAGGAATTATTCCTTTTATCAGCTTGTATGTCCAAACGAGTATACTGACTGGTGTCTTGAGTTAAATTCTTTAATAAACGACTGAGTAGTCCAAGGGATTTTGCAGTACCGCCGCCCTTTTGAAAGTCCTGCCCTCTCAGGTCTGGTTCCTAATCTTGGAGAAAGCACATAGGATGTGCAGCATTGGCTTCAGAATACTAATAATGAAGACCAGAGCTCTTAGGGACCTGTGGGTCAGTTTTAGGAATCCTGTAGGGCCCACACTGGAGATGTTGCCCTTTCCCAGCTGCAGTGTCTTTAAATTCCAATATTCAAGGGTGGTCCTACCCTGGGTAAAATCAGGAAGCAAAAAATCACCTTCGTGACGGGTGAGGCAGGAATTCGGAGTCTTTCAAAGACTCGGGGCAGAGGAGCTCCCAGGAATGACAGTATTGCCCAGACCCCACAACTGCCTGCCTGGGTACAAGCTAGGCCCCGCCCCGGAAGTGCTGAGAGGGACTTCCGCTCGCGGGGAGCTCTCGGACCAGGTTGCTGCTCGGGCTGTAGTAGTAGGGTCCTCTGCGTTTGGGAGGTGGCGTGGTGGGCGTTGCTCAGCTGCAACCCCTCGGATTCCTTCTGCTTGGACAGACGGGGTGGAGCGTTGGCATGAGCCCCGAGAGGCAGTCCTGGGACGGTGGGCGCTAAGCCCAGATGCAACCTCCCAGGGAAGGGTTTTTCTCGCGATTTAGTGCTGCTGGAGTCCACATTTGGACTACTTCTCTCGGGATTATAACCCCTATCTTTCTGAGGTCTTCAGAGATTTATTGAGTCACATTAACAACGTGTACCCCTGGTACATTTGGAATCAATGCCCACCAGACCCCTTAGCTTGCCATTCCAAACAAAAGGGAGAAACTGCAAATGAGTGGAAGTATTAGGATCTCTAAATTTAGGAGAGGTTTCCTCTTCCACATCTGCGTTTCGTGCCCATACTTCCTTTAGAATACAGAATACACCTCTGTATTTCAGCTTGGCAATAAATAATCGCCCTTCCCCTTTAGCAGTAACTTTTCCGTCCACACGTGTGCAGACCCGCCTACCAGCAACGGCGGTGCTGTTCTCTCCCGACGCACGTCTCCAGGCCCTCTCCCAGTAGTGCTCCGAGGCAATGGCAAGGAGATTCCTGTGGCACAGGGCCACGCCTGCTAATCCGTTTGTGATCTGACAGCCCTTCTTTGAAAGTTAGCCCCTTATTTGACATGGCTTTCTTTCTTTTCCTTTTTTTTTTCTCCCATTACCCTCAGTAATTAGTGTAACAGCTGTGGCAATCTGCTTTTTCTTTGAGTAAATTAATGTTTCTTTTACAGAAGTATTCCGGAAAAGGGAGGCCCTCAAGAGGAATCTTATTGAATTGCAGACTCTCCAATTAACAAGAAAGCTGCATGTATGCATTTTTAGAAGAGCTGCTTTTGCTGGTTCCAAGGATTCTGTTACTGGAAAACTGCTCTGAGCTGGCTCCAGCAGCTCGGTTGACAATGGCTGAGTCCAGTTTCTGACTATTCTGATGAGGAATGCCAGGTCTCGGAATGGGAGTGGCATTGGGGGGAGAGGTGAGAGGGTCTTTGGGAAAGTGGCTAAGCTGGAGGACCTCAAGAGGGAGTATAGGTTGAACCTAGACAAGAGGGCAGCAAAGGAGAGGTATTATCAAGTCATCTTAAAACTTTCAGCCTCTTAGTGATGATTCTTCTCTTTTTTTTCCTACGTTTTATGTATGCAAGTCTAAAGTCAGACTGTGATAGTAGCCAAATAACTTAATCTCTGTGCTTCCATTTCCTCGTCTGTAAATGAGGATGATAAAAGCAACTGTCTTTTACATTACATGAACATTACCTGGTACAAAAGAAGTGCTATCTAGATATTTGTTGTAATTATTTCTTCCTCTCCTTACCTTCCTGGGACTTGGCCTGCTCTGCTGATTTATTTGTTTATACAGTGATTCCCCATAATTTCACGTGTTTAATTTTTTCTAGGTCCCATTTCTTGCACACAGTTGAGAAGTGATCTATTAATAAATGTCAGCTCTGGCAGCAGGAGAACCACTGTCTCTGCGGCTCCTAGCCAGGAATACACTATTGAAATATTAATTACAGGGACCCTTCTCCCTACAGGAGAGTTGTTAAGTGTTAAACTTTGACATTCTGTAGTTTTCTGAAGGTTCTGGATATAAGGGACCTGAGGACACTTTTTTTTTTCTCTTAAACTTGTGTTTAATGAGATCAGCATAACTGTGTGGTTATGACTGCTCAGCAATCTGGTTAAGTTCAAAATGAGGGTGGAACAATAGGGAATCCAGCTCAGCTCTGCCAATTCCATGATTTGTATTATTCAGAAGTTCTCCCTTTGCTGTCTGTTATCTGAACTATAAGTTGTAAGTATATTTTCCATTTTTTATTTGTTTTTCACTCTACTTAAGTGGGTTTTTTTGTTTTACCTTGCCGGAGTATGGATTCTTTGCGGGGTCAAATTTATCAATCTTTTCATTTATGGCCTCTGGATTTTGGTTCTTAATTAGAAAGAAAGGGCTTCCTACTCTGAAGTTATAAAAGACTTCTCCCATGTTTTCCTCTGGCACTTGTATGGTTTCATTTATAACATTTACAACTTCTATTTATTTGAAATATTTACCAGTGTACAGAGTGAGGTTGGAATCCAGTTTAATATTTTTCCAGATGATTACCCAGTTCTCTGCATACATTTATTAAAAAGTCTATTCATCTTTTTCTTACTGATTGGCTACCTTTATTATATGCTAGATTTCTGCCTGTGATTGCATCTATTTCTGGACCTTCTATTCTGAATCATTTGTTTATCTCCTTCACCAGTGCCACACTGTTTAATTATTGAGGCTTTATAATATGTTTAAAATTCTTTAGGACAAGTGCCCCTTCATTGCCCTTCTTTTTCAGTTTTCGCAGGCGGAGTCTTGCTTGTTTAGTTTTCTATGTGAACTTTAAAATCTACTTATTAAAAGGTTCGTATTTTTTTGGAATAGTGTTAAATTTACAAATTAATATAGGGATTACTTTCTAAGACCTAAGCCTTGAGATACCATTCGCTGGTTCTGCTGGGAGGCAAATGGAAGGAGTTGGGACTGTAACAGATCTAGGTTCAAATTCCACCTCGGCGCTTTTATTAGTTGTCCAACCTCAGAAAACTTATCTGCTTCTTAGATTTCTTATATATGAGAGGATGACTGTAACGTCTGCCCTGCAGGATTAAAGGAGCTAAAAAGCCTAAAATGCCTTTTTCTGTGTAAATAGAATCCTTTCCACTCTTCTTCCTTTCAGGTCCTCAGCTCATGAACCACTGAGAGGGAAGCCTCCAGGATCCCAGAGCGGACCACCAGGTGCCTGGGGCGGGGTTCCGCGGAAGTCCACCTCTCCGAGCCAGTGCGGGCGTCAGACGACCTGTCTGTTCATCAAATCACGGTTTTCCAGGTGAGACCTCTCGCGTCATTCTCCTGGGGTTTGGAGTGAGCTGTAGGGCGAAGAGCAGCAGAGAGGGTTACTACGCGCCGCACCTCGTTGCCTCATACCTGCCCCTCTACCTTGCGCCCCGACCCTTTCCTTCCCCTCACCCTGCCGCCTCTCCCTTTTCCCCGCCTTCTTTGCACACTCCTCCCTTCTCTTTTACTATATTTTCCTTTCTCATTTCCCACGGCTTCTTTTTCTGTCCTTTCCCTCCTCCTTCTCCTCTGGGCCGTTGCCACACTGGCATTGCCGACTCCCCCAGAGACCCCCGAGTTCCCCAGTCGCTTTTCTGGCGGGGCCGATTTCCAGGCGGGTGTGGGGAGGTGGAGTAGACTTTCTTTTCTCTTGGCCGTGTGCCCTCAGCTCTCCTTTGTTCTGATAACCTTAGTAGCTGACGGACGCTTGGCAATTTTATTTAGTTGTTCTTGAAATATTTTCATTTTGCCTCAAAGGAAAAAATCAGTTTAGCTGAATGCTCTACTCACGGAAACTCCTTTCTTTTGGTATCTATATCTCATTCCCCTCTGCCTCCAACCTTTTTCTTCTGTTTAAATGATGAAAGCAAATGTCCCTCTTTCTTCTTGATAGCTTTTCTTTGGAATTAAAAATCTTAAGGTATCTGATAACAGCTCAGAAAGGTAACTTTATACATATTTGTAGCCTTAAGATAGTTTATCCAGAAAAAATACTGTATTTATTATCCTTTGTAGTTGCCTAAAGTCAGTATCAGCAGTTTGGGGCTGTGAGGGGAATATATTAGGGAAAAGAAGGCACATTGAGGCAGCCACAGGAAAGGCTAATTCAAGTGTGAGCAAGCTACAGACCAGAAGGGGTTTGGGTAGGACTAGGCGTTCTCTGTGTTTTGCTAAGGGCAAAGCGACTTGCACCACATGCTTCCGTGGTAGCCATGTTTCTGGACTCTGGGCAAGCGTTCATTTGCATGTGACCTGTGCACTGAGTTAGCCTTTTTCAGTGTTGCCAAGGAGCTACTGTTCAGAGAAACTGGATAGAACAGCATCACTTAGAAATGGTACAGTTCGTAAGCCATGGAGAGTATAGTGCCCATATGAAAGTAAACCTGTGACTGATTTGTGGGGCTCGAAACTGGATTAAGGAAATCAGAGGCTTAAAAAGTACATGTTTCTATAAAGAAATATTAGAAAGACACAAGAAGCTAATAAAATTGATTACCTATGGAGGTGGCAAACTGAGGGGGGATCAGGGTGGAAACAAGTCTTCTTTTTATATATCTTTTGAGACCATTTTGACTTTTGAATTGTATATTACCTATTCAAAGACATAGACAAATTTTTAAATAAAATTTTTAGAATAGTTTCTGATCTCTGGGCATTTTGGATTAGCAGAAAAATTGTGAAGGTAGTACAGAGAGTTCTTATATCCCCCACACCCAGTTTTCTTTTTTTTTTTTTTTTTTTTGGCTGCACCACGTGGCATGTAAAATCGTAGTTTCCCAACCAGGGATCAAACCTGTGCCCACTGCATTGAAAGCATGAATTCTTAACCACTGGATCACCAGGGAAGTCCCCAGTTTCCCCTGTTATTAACATCTTACATTATATAGAATACTTATCACAACTATTGAGTTACTATTGCCTATTATTATTAAAGTCCATACTTTATTCACGCTTCCTTAATTTTTACCTAATGTTCTTTTTTCTAGTCCAGGATCCCATCCAGCATACCATATTACATTTAATTGTCATGTCTCCATATGCTCCTCTTGGCTGTGACAGTTTCTCAGACTTTCCTTGTTTTTGATGGCTTTGACAGTTTTGAGGAGTACTTTAAGGTTTCTTTGTAGAATGTTACTCAATTGAAATTTGATGTTTTTCTCATTATCATGCTGAGGTTAGAGGTTTGGGGGTGTTGACTTATCACTATTGAGACATAAAACAATTTGTAAGATGGAAAAAGGCAGAAGGAGATAATTTGTGTAATTTGAGTTTGAAGCAAAAGTTTTACTAAGTTTGGAGATAGAATTGAGTTTGTTCCCAGGGGATAAGAGAGTGGGAGCAGTCCAACAAGTTAGCCACACATTGGTCTGAATTATAAAGATGGAGTGGACCCTTCTTTGGAGAGATAAAGGGTCTGTTCTGTCACAGTTCCAGAGAAGACAAAGCACCCCTGTTGCTAAGATACTGTCTGTCATAGCAACATCAGCTGCAGCAATAGTAGAGGTAGCAGTAGACAGAGCTTCTTTTATCTCCATGTCTCTCTTCCAACCCAGATAGTGTGGACTTGTGTGAGTGATAAAACACAACGATAATGTTATTGTCATTTTTCCCAAACTAATTCATTATCAGTTGAACTTCTGGTTTTTTGCCTTCTCTATTCCTGTGCTCCTTCATCTGCTCTGCTATCTGCAAATCTCTGCAACTCCTGTCTTGTTTCCCAATTTAATTAAATATGATAAAAAGTCTTAAGTAGAAACTATCTATTATTTTATATACTCACTTATATCCCAGATTTTGTGCTTTAAATACCTTTATAAAGGGTAGACTTAAATAGTTATTTGAGTCAGGTGTTCATTCCAATAGTTCTGTGGTGGTACAGACTGAAGAAAAACATTTGATCTGGCCACCGTGTGATCGGTGTGTCCTGGGTTTGTGGAACATGTTTGAGAGTCGTAGCTTAGTCTTTATTACATCATATTGCTTTAGCATCAGGGAATAAATTACATTTGAAAGGTCTGTTTATTTCAGGAATCAAGGCCAAAGGTATGAACAAGGTGTCAATTCTGAAGGGAAGATTTTTGTAAGGATGGACCCACACCCGAAGGTCCCCAGCATATATGATAGGGATACTTTACAGATTCCTGAGAATGAAAAACCTTTTCAGTATGAGGACCAGTTAGAGAGGCATGTGGACAAGCCTGAAGAAGAAAGATGGTATAAATGCAGTGAGTGTGGAAAGAAGTTTGCCCAGAGCTCAAGCCTTGTTCGACATCGGAGAATCCACACCGGAGAGAAACCCTATGAGTGTGATCACTGTGGAAAAGCCTTCAATGCGCGCTCAACCCTCACTGTGCATGAAAGAATCCACACTGGTGAGAAACCCTATACTTGTAATGAGTGTAGGAAAGCATTCAGTGTGAGGGCGCACCTAATTATACATCAGAGAATCCACAATGGAGAGAAACCCTATGAATGTAATGAATGTGGCAGAGCATTTAGTGTGAGCTCAGACCTCATCAAACATCAGAGAATCCACTCTGGTGAGAAACCTTATGAGTGTGATGAGTGTAGGAAAGCCTTCAGCGTGAGCTCAGACCTCATCAAACATCAGAGAATCCACACAGGAGAGAAGCCATATGAGTGTAAGGAGTGTGGGAAGGCCTTCTGTGTGAACTCAGCCCTTATTAATCACCAGAGGATTCATTCTGGAGAAAAGCCCTATAAGTGTGGAGAATGCAGGAAAGCATTCAGCCAGATCTCAACTCTTATTCTTCATCAGAGAATCCATACTGGAGAGAAACCGTACGAGTGTGACGAGTGTGGGAAAGCATTCCGTGGGAGCTCTAATCTTACTAAACACCAAAAAATACATGCCAAAGGAAAGTGTCATCAGTGACTTACATGGTGAAGATATTACAAAGGCCTTTTTTTTTTAATATCAGAAGTTGTCACCAAAGGAAGGGTATGGTAAAAGTTAATGTTTTAATTGACACTTCGTTTCTTTGAATATTGAAGAAGTGAGAAGTCAATGAAAAAGGACTCCTTCATCGTAATGATTGACTTAAGTCTCTAAGATCATACTTCTGAGAATGCAGTTTTACAACTCATAAGGTAAATTATACCATAATATAGTTTGTTATGGTTTAGTAAGAGCAAACTTCAGTATTTCAAACATGATTTTTCCTTTTCTTATGTGCAAGCCTTTTGTTGCTGTTGTTGCTACTAGTATTATAGGTGAAACATTAAATTTTGAAATTGGAAGTAATGTTGGTTGGTGAGACAGGGACTACATGTCCTCATTGAATCTGCAAATAACTAACCTATTGGTCTTGATTTCTTTGGCTTTAATGTACTGCTATGCTCTTAGAGATGGTTAAATGAGTTAGTGACCTCGTGGCAGAAGGCATACTCTCTTTTTGGCTAGGAATCCCAACTGATAATTCTTCAAAGTTATTCTTTTTTTTTTGACCATGCCATGCGGCCTGCAGATCTTAGTTCCCCAACCAGGGATCAAACTCGGGCCCTCTGCAGTGAAGGGGCTGAGTCCTAACCACTGAGCCGCCAGGGAATTCCCTCTTCAAGGTTATTCTTGCTTAGTTAAAGCCCCAGGCCTGGCTAAGACTCCGCATTCCCAACGCAGGTGGCCCAGGTTCGATCCCTAGTCAGGGAACTAGATCCCACATGCCGCAACTAAGAGTTCGAATGCCCAACTAAAGATCCCGCATGCTGCAACGAAGATCCCATTTGCTGCAGCCAAGACCCAGCGCAGCCAAATAAATACATAAAAATAGATTAATTTTTTTTAAAAAGGTTAATTATAAGCCCCAGGCCTTTTGGACTTAATAATCCAATAAACCCCAGAACTTAACTGAGCTTCCTAAAGCAAAAACCTCTCAAAGAGTGTCAGGTGCTTCCGACCCTTGCATTCAGTGTTTCTCAAAGTGTAATGTGGCATATGCAAAGACTCAAGAGGTATGAGAATGGAACAAGCTTAGGGAACTGTTGTTGAGTTGGGGTTGGCATTAGTCTTAGGACGGCTTTCAACGATCTGTTTGAGAATAAAGATGCAGACGTAGAGAACAGAGGTGTAGACACGGGGGTGGGGGGATGAATTTGGAGATTGGGATTGACATATGTGCACTGCCATGGTGTAAAACATGGCTAGTAGGAACCTACTGTATAGTGCAGGGAGCTCAGCTTGGTGCTCTGTGGTGACCTAGATGGGTGGGATGGGGTGGGGGTGGGAGGGAGGGGATATATGTACACATGTAGCTGATTCACTTTGTTGTACAGCAGAAACTAACTCAACATTGTAAAGCAACTATACTCCAATAAAAAAAAACACAACGATCTATTTGAGTGACTATGTGAAACTTGATATCTGTAATCAACCAGGAGAGCTCAGATTTGGGAGGTGGTAGAAAGTTAATGAATTCAGTTAGAGAAATGTCTTTGTTATATCTGTGGAAATCCCAGTAGAGCTGTTCACCAGACTATAGCCTAACTTCCTAACTATCCCCAGGCCTAAAACTCAAACTCTGTATTCTCTGCACATATGAAACTCAAAGGAGATCTGGACTTTAAAATTACTTTGTTATTATTTTTCTATTTTAGTAGTGATTTCTTACTCCTGGGTAATGGGCCTGAAATCCTTTTGATCCCTGAAACTTAGTAATTCGAGGTTCAAGGTGAGCACCAAATTGATAGAAATTGCAGATTGCTTTGGTCCACACTGTGGACAAGTAGGAGGGAACACTCTGTGGGAAGTTGAAGTGGTATTCACTTCAGAGTAAGACTCTGTGTTGCAAAGGATGCACAGTTTCCCTGAATTCTCATCAGCAATTCAAGCAAGTCAGCTATAAGGCACACTGGATTCCAGGTAGCTCTAAGCTAACTTGTGCCCTCCAACACTGAGGTCACAGACGCATGTTAAAAAGCACATCATGAAGTCTCTGTTATTGAGATGGTGCTTACCACACTACTCAGGTAACTTTAGGCCAGGACATGGGGCCTGAAGGTGGAGAATGTCATGGTTCTGCAGCTCAAATTGAGGAGATAGGACCTCACTCAGGGCATGAGGCATGTTAGAGAAAGTAAGGCACATACTTACAGGCAGTGAAGGGCCTCAAAGAAGCACCAGGAAGTTGACTGTGCTATGCTGGGTTGAAGGTGTTAATTCTTTGCCCTACTTTTTCCTGCCTTTGGCAATTGAAGGACACTGTGGTTTCCCCCTGCTCTGCTCTGGAGAGACTTCCCTGTCACCCCCTGTCTATGTTGTTATTGCCATTGTTTTCAGTATTTACCTCTTTGGGCCCAGCTGTCTTGGTTTGTTCATAGGATGGTGGTTTGCAGGCAGAGTCGTCTGGGTGGAGCACACCCTTCTGGGATCAGCACTGAAGTGATGCCATATCCCACCCAGACCAGCACAACTGTGATTCCTAAGCAATAAGTGGTGAGTATTTTGAAAACTTTGAAGGAACAGACATTCTGGAAAAAGAAATTTCATTTACTGAAGAATTGAGTGTTAGGATATCAGGATATATGTAACATGGTTATTCTTTATAAGCTTAGATTAAGGTATTAATGATTATCTATTTTAGGTTGGGCCTTGTGTCAGGTACTAGGAATACAAAGATAAATGAAAAAAGCACCCTACTTTCCAGAGGCTTACAGTCTATTTGTGGACAGGGAGAAAGGAGTAGATAGAAAATAATAATTACAGTGATAAAGCCATTGGATTTATACCGAATGCTTTGCATTGTAAGTGTAACAAGTACTTATGAGAAGGTTGGAAAAGCTTTGAAGGAGGATGAAATCTTGAAGAAAGAATGAGTTCTTCAGCCACGTGAAAAGGAATGAAGGAAGGTACAGTGGGAATAACATGTGAAAATCATGGTGCATCTGGGGGAGGAGAAGGAAGTTTTCAATGTGTATGATTTTTCAGACCTGACCATAGGCAGTTACAAAGGCTTTATCCCTCATGGGTGTAAAGCTACCCTCCTACACAAGGCTTTGAGGCACAGCCAGCGCATGCAGTCTCTGAAGGGAGTTGCAGTCAAAGACTCAGACCACCTGGCCAGCCATGCTTTTAGGCATATCTGTACTCTTAGCCCAGGCACCTCCTTTTGGGGCCCTTTTTACTGGGGGTCTTGCCCGAGTAACTCTTCAAGATTCTCTCACCCTGATAAGGCAAGACACTTTTCTCCACTCTGACTCAGTACTAGTACTTTTACAGTCCTAGCCTTTCCCCTCTTTCTTCCCCTGGCCTCCAGGTCCAGAAAATGACTGGAGCCTTTTGTTTGGTGCTGTGTTGGCAGTGACACAGTCCCCACACCTGTGCTGATTCACCTGATCCCTGCCTGGCACTGTTGCATGGATAAGAATAACACACTGCAGGAGCCAGCACTTTTTTGTTGTTGGGCCTCTTGCTAATGCTATTGCAGTAAGTGATTAAAGGCTTGGCTGTTACTTTCATTTTTGCCTGTGTTAACTGACTAATGCAACACATTCTCACCACTCTAGGATCCAGGCTAGAAGAATGCTCCTACCTTGAATATGCTGCTGTTATGGCAAAAGAAAAACAGTGGTAGGACCACATGATGGCTTTTAAAGCATCTATTCAGGAGGAGCATATGTCATTTCCACTTATGTTTCGTTAGTCAAAGCAATTCAAATCACCAAGCTTACTATCCATAGGGTGGAGAAAAATAAAGCTTACAAAGAGGACAGTGAATAACTAAGAAAAGTAATATAATTTACCATTGAGATAGTGGATCTACCATATTGGTCAATAATTTTGGAATGCTTCCTATGCTGGGGCTTTTTCTGAGTACCTTACATGTGTATTTTTCTCAATAAAAAATAATGAAATGAGATACATACTACTATATTCCCATTTTACAGCTAAAAATATTGAGGAACAGAGACAGCTAGGAAACGGCAAAGCCAGGAATTGAAACCAGAAGTTCAACTTGACGATGTTTTCTCTTAACCACTATGCTATATTATGAAAGTTTTGATCTGAAGGTTGTTTATGTACCACAGTGGGCCAGTGTGTTAATGCTGGTAAAAACTTTAAAGGTGAAATTCAAGAGCCCTTGGTCTCAACCTATCTTTACCTCTAAGTAATCCTGTTACCTAGGCTAATGCCACCTAGCTGGGCCTCAGTTTTACATCCTTAAAAATAAGGAGACAGGCTAGATTTTCTCTGATACACCTTACAGCTTTGAGGTTTTTATCATCTCTCCAAATAGATAGTAAAATGCTTTGTTATGTGATGACCTCTTCTTTAATCTGCTACTTTATATATTGTTATGTTCACTGGAGCTCTTGCACAAATGAGTCTCCTCACCAGTCCTTTCTGTTTTACTTCTCCTGCTTTATATTAGTGATGATACTAATAATGAGTAGCTTCCATTTATTTAGACCTATTCTGTTCCCGGTACTTTTTCAGGCTCCTTAGGGTAAATTATTTCATTTAAAAGTATAGATGCTATATTTAGAAAAGAAGCAAAGGTGAAAAAAAAAATGCTCTAAACATCCCTTTTGAGAACTTAAAGCACAGGAAAATAAACCCAAGAAAGCAGAAGGAAGAAATTACTAAAGATAAGAGCAGAAAGTAATGGAAAAGCAAGTATGTATTCTTACTTAGAACTTTCACACATAAAGAGTTGTGTTTTATGTAGTTTCTCTCTGTAGGCTACTCTCATGTATGTTACATTTGACTCCCTCTTTCTGCCTCTGGGGAAAAGATGCTAATTTCATGATTAACCTGTTCTTTCAGATGGTGACTCCTGGCCTTAAATAAGCAGTCTGTTTCAAAGCAGAGTTTTCCAGAAGTCTAACAAACAAGGGAGATGTTCAGAAGACTAAGTGGGAACATCATCAGGGGCTCCACACTGGACAGGTTCATGGATTTCTGAATAATTTACCCAAGTGAGAGAGGAGCTCCTTTGAGGACGCACAACTTACATTGCCTCAAGCCATGGAGAATATCACTCCGATAAAGAGGCCTAAGATACCTGGGAGAATTCACCCTGAAGTTCAGTCCTGTCGATGCTGTGGGCATGGGAAATTCTGCATTCAGCTTGTGCACAATTTCCAACTTCAACTGTAATAAAAGAAGCAGCCACTCGTAAAGCGAGTGGAACTCACTAAACCAAAAATATCCCTCCCTCATAAGACAAACCCTGGTACAGCAGCATCTCTGACCAAGCACCAGCACATCCAAACTTAAAGAAAGCCCTATAGATCCTCAACCAGGAACAACCTTCAGTGTAATCCCAAGTCTCAATAAACAACAGAGAAGCCATCCTGAAAAGAGTTTCATGAGAATAAAGAACGTGGCAAAACCTTCAGACACTGGAGTGATCTTAGACATCAGAGAACCCTTGGGGATATCTTCAGTGTCAGAAGCCTTCTCTGTGAGGTCAAGTCTCATTGAACATAAGCAAATTCATTTTGGACAGGAACCTTATCTATGTCATGAATGTGGCAAAGCCTTTAAGTTCTCTGATACCCTTGCTAAACATCAGAGAATCCATACTGAAGAGAAAACTTATTGGTGTAAAGAGTATAATACTGTAGGATTCATTGTGTTTTGAGTCTGGTCACCCGCCAAAGAACCCACAATGGAAAGCACCATTATGAATGTAGTGAGTGGGGGAAGGCCTTCGTTTGGAAGCCAGCACTTAATTACCAGAAAACCCATGCTAGAGAGAAAATCCATAAATATTAAAATGTGGGAAGGCCTTCACTTAAAAGCTCAATCTTATACATTGGAAAATCCATACTGGAACAAAACGCTATGTATGTATGACCACTGTGGGGACGCTTTCAGCGTTAGCTCAACTCTTAAAGTGTAGCAAAGATTCCTTGTGGGGGAAAGCTCTTTAAGGGTAAATAATGTAGGAAAGCCTTCAGTCAAAGTTCATATCTTACCAGGAATTCCCTGGCAGTCCAGAAGGACTCCACACTTTAACTGCTCCCCACCCCCATCAAAAAGAAAGAAAGAAAAAAAAAGTTCAGATCTTATCAAACATCAGGGTCCACACTGGAGAGAAGCCTTATGACTGGGACAGGTGTGGGAAAATCTCTTGAACTCATCTCTTACTAAACATCAGAGGATACACAACAAAAATGAACCTCAGTAGTCAAATATGTGGTAGAGGTATAACAAAGAACTTTTCAACATCAAATGTCACCACTAAGAAAAAACCCAATTGCAAAAAATCACTTTAACTGGCATCATTTTATGCAGTTAGACAAGTATTACCAGAGAGACTTTGTCAGGTCACTTTGGGCAAAGCTGAATTAAAACAGATTCCTGTGACAGATCTCAGTGGATATTTAACTGTCTTTGGCACAGTTAGCTTTTCATTTTCTACAGTAAATGTAGAGAGAGTAGGGGGATGTCTTTAAAACTAACCACAACCTTGGATAATCCAAATATTATTTATTACATTTATTTTTTGTTTGGAATTCATGATGCTAATTAAATACTTTTTCTAAGAATGATTTTGACATTGATTCCTGGGATGCAACGGGTATACACTTCTACCGGACGTACACCCTTTTACTTTTTTTTTTTTTTAAACATCTTTATTGGAGTATAATTGCTTTACAATGGTGTGTTAGTTTCTGCTGTATAACAAAGTGAGTCAGCTATACGTATACATATATCCCCATATCCCCTCCCTCTGTCTCCCTCCCATCCTCCCTTCCCACCCCTCTAGGTGGTCACAAAGCACCGAGCTGATCTCCCTGTGCTATGCTGCTGTTTCCCACTAGCTATCTTGGTGGTGTATATATTTGGTAGTGTATATATGTCCGTGCCACTCTCTCACTTCGTCCCAGCTTACCCTTCCCCCTCCCTGTGTCCTCAACTCCGTTCTCTACGTCTGCGTCTTTATTCCTGTCCTGCCCCTAGGTTCGTCAGAACCGGTTTTTTTTTTTAGATTCTGTATGTATGTGTTAGCATACGGTATTTGTTTTTCTCTTCTGACTTAACTTCACTCTGTATGACAGACTCTAGGTCCATCCACCTCACTACAAATAATTCAATTTTGTTTCTTTTTATGGCTGAGTAATATTCCATTGTATATATGTGCTACATCTTCTTTATCCATTCATCTGTCGATGGACACTTAGGTTGCTTCCATGTCCTGGCTATTGTAAATAGTGCTGCAATGAACATTGTGGTACATGACTCTTTTTGTATTACGGTTTTCTCAGGGTATATGCCCAGTAGTGGGATTGCTGGGTCGTATGGTAGTTCTACTTTTCGTTTCTTAAGGAACCTCCATACTGTTCTCCATAGAGGCTGTATCAATTTACATTCCCACCAACAGTGCAAGAGGGTTCCCTTTTCTCCACACCCCCTCCAGCATTTATTGTTTGTAGATTTTTTGATGATGGCCATTCTGACCTGTGTGAGGTGATACCTCATTATAGTTTTGATTTGCATTTCTCTAATGATTAGTGATCCCTTTTTATCGTGTTAGTATATCTGGGAAATGCAGCAAATATCTGTGTTTTCGTAAATCATTTCACAAAATTTCCTATCCTTTGTTAAAAAAAAAAAGATGATGAAATGTGGGTGGGCCATGTGTACGTGTGATATGCTGAACACAGACCGTATTTACCTCATTCATCTTTGGGTCTCCAATATATAAAATATTGACTGACGCAGAGAAGACTTGTGACACATGCTGTTGAGCGACTGCTTGAAGGGCTCTGTTTATGGGTTGGTATCTATTCAGCCTGAAGAGGGATCTCTAATCGTTTGCTATAGGATCTGCCCTCTTCCCAGACCTGGTCAAGAAATGACCTTGGGTGCTCAGTGGGGATTGATTACAAACTCATTTCATGGTGCATCATAATCATTGGTCTGTGTGTGGCCTTACTTTCAATTTTATACATTTAGGCTTTTAACCAACTCCTTATTATAAAGTCTTGGTCTGAACACCTTTGAGAGTTTTTCTGGAAAACATATGCAGGAATGAAATTGCTGGGTCATAGGTTATGCACTATGTCAATTTTACTAGCAGGTAATGGTTCCTGTTCCTTGGAAACTAAGAGATCTGTCTGGTGCCTTACATGATCATGATATCACCTTTTCTGTGTGGGTTCCTAAGAGCAGCAGATATCCCAATCAGCCAGGCACCCTCTCATCTGATGAGGATGGGGTGAGGTGAATCTCCAAGGTAGAATAAAGAAACTTCAATTTCAAGAATAATGCCTGACTTCTCAGGGTCTGTTGAAGCAAACTGATTCTACTATTTAAAATACAATGTGGTTAGGGACTTACCTGGCAGTCCAGAGGATAAGACTCTGTGCTCCAAATGCAGGGGGCTTGGGTTCAATCCCTGATCAGGGAACTAGATCCCACATGCCACACCTAAGTGTTCGCATGCCGCAACTAAGAAGCCCACGTGCTGCAACTAAAAGACCCCACATGCCACAACGAAGATACTGCATGCTGCAACTAAGACCTGGCACAGCCAAAAATAAATACTTTTTAAAATACTGAAAAAATAAAATACAGTGTGATTAAAAGCTACATATCAGACCATGTTGTGGATAAAGGGGAAAATGAAAGGTTTTTCCCTTCTACCTAAGAACATCATCCCAGAAAGGGAGTGTACCGAGTGCATAGGTCCTGACATTGGCCTGGAGACACTAAAATTGGATTCTGGGGACTGCCAAGGTGAGGGTTAGTGCTGGTAAATTCCTTCCCTTTGGTGTGTGGGACCCCAGATGACCACACTCTAAAAATAACCGTGAACCACACACAGACAGGCTCACCCAGGGGGCTGCAGCTCAGCTTTTGAATTTCTCAATTTCTACAGTTGGATTTAAGTGATTCCATAATGCTAGTGTCCTCAGGTACCAGGAAATCCTCTCTGTAAGGACGTAATAGTCTATTAGCTCTCAAATTATTTTTACAAACAATTTTGTGAAAACTTTTTTTTAAACTAGGCACAAGAGAAGACAAATAATGCAAAGAAAAGTCAACAGAAGCAATTGAGAGTAGAAACATTTCTACTGGGAATTCAGAATTTGAGTTACTGGGCACAGATTTTAAAATAATACGTACAATATTCAGAAATGAAAGATAAGAATTTTAACAAAAAATGGGGAACAATGAAAAGAACTAAATGGAAATTCTGAAATTGAGAAACAAAAACAAAGAATTTGTGGATGCAGATAGCAGCAGATGAAACAGCTGAAGAAAAAATGAGTGAACTACATAGTTGAGAAGAAAATATCTAGAATGAAGAACAAAAAGGACAAAAAGGATGGATTATATAGGAAAAGGGTAAGAGACACAGAATACAGATCTAAAATATTTGTAATTAGGGTTGCAGGAGAAGTTAACAAAACCAAAGCCAGACACGATATTTAAATACATAAGAACTTCCTAAAATTTAATTTAGACACGTGGTTAGCTCCACTGACAACCAAGCCCCAATCCTTAGGTGCTTTCCAAAAGTCACCCCATTAACATAAAAGATCTCAACATTGAGGAAATTCCAAGGTTTTTAGGAGCCTAGTACCAGGAATGAGGAGAAAGACCAAATATATTTCTCTTATTATAAATCACAATAATCACAGGCACAATCTACCAAAACCCCAACAAGGGTAAGTAGATCATCTGATTGGCCTTTATCTATTAAAGAAATTGAATCAATAATTAATAATCTTCCAAAACAGCACCAGTGCAGGTGGGTTCACTGGTAAATTCTACCAAACATTTCAGTAGAAATTTTATAAATATTATTTCTTAACAGATAACAGAAGCAGAGGGAATACTTCCTAATTCATTCTGTAAGGCTAGAATTACCCCAATACCAAAACTAGACAAAGACATTACTTGAAAGGAAAACTACAGACCAATATATTTCATGAATAGATGCAAAAATATGCAACAAAATATTAGTAAATTGAATCCAACAATGTATAAAAAGAATTATACAACATGACCAAGTGGGATTTATCCCAGGTATGCAAGGTTGGTTCACCATTTAAAAATCAGTTAATGTAATCCATCACATCAATAGGCTAAAGAAGAAAAAATATATAATCATATCGATAGATGCAGAAAAAGCATTTGACAAAATCTAACACCCTTTCATAATAAAAATTCTCAGCAAACTAGGGATGGAGAGGAACTTCCTCAACTTGATAAAGAACATCTACCAAAGGCTTCCCTGGTGGCACAGTGGTTAATAATCCGCCTGCCAATGCAGGGGACACAGGTTCGAGCCCTGGTCCGGAAAGATCCCACATGCTGCAGAGCAACTAAGACCACGTGCCACAACTACTGAACCTGCACTCTAGAGCCCGTGAGCCACAACTACTGAAGCCAGCGCGCCTAGAGCGCATGCTCCACAAGAGAAGCCACTGCAACGAGAAGCCCATACACCACAACGAAGAGTAGCCCCCACTCACCACAACTAGAGGAAGCCCATGTGCAGCAATGAATACCCAACACAGCCAAAAATAAATAAATAAATAAATAATAATAAAAGATAAGCAGTAGCTTCAAAAAAAATATCTACCAAAACTACAGCTAACATAGTACTTAATGGTAAAAAAACTAGATGCTTTCCTGCTAAGATGAGGAGTAGGACAAAGATGTCCCTTCTCACTTCCATTCAACATTATACTGGAAGACTTAATGCAAATAGAGAGCCCAGAAGTAAACCCACACACCTACAGTCAATTAATCTTTGACAAAGGAGGCAAGAATATACAATGGGGAAAAGACAGTCTCTTCAGCAAGTGGTGTTGGGAAAGCTGGACAGCCACATGTAAATCCTTGAATTTAGAACACTGCCTCACACCATACACAAAAATAAACTCAAAATGGCTTAAAGACTTAAACATAAGACATGATACCGTAAAGCTCCTACAAGAGAACCTAAACAAAACATTCTCTGACATAAATCGTAGCAATGTTTTCTTAAGTCAGTCTCCCAAGGCGATAGAAATGAAAGCAAAAGTAAACAAATGGGGCCTAATCAAATGTATAAGCTTTTTTTACATAGCAAAGGAAACCATAAACAAAATGAAAAGACAACCTACAAAATGGGAGAAAATATTTCCAAATGATGTGACAGACAAGGGCTTAATTTCCAAAATGTACAAACAGCTCATACAACTCAATAACAACAACAAAAAAAACCCAATTGAAAAGTGGGCAGAAGACCTAAATTGACATTTCTCCAGAGAAGACACACAGGCCAACAGGCACATGAAAAAAATGTGCAACATCAACTAATTATTAGAGAAATTCAAATCAAAACTACAATGAGGTACCACCTTACTCTTGTCAGAATGACCATCATCAAAAAGTATACAAATAGGGACTTCCCTGGTTGTCCAGTGGTTAGGACTCCATGATCCCAATGCAGGGGGCCTGGGTTCAATCCCTGGTCAGGGAACTAGATCCTGTATGCCTCAGCTAAGAGCCTGCATGCTGCAACTAAAGATCCCACATGCCGCAACTAAAAAAACAGATCCCACATGCTGCAACGAAGATCCCACATATAGCAACAAAGATCACTCTTGCCGCAACTAAGACCTGACCCAGCCAAATAAATAGATAATTTTTTTATTTTTAAAGTATACAGGGACTTCCCTGGTGGTCCAGTGGGTAAGACTCCATGCTCCCAGTGCAGGGGCCCTGGGTTCGATCCTTGGTCTGGGAACTAGATTCCACATGCACACCACAACTAAGAATCCGCGTGCCGCAAGTAAGACCTGGCGCAGCCAAATAAATAAATAATAAAAAGGTAGATTGGTAATTTTTAAAAAGTATACAAATAATAAATGCTGGAGATGGTGTGGAGGAAAAGGAACCCTCCTACACTGTTGGTGGGAATGTAAATTGGTACAGCCACTTTGGAAAACAGTATGAAAATTCCTTAAAAAACTAAAAATAGAGTTACCATATGATCCTGCAATTCCACTCCTGTGCCTATATCTGGAGAAAACTATAATTCGAAAAGATACATGCACCCCAATGTTCATAGCAGCACTCTTTACAATAGCCAAGACATGGAAGCAACCTAAACGCACATTGACAGAGAAATGGATAAAGAAGATGTGGTATGTATATACAGTGGAATATTACTCAGCCATAAAAAAGAGTAAATGAAATAATGCCATTTGCAGCAACACGGTTGTACCTAGAGATTATCATACTAAGTGAAGTAAGACAGAGAAAGACAAATATCATATGATATTGCTTATATATGGAATCTAAAAAAAGAGAGAGAGAGATACAAATGAACTTATTTACATAACAGAAATAGACTCACAGACATAGAAAACAAACTTATGGTTACCAAAGGGGAATGAGGGGGATGGATAAATTAGGAGGTTGGGATTAACACATACACACTACTATATATAAAATAGATAGCCAACAAGGACCTACTGTATAACAGGGAACTATACTCAGTATTTTGTAATAACCTATAAGGGAAAAGAATCTGAAAAAGAACATATAGGGAATTCCCTTGTGGTCCAGTGGTTAAGACTCAATGCTCCGATGCAGGGGGGCCGGGTTCAATCCCTGGTCAGGGAACTAGATCCCACATGCCGCAGCTAAAAGATCCTGTGTGCCACAACTAAGATCTGGTGCAGCCAAATAAATAAATAAATAAAAATAAATAATAAAAAGAAAAAAAGAACATATATATATATTCTTTTTTATGGATATGTATATAACTTAGTCACTGAGCTGTACACCTGAAACTAAACACAACATTGTAAATCAACTATCCTTTAATAAAATGAATTTTTTTAAAGAAGGACTGTTGTCTGAAATATACAAAGAACTCCTAAAACTCAACAATAAGAAAACAAACAACTCAGTTTTTTAAATGAGCAAAAGATCTGCATAGACACCCCACCAGAGAAAATATACAGATGGTAAATAATCATATGAATAGATGCTCCACATCATATGTCATTAGGGAATTGTAAATTAAAACAAGGAGATACCACTACACACCTATTAGAATAGCTAAATTGCTAAACAGTGACAACTCCAAATGCTGATGAAGATGTGGAGCAACAGGAATTCTCATACATTCTTTGTGGGAATGCAAAATGGTACAGCCACTTCAGAAAACAGTTTAGCAGTTTCTTACAAAAGTAAACATACTCTTACCATATGATTCAGCAATTGCATTCCTTGGTATTTATCCAAATGGATCAAAAACTTATGTCCACACAAAACCTGCACAAGGATGTTCATAGCAGCTTTATTCATAACTGATAAAACTTGGAAACAAGAAAGATTTCCTTCAGTAAGTGAGCGGATAAACTGTGGTACATCCAGACAATAGAATACTCAGCAATAAAAAGAAATGAACTATTATGCTATGAAAATCCATGGAGAAATGAATGTTATATGCTTTTGCTAAGTGAAGAGGCCAGTCTGAAAAGGCTACAAACTCTGGTTCCAACTACATGACATTGTGGAACAGGCAAAACGATGGAGACATAAAAAGATCAGTGGTTGCTGGGGGTTATAGGGGTTGGAGTGTGGGAATGATGAATGGGTGGAGCATAGGGGATTTTTAGGGCGGTGAAAGTGTTTAGTATGATGCTTGTAATGGTTGATGCACGTTATTATGTTTTCTAAAGCCATAGAATGTATTACACAGTTTATATTAACCTTAATATAAACTATGGACTTTAGCTAATAATACTTTATCAATATTGGCTCACTGATTGTAACCAAAGATACCACACTAATGCAAGATGTTAATAATAGGGTTTTTGTGTAGCCGGGCAGGGGGTTTGGAGGGGCCGTGTGGGAAGTCTATACTTTCTGCTCCATTTTTTCTGTAAACCTAAAACTACTCTTTAAAAATAAATTCTATTAGGTTTTTTAAAGCTATTTTTCAGCAAAAAGACATCGGTTGGGAGTAAAAAGGGAAGTGGGAGCCGATATCTGGTGTTCATATAACAAAGAGCTCATATCCAGAATGTAAAAAGAACTTTCACTCATCAATAATAAATACACAACAAAAAGGGCTCTGAGCTAACTCCTGGAGTGTGGCAAGTCTCAGCAACCTTGTGGGTGATTTGAACTTTATCGACTGGCTCAGATTTCCTCAGGAGAAGGCAGGGGGTGAGAAAGAGGGGAATAAAAACCCAAACGCCAGAATAAAGCTCTCCTCCCGCCCTGGCCGAACCTGGTGAAGGCAGTAAAGCCGGCGGAGTAGTAAGGTTGATCATAGAGAGGACCGCGCCTCCGGATTCCTAGGCGGGCACCGGAAGTGGCCTCGTGGCCCTGGGCGCCTTTTGCTCGGCCGTTTTGGGTTCCTGGTTGGCCCGGCGGGATGGTGGCTTAAGATTTTGCCTTAACTACCTGCCAGGGCTAGTCTCCAGGGAGCGCCAGTCATCCCCAGAGCTGCGGGTGAGCGGTCGGGGTTCTCCCTAGCCAAGCTGCAGAACGCCCCATCTCTGTTGTCCCACGGCCCAGAGGTGGGACGGGGAGGAGGTCTTTGCGGCTTGCGTGTCCTGTTCTCCCCCCAGCACGTGCACACAATGCTTGGTAACGAGCTCAGTGACGATTTGTCTCTCTACTGCTCGGTTTGGATTTGTCGCTGTTATTTTGATTTTATAGTATAGCATAAACCACTCAGATTTTGCATAATTCTCATTCTTTCATACACGATGGAGGCGGGGGGGGGGTTGCGGTGGGAGAGGGAAATGCCTCAACTGAGGGTTAGGTGCTTAATCCTTTATTCCCTGAACGAACACTGTAACCAGTTTATGGAGCTGTAGTATATTACTCCTCTGTATAAGTAGTTTGATTCCTTTAAATGTCGTAAAAGTTTTACTGGAAAAATAACTATGACTCGGCTCGTGTATATTGTCATAGTAAGTTTACTAAAGTGTGGCAAGATCCATCTTCCCTTACCTTGCTAAGGATCAGGAAGCCTCCTTTTCCCTCTACAGGAGTTTCCCAAGACCCATCCTGCCCTGCTGAAGCAGTTCTATGAAGGGGTGGTAGATTATGAGTATACATGAAAGAAAGCCTTGGTAAATGAGCTATGGTGGTCGCCAGCCTTGGCTCATATGCTTTTTTTCTTCCTGTAATGTAGTTCTTATAAACTAAAAAGTCTTTAAAGTCTGAGAATGTGGCCTTATTTCCCACAATAGAAGTTCTAATGCTAATATTTATGTAGCACTTTTCTGTATATCAGCAGCCAAGTGCCCTTTCTCAGTAATTCTGATCTATTTTCACGGATCTCAGGAATATTATCCTCCTAATGTTCCACTACTCAGGAACATCACCTTGGCAGTGAGTCTTCATTATTAATGACATAGGTTCTTGACTGCTGTAGTTATTCTGCTGTTTTAAGTGTGTTCTCCTGCCACAGGAGTGCTCTGATCCTAAGGTTCTTCCTGATTCCTGGTATGTAAGACAAGTGAATCCTATCCTGAGCCATTGCACTCTAAGATGTCCACCAAGTTGAGAGAACACGCAGCCTTGACTCCTGTGGTGCACACTCGAGAGGAGCAGGAGGGACTGAGAATCGTGAAGGTAGAGGAAGAGGAGAACCATGCTTGGGAGCAGAAGCCTCGCCAAGTAGGGAATGTGCACCCTTATCAGGAACTTTTCCGCCAGTGCTTCAGGCAGTTCCGTTACCAGGCGGCCCCTGGACCCCGAGAGGCTCTGAGCCGGCTCCGGGAGCTCTGCCAAAAGTGGCTGCGGCCTGAGATGCACACCAAGGAGCAGATCCTGGAGCTGCTGGTGCTGGAGCAGTTCCTGACCATCCTGCCCGAGGAGCTGCAGGCCAGGGTATGGGAATATCATCCAGGGAGTGGAGAGGAAGTGGTGACTGTGCTGGAAAATCTGGAGACAGAACTTGGAGACAAAGGACAACAGGTGGGAAAAGGGTAATCTATTGTTCATTTATGAGAACCCCAGGGGTCTACCAGCAAAGAGAGTGGGCATGGGTAAGCAAGAGGATTTTATGACCATTATTTTCTGGACTGACACATTATCCTCTGTTTTCCCTCTAAAGCTCTGCTGCTTTTGTGAACTGATTAAGACACTGGTTTCTTCATCATTCTGCTTTCTGTACCCATAGGAAATTTTATGTTTAATCAAACTTTGAGGTTTAGTTAACTATTGCTGATTCTCTCATGAACCCAGCTCTTCTTGTATGTCCTTAGGTCCAAGCCAGTGCACATTACAAACAAGAAGTGCTGTGGAAGGAAGTAGGACCTGTAAGCCTCGCAAAGCAGTCACTTAACATCCAGCTGAAGTGTGATCCTTGGGAGCATTTTCCTCTGCAAGAGAATGGTAAGCTTTAAAATGTGAATCTTTTGTGATCTTTTGGAAGCACTGAGTATAGCGTCTGCTAGGAAGCAGTATTTTTGGTGAAAAAAGTGGTATCTAGAATAGCAGAATAAGTTTAACACCAGAAGTTTATTTACAAAGTGAGCATATCTAGAGTTGATTTAATTTTGCATTGGGATATGTGGTATTTTTTAATTGGGTTATGATAGTGGTTAACAATTCTAACTGTGAATCCAAATCATTATGGAACCGTTTTAACAATACAGGTACCCAGATCTACCATAGATTTACTATAGTGGGCCCTAGTACTATATGTTTTAATTAGCTACTATAGAACAATAGTGGTAGCTTATATTTTAAAAATCCAAGTAGTATAGAAAAATACAAAATGAAAATAAAAGTTCCATTCCGAAGAGTTAACCACTGTTAACATTCTCTAGTATATACTTCTAAAATTTTTCTTGTATGTTCAAGCCTCTCCCCACTTTTTAGGGAAAATTGTATCATGACGTATTGACTATATTTAAAAATTTGTTTATATTCTTGATGCTCTGGCATTTGGGGCCTTGATCATGGACAGACTGGCCTTCCCAGGGCTAGCTAATTCCTAGAGACAGCAAAGGACTCCCCTGCAAATGGGCCTTTCATATACAGTCCAACCAATCTGGAGCCCAGTCCCCCAACCATCTCCTTTATCAAACCTTCACACACCAAGCCAATATTCCCCCTGCCCTAAATCACTCCAGGGTCAGATACCAGAGAACTAGGGACCATCCCTATAGCCCAGAGTGTGCCAAAAGTATTCAAATTATCCATCCTAAGCTTACTCAGCATACCTACCCTGCCTTATCCATTCCCTCCTGGGGAAACGCCAATAAAGCCTCTAGGCCATGCTCTCCCCTCTTCCCCTTCTGCCTCCTGATCGATCGTGGTGCCTTCCCATGCAGCCCTGCATGGCAGACTACGTCTTCTGTTCCTTGGGATCTACGAGTGTAAAAAATTTCTTTCTTCGTATAGTCCTTTCCATGTCTGCATGTCTTACCATACCCACTTAAAACAAATCCTGGATACATTTTAACATACATATTATACACACCACTTTGCATTTTGCTTTTTTTTTTTACCTAATGAGAATATTCAGTACATTATTCATTCATGCACCAAATATTTATTGAACATCAACTATGTGTCCAGCAGTATTCTAAGCATTGGGGATTTAGAGGTGAACAAGAAGGCCAAAGTCTCTGCCCTCATGCAACTTACATTCTAGTTAAATCAGTGGTTACCACAATCTTAGTTCCTTCATTCAGTTGCAGTCGATGTTTGTGGCCTAGAGAAAACATGCAGAAATAATGTTATTCTTATCAGTAGAGTTATTTTATTCTTTTTGATGTTTAGTTTTCTGTTGCATACATGTATAATAGTTAATAGTCTCCTACTGATGTGCATTTAGGCTGTTTCCAGTATTTTCGTTATTTTATTTATTTGGTCGCGCCATGTGGCTTCTGGGATCTTAGTTCCCCTACCAGGGATTGAACCTGCACCCTCAGCAGTGAAAGCATGGAGTCCTAACCACTGGACTGCCAGGGAATTCCTCTTTTTGTTATTTTAAACACTGCGTCAGTGGATGTCTTTATGTAAAAGTCTTTTGGCTCTTGTATGAAAATATTGGAGGAAAAAAATTCCTTTAAATGCAGTGAGAGATTGGTAGCCACTGGAGTAAAGTAGAAAACTTATTATGTAGGCAACAAAGTTATAGTGATTACCTCTAGGGAAAGTAAAAGGGCACAGGGTGATGGAGAAAGATGAATTGGGATTTGGACTTTTTACTTTTATACCTTTTGTACTGTTGAAATTTTTACCATGAGTATCTATTCTTTTTATAGTAAAAATAAAGAGCGTGGTCTTTGAATTCAGATAAACCTGAGTTTCAGGCCAGGATTTATCACTTAATAGTCATGTGATCACAGACCAATTATTTAATTTCTGTGTTTCAGTTGCTATATCTATTACCCAGCTCATTGTGTTGCTGTGAGCATCACCAAATATTGGGTGATCACTTGGTGTTTTAGCTATCCCATTTCCATGTAACAAACCACTCCAAAACTTAGTGGCTAAAAGGAACAACCATTATGTTATCTCTCACAGTTCTCTGGATTGACTGGGATAAACAGGATGGTTCTTCTACTGTACATGATATCAATTTAAGCTGTAGTTATCAGGGGGCTTGCCTGGACTGTGATGCTCGAGATACTTCACTCGCTTCTCATACTTTAGCAGGAGATGGCTAGAAAACTGGGCTTAGCAAGATTCTGAGATGCATGGGCCACAGGTTATCTCATTCTCTCAATCTTCATGTATCTCTTTAGTGGGGTAACTGGACTTCTTACATGGTAACTCGGGGATCTCAAACGCATCCTTTTAAAGTCTTAATCCTTGAACTGACGTATCATCACTTTCACCATATTCTGTTGGATAAAACAAGTCACAGGCCAGCCTAGACCCTGTGTGGGAGGGGGGTGGACTACAAAAGGGATGAATGCTAGAAGGTATGTTCATTGGGGACCCTTTGAAGACTCTTGGGAAATTTACATTTCTTTCCTGCCACTCTGAGTTTTTAGATCTGGGCTGGGGCCCAAACGTGTTTTATTTATTTATTTTTATTCTCTATGACTCATAGGTGCAGTGAGTATGAAAAACCATTAGGATGATAGTTCTTGCTTATTTAGCACAATCCTTGATATTAATAGGCATTCATAATGTTATCAATTATTATTACTAATCTTACTTCCAAACATTTATGTGGGACATGTGGCACTTAAATAGTCGACTTGCTCTTTCAGCAGGAGCTGAGACCAGGAATATGACTGGTGAATTTGCTCCAAAGCAGATTTCTGCAGAAATGAATTCATTGGGTGCTTTCCAGGATCCAAAGTGTGGAGAAACTTTTCAATATAGGGGTAAATCAGAACAGCAAAAGGTCAACCCCATGAGAGTAAAACGACACAAATGTAAGGAGTGTGGAAAGGCCTTTGCTCAGAGCTCAGGGCTTGTTCGACATTGGAGAATTCACACTGGAGAGAAACCTTATAAATGCAATCAATGTGGAAAAGCAGTCAGTTATAAATCAGCCCTTCTTTCACACCAGGAAATTCATAATAAAATAAAACGCTATCAGTGTAATGAATGTGGGAAAGCCTTCAGTCAAAACACAGGCCTGGTTCTTCATCAGAGGATCCATACTGGGAAAAGACCTTATGGATGTAAAGAGTGCGGTAAATCCTTTAGTCAAAGTTCACACCTTATTGGACATCTGAGAATCCATACTGGAGAGAAACCCTTCAAATGTAATGAGTGCGAGAGGGCCTTCACTCAGAGGTCAGGACTCATGGAACATCAGAGAAGTCACACTGGAGAGAAACCGTATATGTGTAAGGAATGTGGGAAAGCTTTCCGAGGGAGCACCAGCCTCACTCAGCACCTGAGGATCCACACTGGGGAGAAGCCCTATCAGTGTGAGGAATGTGGACGAGCCTTCATTCAGAGGTCAAGCCTTGTTCGTCATCAGAGGATCCACAGAGGGCAGAAGTCTGTTTCTGTATCCTAATTGTAAGAAGGCCTTTAATCATAAATCAGGCCTTACTGAACACTTTAGAAAGCTATGCTGAATACAGACCCACTGTGTAATAAATTCAAGAAATTAGGGATGTGGTGTCTCCATTGTTATTCTAAGTAGCCAAACTAGAAGAGATTCTGATATCATCCAACAGATTGAAAGAAGCTGGTAGCTTGTCAATGGAGCAGACCATTCACATTTTGGCCTGAGTCTGTTGTGGATGCTGCTATTTCTTTCTCCCATTCTTTTGGTCCTTCTCCTTTGTGGTCCTTCAGCACTTTTGCTCCTTGAAGTCACTACCATCACATACCCTGAATAGCCTGATGATTCAGTGGCTCTCAGATTTTGAACAGAAGATCACTGAGACTGTTAGTGTGCATACTATGCAAAGGAGAACTTAGCAGGATGAACAGGGAAAGTGATGCTGTTGTTAAAGTTATATAAATGAGGGGTAAGCTAGGTAAGTTACACTTAAAAGTGACTACTCAACGACACAGCTTGCTGTTTTGTTTGCCTTCTCTTCACCCTGTTGGTGAGGGAGGAAGTCCGACCCTAGGATTTGGAAGATGGCCAAACACATGACACCCGACACTGGACAGATGGGATCGACAGCAGTTAATTAGCCGCTTATACTCATAGCCTAGGGGAGGAGGGCCACTTGGGAGCAGAGTGAACAATAGGAGCTTTGGGATACAGGCTTTGTAGCAATAAGATGGGGTGATGTCTGGTTTCCTTGGGAGGATGTGATTGACTTGTTTGAATAATTTCATGGGCAGGCAAGGAGGTGAAACCCAGTAGGTTGAGGAGTGTAGCTAGTCCAGCTGATGGGAACGAGCCAAGTGGGGTCACTTCCTGCTGGGTGGGAGGCATATATAGCAAGAGCAGAGGAACCGATGGTTAGGCTTTTGGGTCCCTGTGAGGCTCAAAGATGTCAAGGCAGCACAGGAAGTTTTAGGCCTTGCTTCTCACTTTGTCAACTTAGAAAAAAGGCATAGTTTTTAGGAAAGAGTTATTATGTATATCTGTGCCCTCAAGAGTGCCGTTTATTCATATGTACTCTTTTTTTTTTTTTTCTTTTTGAATCTCAGTGATACACATTCCTCCTCCAGTTTATCTCTAGGAAAAAATCCCAGAAATACCTTTGACCATCCAGCATGCCAGTTGGACTTGATCCCGTATTGGTAGTGGGATTGAAGAGACATCAGGTAGCAGAGTCTATAATGCTTCTCCTACATCTTTCTGACTTTATTATGCTAAAAACCAGTAGAGATCTCAAGCTCAGCTCCCTCACTGTCCACTGTTATCGTCTGGATACCTATGTCCTCATTATGCTTTAGTTTATCTTTTCAACCTTTGGAATAGACAGTCTGAAAAGCATTGGTGTTGTCTTCTACTTTGAATGAAATATACTTTTCACTATTAGGAGGATTTGAGAAACTAGAAAGTTTATAAGGTAGAAAGTGTATAAAAGTGGGGTATTTCACTATATTCATATTTTTATAGGGACGGTATAAATAAATACCAACCCAGAAAACTCTGGAGGTGCTAATTGTTCATCCTTAGTGCCATCACTTACTTTGTTTTGCCTTGTTTCAAGGCTCAGGTAGGAAATACCTTAGAGGTTGACATCTACAGGTCAGAGGGAAATACCTATGACAAAAATAAAAGAGAAGTGGATAGAACATTAAATCTCCCTGAAGTGAGACACCTTGAAATTTAAAATGCAGACTTTCACAGAATACTTGTACATTTGAGGAATTTTCAACCAAGTGGATGAAATCTCCTGTGAAATGTGCTGATGAACTGAGCTTTTCTGGCAGTGGTAACTATGCCAGAGATGAAAACTGGCATCCTAAGGATCAGATACATTTGGCAGACATTTGTGTAGCTCATTCATTGTTTTTAGGAATTGAATTAGCTGTCAACTTAAAAACACTTAGAAATTTTATGCAGAAATGGGATTTCCATATTATTTTGAAAAAAAATAAGATCTGGCATCACTGGGCCAGACCTCTTACCTTCCAGTTCTTTCCATGCCCCGCACTCCAGCTTCATTATGTGTCTGAGCCCTAGAGACATTTGAATTTGCTTATCTGGAGAATGACTACTTCAGAGGAGGGTTTTATTTAATAGCAGAGTAAACTAAATAGAAACAAGGTGAAGTCATCCTTGACTTTTTGATAGGTTGTTTGCAAAAAATGGAAAACCATAAATTGAGAAATTTGAAAAGTAGGATACAGGTTTCCCCTGCTACCTGAAAGTGAAGCATTTCTATGAAACTTTTTGTAAGCCGAAATGACGTAAAGCAAAGAGGCAGTTACCTTAGGACACATTTTGCTAACGAATGCACAAAATCGAGATAAAGCACAGATGCTCACAGACACAGTTCAAAGCTATAGTGGCTTAATGCTGAGATGCTGAGTGTAGTTCCCAGGGAAGGAGCTTGGTGGTGGCACTCTTGCTGCTTGATTTGCATGATACCTCTCTACAAGGCTGGCTGCAAAACAAATGTTGAACACTATTTTCGCTTTTCACCTTTTTTTGGCAAACAAAATCCTCTTCGGCTTTCTTTCAGTTAGTGAAAACAGGTACTAATGTAGGTCTTTATTTGTAAAGGCGAAGAGGCGTAAAGAAAATTTTCAAAAAGCAGGGGATACTTGTATTTCTTGATTTAGTTTAAATAAAAATAATGAAAACAGGGCTTTCCTGGTGGCACGGTGGTTGCGAGTCCGCCTGCCGATGCAGGGGACACGGGTTCGTGCCCCGGTCCGGGAGGATCCCACATGCCGCGGAGCGGCTGGGCCCGTGAGACATGGCCGCTGAGCTTGCGCGCCCGGAGCCTGTGCTCCGCAGCGGGAGAGGCCGCGGCAGTGAGAGCCCCGCATACAGAAAAAAAAATAAAAATTAAAAAAAAATAATGAAAACATACATAAGTGTCAATAATGTTACCTTTGTGGACTTGCTAACCTTAGAGTTAGGGATGTGTTTACAAAAGTAAATATAACAGGTCTCTCCACAGTGACTTGGCTAGTATACATTTCTGAAGATATGTGTTTAAAGAACGGTTATTGCCTACATATGTGTCATGCATTTTAAGGGTATTTAAAAAGGTAAATAAAACACGGATTCAATGGTGAATTTACAATTCAAGAAAGAAAATTTACAATACAAAACAAGGATAAATGAACACAAATCAAAAACAGTTCTGCCTGGGAGAATTGGGAAAGTATACAAAGAAGGTGGGCATTTGTGGGACTTTACGGATGAATAGGATTTTGGTTATTAGTTGAGATTCTAAGAGAAACAGAGTATATATTATTTTTTAAAAAAAGGAATTGGCTCAGATGATTGGGGGCTAAGTCCAAAATATGCAGGGCAGGCTGGCAGGTGAACTCAGGCAGGATTTCTGTGTTACAGTTTTAAGGCAAAATTCCCTCTTGGGGATATCAGTTTTGTCTCAAGGGCTTCAGCTGATTGGATGAAGCCCACCCATTATGGAGGGTAATATCCTTTGCTTCAAGTCAACAGATTGAAGATGTTTATCCCATCTACAAAATACCTTCACAGCAACATCTACACTAGTGCTAAAACAGCTGGGCACCGTAGGCAAGCCAGGTTTACATATAAAATTTAACCATCACAGATATATAGAAAAAAGAAGAAGAAGCTGTTAACACCACACGTGTCACTGATATTGCACAGGGGTGTTATGTGCAATTCCTTTTAAAGGGTGCTGTGTAGAGTAGTAGGTTATATCAAGACTTGTTTCTCTGGGCTGTTTACATCAAAATTGTGTCTTATTTGCTTAAGTATGCCTTCCATGTTAGAGTCCATTTTAAAGAACTTCAAAGCACTTCGGAGGTAACAGTATACAGGAGCAAACCCAAGAATGGCATCAGGGAAATCTCAACCTGACTCGCCCAGTGCCCCTTAGAAAGCATAAAACTTGGTTGGTGAGTTAAACAGGTTGGAAAAACTTCCCTGAGTTCATTTCGTTATCCATCCACACATTTTATAATAAATCTGACCTGTCGATATAATTGACTTTGGTCCTTGGAACAGAGAAAGTGAGTGACATGTTTAAAGTGACCTAGTGCAAGGCTTTAAAATTTCTTGACTCCAAGTCTGGCGTCCTTTATGCTACTGTTTTCCGACGTACATTTCCTGGGTGCAGTGGTCGACTCACAAACACCGAGAGGGCGCCAGGCTGCTCTCTAGAAGAGTCTGGGTCTGCAGAAGCTGTTAAGGGCGGGGGAGCTCTGCAAGGCGGCCTGGAGAGGCCGGCGGCAGGGCGGCCCAGGTGCGGAGGGAGCGCCTGGTAACCACCAGTGGGGCGCCGGCGAGATCATAGAGATGCTCAGACCTTCCAAGTTCCTGTACAAACCCCGGAAGTACAGTCTCCGGGACCGAGATCCTAGGTGACTTGTCCAGCTGTATACTTGTGTGCACGTGTCGGGTCACACTCCAGCCTTTCTCCCTCTTTTCTCTAGAGCAGAGCCGGCCGTTTTCCGGCTTCGGGGTGAAGAACCGGGGTTCCTGAGTGGGTTGTAAAGAGAGGGCAGATGCTAGAGTCGAGTTTGGGGGGCGTGGGGGCGACGCCCCGCTCTCCGTGCGCAGCTGCGGCTGCCAGGTGCGCCCAAACACCCACGAGACCCCCATAGCGCATGCGGAGTGTGACTTCGTTGGCGCAGGGGAAGCAGGGTGGGCTGGATTTCCCTGGCGTTTGCTGCCATGCAAAGACATACCTGTCTCCGCAGCCTTGGCAACAGTTTGTCCCTAAAGTGTTAGGCTTGGTTTGTCACTATTTTATCTTATAAAGTTAACAAGCTTATGTAAATTCTTGGCCACCCAGGTAATTTTGTTGTTTACAATACGTTCCTATCCCCCAGAGCCCAGGAGAGCCTTCACCTTGACTCTGTACCCTAAGTCAAGTGAACTTTGTCTTGAGCCATCATAGCCCAAGATATCAAAAGTTTGGTGTAACCCTGACTTCTGTAGTTCATGTTACTAGGAGCAGGAGGGTTTGCACATAGTGAAAGTGGAAAAGAAGCACATGCTTGGGAGAGGCCTAGGTTGCCTGGGAAGGTGCATCCTCACCAGAAGTTCCGCCCCTAGCGTTTCAGGCAGTTCTGCTACCAGGAGGTCCCTGGACCTCACAAATTTTGAACTTTGTCATTACTGGCTGAAGCCAGAGATGCACACCAAGGAGCAGGTACTGGAACTTCTGGTGATGGAGTAGTTCCTGACCCTATTGGAACGGGAGAGCTTTGTACTTAGATACAGGAGAATCATCCAGCTAAGAGGCAGTAGTTGTGCAGGAGAGTCTGAAGACACAGCTTGGATATGCAGGCCAGCAAGTGGGAAAGGGGTAATCCAATATTATGTTATAAAAATGCTGAATCCTGAGCTTCCAAGTATGGGAAGGGATAGAAGCAAATCAAGATTTTATGTCCTTTCTTTACTGGGGCTAAAGCAGTGTCTTTCTGTTTTTCTTCTTCAAAGATCTGCTCTTGAGACTGTGATATTTGTCTGTCTCCTAACTCCACTGGAAATTTTCTTTTTAACTGAATGCTCAGGTTTTAGCTATTAGCAATGATTTCCAAACCAATTGGGCCTGTTTGTAAAGGAGCAGTAAGTGTAGTGGTCAGACTGCAAGAATTTATATCTAGAGTGTACCGCTTACTAGCTCTGTGATCTTAGGCAAGTTATTTAATCTCATCAGAATCCTTTACCTGTACAATCAGAAAATTTTTTTTATCCTTAGGTTCAAGCCCATGCACAAAAGCAGAAAGTACTCTGGAAGGAGGCAAGATCTTTAACCAGAGAAGTCATTGAATATCTAGCTCAAGAATAACCCTTGGGAGCCCACCCCTCTATAGCAAAGTGGTGAGTATAAAAAAGAGCCTTCTGGGGAGAAGTAGTTTCTCAAGTGGCAGTATGACATGCCTGTCTTTATGCTTTTCAAAAGGATAGCCAGGTCTGATCTGAGTAGGAATAAGGCAGAAAATTCATCATACATGTAATGATGCTTTGCCATCAGTTACACAGAACCGAGAACTTAGCTTTGGGGAGAACTTCTCAGCTACCATCTTAATTGGGGCTTGGCCTTCGGATGTTCCTGCTCTTTACACTGTTTATTTATTTTTATATTTATTATATTACTCCTTGAGTGACCTTTATACCACCATTTAAATTTTGGTCAAAGAAGCAAAGATGCAAGGACAATGCTTTCCATTTAACCTCCTATTTTCTATTAACTTTTGCAAAAATAACCTGTCAGGGTTAATGAGAAAAGGTATGCTGCTTTTACAAAAACTCAAATCAGAGAAAACATTTGAAAGATGAGGGGTATGCATATCTTGAAACAACCACGTGAAAAAGATACACATTTCCCTCAGATTAATGTATGATACAATCTGAAAGGCACCTGTTTCCCTCAGAGTAACTTATTTATGGTCTACGGAACTTTAGTTTGCCATGCACAGTTTCTTGCTTGGGGAGACTTGATGAATACTCAGTTTCCTCTGAGGAATTAAGTGAATTGCACTAATAGTATCTCCTGTGACAAAGGGAAAACAAATTCTACCTGAACTTATTCCCATAGAAGCACTATGTTAAGTCAAAATGATGTAAAACACAAGCATTTAGGACCTGTAGAGTTTTTCTACTTGGTATATTAAATTTGTTATGTTTTAAATTCCTATCAAAATATAAATATGGCTGTATATCCTATTATTAATTTCATCTGTATGAAACATTTCCTAGTTGTCTTTTTTTTTTTTTTTTTTTTTTGGTTGTCCCAGGTCTTACTTGTGGCATGTGGGATCTTTAGTTGCAGTATGCAAACTCTTAGTCACAGCATGTGGGATCTAGTTCCCTGACCAGAGATAGAACCCGAGCCCCCTACATTGGGAGCACGGAGTCTTAGCCACTGGACCACCAGGGAAGTCCCTATTCTCTAGTCTTTTTCCCAGTATATTTAAGGCACAAAAAGTACACTCCAAGTTAAAGTACAAAATAAATCCAGTCCTCTTTAGGCTGTCCTTCCAGAAGGAAAGATGGAAAACTGCATGATTGGGATATGGTGGGATATGTCTACTACTTATTGGTGGACAAGGAACAACTGAGTTTGAGGGACCTCCCAGCTTTTAGTGTAGGAAAGTAGGAGTGGGGATCCTTGGTGTCTCTGTGTCAGATGTGTCTTCAGCCCATAGACAGGGCCTGGAGTAGTGCAGCTAAAGGAATGGTACTCACTGGCCAAAAATGTCTCTTGGATTATTTTCTCAGGTCACATTGGAACCTGATATTTAAAAAGACATTTGATATTTAAAAACAAAGGAAATAAGATCAGATACATGAAAGCCAGAGATGGGGAAAGTGATATAAGTCTTCTGCATACTGGCCTCTTCTCCCAAGTTGATTGAGACATATTGAATAGTTGTATCAGTCATTCAGCCAGCTAATCCCCTGATGTGTGGAGTTCCGTGGTTGTGAGAATTCAATAGAGATTAAAATTACAAGAGATTTTAGTCTAATGACAGGGGAAAATACAATGTCCCTGCTTTATGTGATGTATTCAGTGGGTGTAGCTGTATCAAATAGTGAGAAGATGTAAGTTGAGGAAATTAATAATTTTATTCTTTAGTCTAACATTATAATATTAAAGAAAAGCAATAAAGCATACCATAAATATCAACCTGAGCTTTTTGGACCTTCCTCAACCGTAGAACCAAGAGCCTCCATAAATCTAATTATAGCAGCCCCTCCGTGTTAACCTAACCCCAGCACATGCTTCTAAAAGTATTAATCATACAGAGTATGTATTTATGAAGCCCTTCCTGTGTGTAATTAACTATACCAAGGACATATGCAGAGATAAGTAGAACATGAATTTATAATCTATTAAAGCAGAATAGGCTACATAAACAATAAGTAATTATATTATAAAGTCCAAATAATGTTAAAGCACATTAATTCTGACTGAAGGAGTCAGCAGGGTCTTCACAGAAAAGAAGACATTGGTGGTAGCTTTTAATAAGTACAACTTTGAAAAAAGGGAGAGCACTTGTTGACACCTTATTTGTAATTGTAATATACAAAGATGACATTCAAAACAAAGCAATGTGAGATTTCTTTACAAAAGAACACTTGGTGGCAACACATATATGTGTGTGGATATGTATACACACCTACATATACAAGCATACATTTCTTATACATTATTACAAATCTATTTGAAAAATAGTGCCAAAATAAAATATGATTAGGAAGGCACATTATGCCAATAAAATATATGAACAGGGACTTCCCTGGTGGTCCAGTGGTTGGGACTTCGCCTTCCAATGCAGGGGGTGCAGGTTTGATCCCTGGTCGGGGAGCTGGGATCCCACATGCCTCGTGGCCAAGGGGCCAAAGCGTGGAACAGAAGCAATGTTGTGATGGGTTCAATGGAGACTTTAAAAATGGTCCACATAAAAAAAAATTTTTTTTTAAATGAACAGAGTCTTTTATATTGAGGTACACTTCTATTTTTGTGAATTGTCTGAAATGATATTAGGAAATAGACACAATCCAACACTGAGACAAGATTGCATACCTTCCAGGAACATCCTGTATGGAAGAGGGAAAATGGTTTGGTTATTGAACTTACATCCCATTTGTCTAATGAAAACAGGTTGTCCTTGTTGTATGGTCTGTAATTTACTAAGAAACAAACAACACCACAAAAAGTTGACCTCACTGTCTACGTGGATAGATCCTCTAATCAGTAATATATCCTTCAGGGGTCGTTCACCAACACTTAATCAGAAAGGCCACACTCCAGAGGAAGTTAGCATTAAGCACAGCAATTAGCTCTATCTCCGATTAATAGCAGAGGTTTTACTAATTTACATACTGAATGTTAGAAGTGAGTTTTCATTGGTGGAATTTGTGATATTAAAGATATATAGTGACTAAAAGAATTTAGAGTCTCTTCCTTCTACCTTTGCATGAACATCTAGAGTCCTTCATGGCTCACCTTTTAGAATGGCACTTGAGGCTTGATTCGCAACCTTTTCTGATGTCAGAAGATTCCGTTTGCCTGATCCTGACTCTAAGATTAACTGCATCCTTAGCAACATTTCCTTCCAATGAACCTTTCACCCAAGATGTGAGAGGAGCAGCCACGCAGACAGAGAAACTGGGAATTCATCATGCTCCCAGAACAGGCTATATGACTTTTGTCCATGCTTGCTGTCAATGTTTCACTCTTAAATTAAGGAAAATGTTTCTTATAAATATTAGGTTATAAGTATTAGAGTAAGCAATCATTTCATATAGCTCATTCTAACAAATAATGAGCAAGTGTCCAAATTTTATTTAACTCATTAATGGAGGAGCCAACAGAATGGTAGACTTGATTCCACGAGAATATACAAAATTGAAATTCATATAATTAGTGAGGGGAAAATGTTGCAATAAAATTGCTAAATTAGATACAAAATTGGTTAGTATTCTCTTCTGGGCAGAGGAAAATTTTATATCTTTTCAGTTTTCTATAAGTTAACCTCTAACTTTATAGGACTGTAAAACATTTGAAATCTAATCAATTGTAGGTCAATGTAATATTCCCCGAGAGTCAAAATGTTCTAGCATATTTTTGCCTATTTCCAATTTTTGATAATTTTCCTGAACATTGCTAATAAATGTTTGTATGCATAGCAGATTTCAGTCTAAAACCAGAACTGATAGCTGGGGGAGAGGAGCCCAAAGCCCTCATGAATCTCGATTGCTAGCTTCTGATACTTCTCAAAATGAGCCTAATAATTATGAATGAGAAAATTAGCTATGTTCAGTACATTACAGTCATGTTCAGTCTTGAGACCCCTCCACGTTTTCAGAAGTTGGCACATGTAGATATTTAAAAATCACAAGTAACTAGGAGCAAGATTGATGTAACATGTTTTCTGTTTTGTTTTTGGGGTTTTTTTAGCCAGGCTACGTGGCTTGTGAGATCTTAGTTCCCCAACCAGGGATCGAACCCGGGCCCACAGCAGTGAAAGCACGAAGTCCTAACCACTGGACAGCCAGGGAACTCCCAAGATTGATGTAACATGTTTAGAAGATTTGCCTTTTCCTTGGGTTTAGTCTGGGAAAACTCTTTATGTAACCATAGCGAGCGAAGCAACAACTTCAGGGTAAGAGTGGACGCAGGGCACTCCCTGAAGAGGATAAAGATCTGAGCAGATCTTTGATAGCCTTTCTAGACTGTGCCCTGCTGGTCATCTCCCCCATCCTGGTGGCCTCTGGCCAACTGCTGTTTGCCAGCCTCCTAGTTCAGTTCACAAGCCTCCTTTCCATTTCTAGCCCCAGGATGGTTTCCCCAACTCCTGAACCTTTCCCAACCTGAGAAGAAGGAATTCTTAACTTGCTCCCTTTCTCCGGGGCCCATCCTGCCTTCCACATCTCCCGTGAAGACTCTAACCACTGGGCCTCAGTGAATCTCCATACTTGAACTCCTTCTACATTTAAATCCAGGACCACATAATATATTTACATATTAACATTCTGTTGTTCATCAGTGTCAGGTGTTCTAGGTCTGTGCCCTAATTATATAATAGGCCTCTGGATTATAAAGATTATGTAATTTTTTTGGTATATGGTTCAGGCCCAAGGAGGACATTAATTTGCCCATTTTATATCTTCTGCAGAACAACTGACCCCTTGTGGGCAGGCTCAGTAAAAGTGTGTACTTTATACATAAACACAGTAAATGGGATGGATATATTAGTCATTTCTCCTTAGACTCTTAAGACTCAGAGTTTTTCACAAATGATAAAGCTATCCATAGTGTGTACTCTGTCAAAAACTCTGCTCGTGGTTTTCCCTTGTGTGATCTCGTTTAATCCTCTTGATGCCCAGTGCTCTTAGTTTTCTTACTGTCCCCTAATTGGAAACAGATTTAGGGAAGCTAAGTGACTTGCTCAAGGGGCACTGCAGCACAGGAACCTGAATTCAGTGACCCCAAATTATAAGCTCTTAACCACTGTCCTATACTATCTGATCTCACTTATTGGATTTTTGATATAATTCCTACTAAGTATAATTTGACAGATGTTTAGCCACTTTGGACGAGGAAGGGAAGAAATGTGAGGGATGTTTACAAGGCAGGGCTGGTTTTGCTCTGGACTCTGCTCTGTCATTCAGCTCTCTACATCCCCAAGGTGCCAGCCCTTCTGTGAACTGAAGGTCCTGGGTGTGGGGTTCAGAGGCTTCAGTTCCTACACATGTGAGCAGTGGTCAACTCTCCAGTTTCCTCAGGAAGCCGTGGTTGCTTTGTGGTATTGTCCTTGGTATTTGCCTTGAAATGTAGCATCTTCAATGTGGCTTTCTAAGATCTGACCATTAAGCTCATTCCAGGTGCTTTCAAAATAGCTTGCTTTCACCTTTTCTACTCAGTAATAATCCCTTCAGTATCACAACACTGGTGACCTTTCTCCTCTTTCTAGGTGAAGGGATTTTGAATTTTCTCTAAGGTATCAAGAATTGAGAGAGAGGGACTTCCCTGGTGGCGCAGTTGTTAAGAATCCGCCTGCCAATGCAGGGGACACAGGTTCGATCCCTGGTCCGGGAAGATCCCACATGCTGTGGAGCATCTAAGCCCGTGCGCCACACCTACTGAAGCCCACACGCCTAGAGCCGGTGCTCTGCAACAGGAAAAGCCACTGCAACGAGAAGCCCATGCACTGCAATGAAGACCCAACGCAAACAAAACCAAAACAAAAAAAAAATAAATAAAAAAGAAAAATTGAGAGAGGAAAAAGAATTGAGAGAGAGCTAGATTGTTTTAAGATATGCATGTCCTGCACTGTGAAGGATGGGGAATATCTGCCTCAGCACAAGAGAAACTCCAAAGTGAGCAACATTGTTTCTGTAGGGCCAGTGTTCTGAGAGTCTTGCTTTCCTGTGGTAATAGCCATGAGGAATCTGTTCCCAATACACCACGGTCTCTGCACAGTGGGACAAGGACAACTTTACAGCTCTGGCGGGTTTTTCAAAATTCCAGCACCCCACTTCATATGTTGATTCTCCTTTTTGTGTCTGCCACTCCCTTTATTATTCCCAACCCTGTGTTGCTGACTGACTAAAGCAGCAACTCACTGAGGAACCTCCCTCAGAGTAGTGAGCTCACCTACTTTGATCGCCCCCTCTTCCAACTCTTCCACAGTAGAACCTCTTCCATCATTTAATCCTTTTCTGCTCTTAGGGTCATGCATTCTCGCAAATTTCCACTGCCTTCTGGCCCAAGCTCTTTGCCTTAACAGCTCCCACTTTTCGACCATCACTGTTTTCTGTGTTTCTTCCTGGTTTCAGTATATTCACGAGATCCTAAAGGCTAGCTATCGTGTTCCTTCCTGAGGAGAGGGTTCTAGGAGCAGAGGAGATGAAAGAACCCAGGAGAAGGGCAGAGGGGAGACAAACAGGTAGCGATGCTGACCGCCAACGGCCTACTTCCCGGGAACGCTCTTTATGGAAGAGAGCAATCATTTTTCTTCTCTGTTGTCATCTAGCACTCCTCCCCTACATTTTCAGTTAAGAGATTCTATCGGGTTGGCAAGAGGCGGGTGTTCGAAACTTTTATTTTTAATTTCAGAGATCCAGGAACTGGGTTTAACTGTCAAAGCACAGTTACTGCTTTCACCGCCTTTAGTCCCGAACCGCTCGAACTGAACACGCAGCGTAACCGACCGCAGGGTAACTCGGAGACGCTGCGCACGTGGGCGGAGGCGGGTCGCGGGCGCGCGCTCGGGGGCGTGACCTCCGGGAGACGCCGGAAGCCGTTGCGCCGGAGCGTCCGGTTCCGGGAGCCGAACTTCTGCGTCCCTGTCAGGTGAGTGTATGGGGGCGTCCCTCCGCCTCGATATCGGATTCGTCCTTGTGAAGCCCCGGACGCGTTGAGCCGCGTGGGGCAGCCAACACCGGCCCTGGTTCCGGCTGGAGGACACCCTGTGCCCGGGGAGGTTCGGGGCTGCGCGGCTGGGAGCAGACGTCTGTCTGGGAGGCTCCGGAAAGGCCGGCCCCAAGGCCCCCAAGACAGGACCCTGTCCCGGGACTGAGGACCCCCTTCTTGGGAACCGTAATTCCGAAGCTCTGACTAAACCAAGGCCGCCAGCACTGTGTGAAGCGAAGTGGGATTTCGCTCTCAGTTTTGCCAGATTAACACGAAAACATCAATAATTTTCTGGCTGTGACTAGTAACTTTTCCTCTCCCACAGGTTGGGTCATATGTATTCAAGTATGGAAAAACGGTGCCAAGTGATAACTTGAAAATTTGCTTTAGGTTAGGGGCCACATACATGTATTTAATGCCGGATTTGGAGGAACCTTCCTCCGTTAAGTGCAAGTCTTCATTCCACACACACCCCCCAGCAATTATATATTTTTACTTATCAGCCTTCATTCCACACACACACACCAGCAATTATATATTTTTACTTATCTCCGTAACATACTCTACACTTTTCATATTTGTTGTATTTATTGATTGCTCCTACTAGAATGAACACTCCATGATGGCAGGGATCTTTGTACGCTAATGCGTCTCAAACACCTAGAACAGTTTCTGTACAAGGTAGGCCTCTAAAAAATATTTGTGGATTCAGTGAATTAATAAAATTAGTTACCCGGGTTACAGGTCTTCTTTCTTGTGTGCGTTCTTCGAAGTATACGCCGTGTATCCCTTTATCACTTAATTCTTATTCCCCAGGGTGCCCTCAGAAGCCTCCAGTTGAAACTCCAGCAGAAGCCAGGAATGATGGCCGTGGACACAAGAAAGTCTGCTGGCCAGCTGTTCCAATCCCCATGCGGTCAGCAGGGGCCTGTGATGGTGAAAGTGAAGTTGGAGGAAGACCACCTCAGGAATCAGGGTCTCAGCCTTCCAGAGAACCAGCCTCCTGCCTGGGAGATCTTCAGGCAGCAGTTTAGACACTTCTGCTACCAGGATTCCCCTGGTCCCCAAGAAGCACTGAGCCGGCTCCGGGAGCTCTGCCATCAGTGGCTTAGGCCAGAGACACATACCAAGGAGCAGATCCTGGAGCTGCTGGTGCTGGAGCAGTTCCTCTCCATCCTGCCCCAGGAGCTCCAGGCCCAGCTGCAGGAACATCATCCAGAGAGTGGGGAAGAGGTGGTGACCATGCTGGAGAATCTGGAAAGAAAGAGAAATGTACACATAGGAAGAGACTAATATGATGTGGTTGCGGGGAACTGGGAGCAAAACTTTCTCAAGTGTGAAGGCTCTGAGAGAACAGTGGGAAACCTAGCATTCAGCAGGGAACTGAGCTTCTTGCTAAGCCAGTCAGGAGGGGAAGAAGGGGAAGGGTGGGAAACAGCAGATTCGGGGATGGTGAGTAAAGATACTGAAGGCATCGTGCTCCTTTACTGGTCATTCATCGTCCACAGCAGCAAAGACGTAGGTGGTATCACACATGAAAACTAAGTTCGGAGAGGTTGTGTAACTTAGCCAAGGACACATAGCCAATAAATGAAGTGACGGAAACAATATTTGATCAAACTTTACTTTGCTTACCTTTCTGGCTGCCTCTCAGCACCCTAGGGCCTGGTTTCTAGCTTCTTCCTCCTAGTCTTTCTCGGGGGATGTTTCTTGGGGACTCCTCCCTGAGGTTTGGTCCCTGTTAAATTCATGATATCCTTACAGGCCTAATGAGTGCTGCTTGTCTCTAGCTTTCAGCCTGTGCTCTGGAACAGAAGATCCTTTTGCAGACAGTGACACTTAAGACACTAGATGAAGAATCTTCATGTACCAGAGTTCAACCTCCAGCAGTCCAGTTCAAGGGCAAAGGACCTGAGCCCCACGCATCAGAGGAAGGAGGTGAGGCAAGAATTTCTCTAGGGAATTTGGACTGAAATGAACTCCCCTTTGGTTTTTTTGTGGAGTGTGACTTGTTAATTCCTTGTGATGAGAGTTGTTAAAGAGTGACAGAGCTGACATTTTAGGTAATAATAATTAACAGGTGATAAGTCATCTCAGAACAACCTCAGCAGTATGTCGGTTTTAAACATCCACAGTTGAATTTTCTGCAGATTGTCTATAGCAAATGTTACTTTCAAGTATTTTGATGCGTACATAAATAGACCCTGATAGGATATTAACATTGTAAAACTACATTGACTTTTTTGAAAGTTACCTCTTACTATTACCAGAGAAGTATATGTGCATTGTAGAAAGTTAGAAAATACAGAGTTGCAAAATAAGAAAGCAAAGCATGATATTCTTATCACCCAGAGATTACGACTGATGACTTTTTATTTTATATCTGTATATCTTTTATGTGCACATGTGTGTATATACACATACACACATTCCTTTCACCAAAAACGGATCATTTCTATGTGCTATTTTATAATCTATTTTGCTCAGTTAATAATCTTCCCTTTTCCCTGTCAGTACATCTTAATGTTATCTAAACTCAATCCAAATTCAAACTGGTCCATTTTTTTCCAAAATGTCTTTAAAGCTGATTTGTGCAAACCAGGATAGAAGCCAGGGCCACATAACACATCTGGTTGTTATGCCTTTTAATTCTTTTTTACTTTAGAACAATTTCACTGTCCCATTTTCCCTCTCACAGCCCAGACTTTTTGATGAGCCCAGGCCAGTCTCCTACCCTCTGTATTTTTCTGGTTGCTTCCTCATTGTATCATTTATTTTGCTGCCCCTGTACCCTGGATTTCCATAAACTGGAAAAAAGATTGAAAGACTCAAGTTAAACATTTTTGGCTAGAATTAATATTAGGTAAGTAGACATGAATACCTGGGTGACCCACTATAAAATCCCTGGCTGGCTTAGGATGATGACAGGATGATCCCTCCATTGAACAGCTAATTTTTCCCCTTGTAATGGTGTGGTGTCACTTTGGCAGTTTGTGAATGGCCAGTTTCCTATCAACAAAATACAAAATATTTGAGAATTCTTGTGTGGGTCAACCATTTTATTAAGGGTTACAGAATGATTTTATAATTCTTTCATTCCTTCTACATTATTAACTGGCATTCTTCTTTATAGTAAAGAAATGGTCAAATCATCTATTTGTTGATTAGATTGACTTGACTTCATATTAGACAGTCAAGATTGACGCTTAGTTTTCCCCCTTTATTTACCAATTTTCATATTCAAGGAATGGTTTAATAGGTACCTCAAATGGCAACGTGAGATTTTAGGACTTTCTCTGTGTTAGTATCATTGTGGACTTAGTAATTTTCATTGAGTCAGTGTGTTTCAGTCTACCAGTTATTACTCTTTTTAATGCTCAAACTGACACATCTTTGCCTTGTATGGATGTCTCACATCTTGCCCCTGTCTCTTTTTGCCATGACCCTATGAATTTTGAATCCTTGCTTTCTGAACAAAATTAATTGTTCCAGGCTCACCTTGTACTTTCCCTAGACCCAGATTTGGTATCAACCCTTTCTGAACGAGCCTTGATTCTTCTTAGTGGAGAATGCTACTGAGGTATAAAATCTGGGTGCTAGGGGAGTTCTTTACCACTAGGGTAACAATACTTCTAGCACATTTTATGGGTAGAGCTAGAAGTACATTTTTTTTTCTAAAAAATATGAGTTCACAATGGTGTATTCAATTTTGTTCTACCACTACAATGTTCCATTATTTTTCTATATTGTATTTTGTTTCTGCATTTATTTTTGTTAATTCCTTCCTTATGTTCTCACTTGTTTTTTAAATTTATTTATTTTACATTGTAGTAATTTGTATCAGAGGTGTTCCCAGGAAGCATAAGGAAGGGGAATGAGACACAGAAGGGAGAAAAGCCAGTAAAGTGTTCCTAAATGAGCAAGTTATCTTGGTTAATTAGTTGTCCTTTTTATTTTTTAACTTTTGAGCTGGATTGATCTATATATCTGTTACTAATATAAATATTTGATGCTACAGATATTTCATTGAACACAGGTTTTGATGAATCCCAAATGTTTTGAAATGTAGTGTTTTTATTGTTTTCTAGAAAATCGGAAATGTATGCTTTTATTTTGCCTTTGAACCAATAATTGGAAATTTTAAAATTTTCAGATGGAAGGGCTTATTTTCTGATTTTGTTATTAATTTTAGACTTTATTGTAATCAGAGAATGTTTGTGTTGTTTTTACACCTTTGGGACTTTATTATGGTTTTCCTATGACCCAAAAAATAGTTTTCATTAAAGGTCACTGCACATCTGAAAAGATGTTCTATTTTCAGGATACAGAGCTTGATATACATATTTATCCATAACATTTAATTTTGTTGATTTCATTTTGTAAATCTTCCGTATCTTTATTTTTTTGCCCATTTGGTGTTTTTTTAGACAGAGAAAGGATGATTAAAGTCTGTTATTTGTTTTGTCTCTTTATGTCATCTATAATTTCTGCTCTAGGAAAGTTGCTCCTCTGTTGTTTTCTGCATAATTAGACATATCTGTTCCATTGTCACTGTAAATTGTATATTTAGCATTATAAAGTTCTCTTCTTTGTCTAATTTCATGCTTTTGGCCTGAATCTCTCCTTTTTTCTGAAACTGAGATCATGATGCCTTCTTTCTTTTATTTGCATTTGCTTAATTTTCTCTTGTTCATCCTTTATTCATAACTTTTCTCTATCATTTTATTTTAGATGTGTTTCTTGTATATATAATAGAGTTGGGTTTTGCTCTGTGACCAAATCTATTTTTTTTCTTTTTCTTTTTCTTTTTTTTTTTTTCTGGCCAAACTTTGCTGCTTGCAGGATCTTAGTTCGCCAACCAGGGATCAAACCCGGGTAGTGAAAGCGCCAAGTCCTAGCCACTGAACTACCAGGGAATTCCCTAATTTTTTTCTTTTAATAGTTAAGTTAAGCCATTTGCGTTTATTGATAATAAGTATAAACATATATACACACATATGCATAAATACTTATCTGTTTGTGTTCATGTATGTATGGATATACATATACATGCATATGATTTTAAGTGTGTGGTTTGTTTTCCCTCCTCTTTTTTAAATTGTAGTAGTTCTTATAGTTAGGAAGCTTTGTATTTTTGTAGTAGTGGTACATTAGTTATCAATTGCTGCTTAATGAATTACCACAAACCTAGCAGTTAAACAACACACGTTTATTGTCTCATAGTTTCTATGGGTCAAGAGTCTGGGTATGGCTTACCTGGGCCCTCCACTTCTGAGTCTCTCTCAAGGTTGCAGTCAAAATACCAAAGATGGGATCTCATCTGAGTTGTGACTGAAGGATCCACTTCCACCCTCACATGGATGGTGGCAGGACTCAGTTCTCTGTCAGTCACACAGACACAGGGCCTCATTTCCTTGCTGGCTACTAGCCATAACCCACCTTCAGTTCCTTGCCACATGGGCTTCTTCATATGGTGGCTTTCTTCATCAAAGCCAGCAAACCAGCAAGGGAGAGTGTCAATAGAGAAAATCTCATAGTAGGTGGAACTTACAATCTTAGGTAATCACAGAAGTGACATCCTATCAATTTTACCATACTCTATTGGTAACTTGGCCATGCTTTATTCTTTCTCACTCCCACACCTGTATTACTCCCATACCTTCTACTTGGCTGACCTGTTTCTCTGAACCCCTGACACTAAATAAAGAAAAGATATAAAATCCTCTGTTAAATCTAAAATAAAGATTAACCCTCCTACCTGCCTGTTTCTTAATTTTGAGTTGCCTTTTCTCCTCAAATTATATGATGTGTTGTTTCAGATAGTGGTGTGAGGACTGAGAACCTGACATTAGAAGTGAAGCAGGAACCTTATGAAGAAATATTATGGTGTAGGGAGGGGTCTGATGGACATCATGAAACTGTGTGTCAGCATGCCACATACAGAGGAGACAGTGAGCCTAGTGGAAGTTTGGAGTTGCAGGATGGGGATGCCACTGGTGAAAAATCATATGAATGTGATGAATGTAGGAAAACCTTCACTTGGATAAGAGGCCTTCAGCTGCATAGGAGGATCCACATTGGGAAGAAACCATATTCCAGTACAGAATATGGAAAGGCCTTCATCAGACGTGTAGAACTTACCCAGCATCAGGGACTTCAAAGCAAGGGAAGACCTTATCAGTGTAAAGAGTGTGGCAAAGGCTTCAGTCAGAAAGCAGGCCTCTCCCAACATCTCAAAATCCACACTGGAGAAAAGCCCCATCAATGTAATAAATGTGGCAAATTTTTTAGTCAGAGATCAGTTCTTACAAAGCATCAAAGCCTCCACACTGGAAAGAAACCTTTTGAATGTATATACTGTGGGAAAACCTTCTGCCACAGTGCAGACCTCACTGAACATAGGCAATTCCACAACAAAGAGAAGGCTTATGAATGTAATGAATGTGGGAAAACCTTCAGGCAGCGTTCAAATCTTACTGAGCATCAGCGAATTCACAGTAAAGAAAAACTCTATGAATGTAAAGTATGTGGAAAAGCCTTCGCTCAGTATGCAGGACTTAACCAACACCGGAGAATCCACACTGGAGAGAAACCTTTTGAATGTCCTGTATGTGGACGAGCCTTTAGCCGGAGCTCAGAACTTATAATACATCACAGAATTCACTCAGGGGAAAAACCCTATGAATGTGCCGAGTGTGGAAAAACCTTTAGAGTGAACTCAACCCTGGTCATACATCAGAGAATTCACACTGGGGAGAAGCCCTATAAATGTGATGAGTGTGGTGAAGCCTTCAGTCAACACTCAGGCCTCAACAAACACAAGTTAGGAGGGAAGCACGGAAACCCTCCTAAACCAAGAAAATATACGTGTGATATATGTGGGAAGACCTTCACGCAGTTAACTGGCCTAAGAAACCACAAAAGAATCCACACTGGGGATAAGACCTACCAATGTCCTGAGTGTGGCAAGGCCTTCACAAGGGGAGAGCATCTTATTGAACATCAGGGGATTCACAACAAGGAGAAGCCTTATCAATGTAAAGAGTGTGGCAAAGCCTTCAGTCAGAAGACAGGTCTTAGTCATCATCTCAAAATCCACACAGTAGAGAAACCTTTCAAATGTTGTGAATGTGGGCGAGCCTTCAGCTGTAAGTCAAATCTCAATAAACATAATAGAGTCCACTCTGAGGAAAAATCCTATACATGTAAGTAGTGTGGAAAGGCATACAAGCAGAGAGCAATGCTGATCCAACATCAGAGAGGCCACATCCTACTAAGCCCCAGCAGTGGTGAATGAGGTGAAGCCTGCAGTAGAAGCTCAGTTCTGATTAAGCACCAGAGAATCCACTAAAATGACTCCTTGCCAAGGTGTTTGGTGACAACTTCAAGTAGAATTCAGAATTTTTTTTAATTGAGATAAAATGTTTCTTGAACTTCCTTATTTAAAGAATGTCAGAGATAACACATTGAAAAGTTGTTTAAAGGTCATAAATGCTGGAAAAGTTGAGATTTTGGAAAAATAAACATCAACAAGAAATTTACCTGTGATTACCTTTGTTAAATGCAGTGTCATTTAATACAATGAAAAGGTACACAAGGGCAGCTGTAAAAAATATATTTTTATACTGAAGTCATGAATATGTTTTGCTTTTTCAAATCATTCTGATTTCTAACTAGTCTTAGCCTAGTCTAATGTTGAAATTTCTTCTTTTAGTACCAGTTGAGGTCACAGGACTATCTGAGAGCTTAGAATGTGTGAGATGAGTTGTCTCTGTTTCCCTCCCACCTTGGCTACCTAACCAAGCCTCTTGACCATATGTGGATGGCCTGCACACCCTTCCTGATCCCCACCCCCAGAACTAGCATTTCCTGGTGAAAAAGGACATGTTATATTCTAAGTGATATGGAGAGCATAGAGGTTTGGGTCCCCAGTACATCAAAATCTAGTGTGGCCATCATGGCTAAAGCACAAAGCATACATTTTGATTGTGAACACAGCTCCTTGAGCTCACAACAGAGGACAAAAGAGAAGAGGGGAAAGCAAGCCTTTCATTCCAGCATTTTCCATCTCCTACAAAGTATATTTATACAACTGAAACCTCTTTCAGCTTCAGCACTGCCTATATCCCTCAGTCAACGTAGTGAGGGACTTTGCTGAAGCTGATGATAGTTTTCAAGTACTGGAAGAATATTTCCTCATTTTTGTGACTGCTTCTGACTTCTACTAGAATTACAGTATTTATAGGGCAACATAATTCCCTGTCAATAGAAACTCTGGCCCAGCTGTGGTAAAAAATTTTGGTGAATTTAAGTCTCCCTTAGGCTATCTAGTCTGCTAATTTGTCATTCTTTCGCTTTTCTTTTCTGCTCTACTGCCTCTGATCCTCTGAATATAAGACTCTTGAAACTTTCCTGGTCATAGAGAATGTTTCCCATTGTCTCTTTTTATAGGTTTTTTTTTTTTTTTTTTTGGCGCTACGCGGGCCTCTCACCGTTGTGGCCTCTCCCGTTGCAGAGCACAGGTTCCAGACGCGCAGGCTCAGCGGCCATGGCTCACAGGCTCAGTGGCCATGGCTCATGGGCCCAGCCGCTCCACGGCATGTGGGATCTTCCCGGACTGGGGCACAAATCCGTGTCCCCTGCATCGGCAGGCGGACTCTCAACCACTGTGCCACCAGGGAAGCCCTCTTTATAGTTTTTACCTCTCACTTCCATGGTGAATAGAAGTGGCGTTTCTCTTACAGGCCAGTGATATTTAACTATCTCCAGGTTCCAGCCTATCCATATAAATACAATGTTTTCTTAAAAGAAATGTTGAAATGGCAAATATGGGAGCATCAAAAGTTATTAAATGTTGTGTCAGTCCTTAAAACCCAGCTCAAGTGTGAATCGCCACAAGTCCAACACTTTTTTGAGATGTAATTGACATAACATATTAGCTTCAGATCTACAACAAAACAATTCAATATTTGTACATACTGTGAATCACCACAATAAGTCTAGTTAATATCCATCAACATATACAGTTAAATTTTTTTTCTTTTGATGAGAACACTTTAAGATCTACTCTCTTAGCAACTTTCAAATATACAGTACAGTATTAACTATAGTCACCATGCTGTACATTACATCCCCATGACATTTATTTTATAACTTGAGGATTGTACCTTTTGACACCCTTCACCCATTTCACCCCTACCCTCTCTCCCAACTCTGGCAACCACCAATCTATTCTCTGTATCTGTGAGTTTGGTTTGTTCTTGTTGTTTTAGATTCCACATATGAGATCGTATGGTATTTGTCTTTCTCTGACTTATTTCACTCAGCATAATGTCCTCAAGTTGTTGCAAATGGCAAGATTTTCTTTTTTATGGCTGAACTGTGTACACACACACACACACACACACAACATTTTCTTTATCCATTCATCTATTGATGGACACTTAGGTTGCTTTCATGTGTTGGCTATTGTAAATAATGCTGCAGTGAACGGGCGGGAGGAGCATTGCGGGCTGGTGCAGATATCTTTTTGAGTTTGTGTTTTTGTTCCCTTTGGATAAATACCAAGGAATGGAATTGCCGGATCATGTTCTATTTTTTGAGGAATCTCAATACTGTTTTCCATAATGGCTGCACCTATTTACATTCCCACCAACAGTGTACAAGCATTCCCTTTTCGCCACATCCTTACCAACACTTATTTCTTGTCTTTTTGATAATTGCCATTCTAACAGGTGTGAGGTAATATCTCCTTGTGGTTTTAATTTGCTTTTCCCTGATGATTGGTGACATAGAGCTCCTTTTCATGTACCTATTGACCATCTGTATGTCTTCTTTGGGAAAATGTCTATGCAGATCCTCTGCTCATTTTTTAATCTTTTTTTTCCTTTTGAGTTGTATAAGTTGTTTATACATCTTGGATATTAACCCCCTATCAGATAAGTGATTTTGCAGATATTTTCTCCCATTTGGTAGGTAGGTTGCCTTTTCATTTTGTTGATGGTTTCCTTTGCTGTGCAGAAGCTTTTTAATTTCATGTAGCCTCACTTTTTTTTTCTTTTACATTTGTTGCCTCTGCTTTTGGTGTCAAATCCAAAAAATCATCACCGAGACCAGGATCAAGGAGACTACCCCCTATGTTTTTTCTAGGAGTCTTATGGTTTCAGGTCTTATATTCAGTCTTTAATCCATTTTTACTTAATTTTTGTGTATGGTGTAAGATAGTGGCCCAGTTTCATTCTTTTGCATGTGGTGGTCCAGTTTCCTTAACACTATTGAAGGGACTGTCTTTCCCCATTGTATATTCTTGGATCCTTTGTTGTAAATTAATTGATCATATATGCATGGGTTTATTTTTGGACTCTGTTCTGTCCCATTGATCTGTGTATCTGATGTATGCCAATACCATACTGTTTTGATTATTATAGTTTTGTAATATAGTTTGAAATCAGGAAGTGTGTTGCTTCCAGCTTCTTTCTCAACATTGCTTTCGCTATTTGGCGTCTTTTGTGGTTCCATATGAATTTTAGGATTGTTTGTTCTATTTCTGTGAAAAATACCATTGGAATTTTGATAGGACTTGCACTGAATCTGTAGATTGCTCTGGATTGTGTGGTACAGTGTCAAAGTTTAAAGTAACTTCTTATAAGGGATTTTTTTTTCTTTTCTTTTCTTTTTTTTTTTTTTTTTTTTTTTTGCCGTATGTGGGCCTCTCACTGTTGTGGCCTCTCCCGTTGCGGAGCACAGGCTCCGGATGCACAGGCTCAGTGGTCATGGCTCACGGGCCTAGCCGCTCCGCGGCACGTGGTATCTTCCCGGACCCTGCATCAGCAGGCGGACTCTCAACAACTGCGCCACCAGGGAAGCCCAGGGATTCTTATCTCAGTGAAAATATTGGTTCCCAGCCTTCAGCACTGGGTTATTAACCAAAACAAGTCCTTTATAAGGCACAGCCTTACCCACAGACAGTAAAATCTTGTAAGGCATTCTGAAGACCCTCAATAAGGACAACTAGTCACTTCCAGAAAATGGAAAGAGGTTTTTTTGAGATTCTATTCTTTAGGAACATGAGAGCTTTGTATTCTCTTAAAAGTGATGTTAAAGGTAGAATTTCAGGAAAGTTTGTAATTTCTTTTAAAAATGAGAAATATCCATTTAAAAAATAAGTGTAGGGAAGTAAACAACTGAATAGTATTGATTCATCAGAGACTGTGGGAAAGTCAGCCTACCATATGACCCAGCAATTCCACTCCTGCTTATATACCTGAAAAAAATTAAAACACTAAATCGAAAGGATACCATGCACCCCAGTGTTCATAGCTGCATTATTTACAATTGCCAAGATATGGAAGCAACCTAAGTATCCATCAACAAATGAATGGATAAAGATGTGGTATATATATACAATGGAATATTATTCATCCATAAAAAACAATGAAATAATGCCACTTGCAGCAATATGGATGGACTTGGAAGGGTATTATGCTAAGTGAAATAAATCAGAGAAAGACACTGTATATCACTTACATGTGGAATCTAAAAAATAAACTAGTGAATATAACAAAAGGAACACAGATACAGAGAAAAAACTAGTGGTTACCAGTGGGGAGAGTGAAGGGAGGAGGGGTAATGTAGGGGTAGGATTAAGAGGTACAAACTATCATGTAAAAAAGAAGTTACAATGATATATTGTACAACACATGTAATATAGCCAATATTTTATAATAACTATAAATGGAGTATAACCTTTAAAATTTTTGAATCACTATATTGTACACCTGTAACTTACATAATATTGTACATCAACTATACTTAAATTAAAAAAACAAGTGAGCACTGATTCATCAGAGACTCTGGCAAAGCAATTTCTTCAACTACAGAGAAACTTGGCAGAAAGATAGGGGTCTTAATCTCAAGGTCCAGGCAATACCCAGGGAGTGCTCCTGCACTGGACAAATTTCCACGAAGCTCTTCCTGCATCCAGCTCATTAGCATTCCCGGGTAAGAGGAAAAGTCAGCCACGCTCCCCACCAGATTTTCCCTATATCTGGTCTCCTGGAAACAGGGAAGGAGGGCAATTTGAAAGAAAGGTCTGTGGTCTTGGGAACCTCCGAAAGCTAGTTGGGTGGATGAAAATGATGGCCCTGCTAGGATCCAGATGTTAACACGGGGAATTGTTGGATCCTTTTCCTGGTCATTATCCACCCTATCGTCCCCTCTCTCCCGGCTTTGACTATTTCGAAATTCCAAGATACTCTATTAACACTATACCTACAGAAAGAACGGGAGGGATACAGCCAAAGGGAGGGATCGGGCTGCTTTCCTGGGATTTCACAACCTAGACTGATTTCAGAAACTCAAGTGCATATCCCAGCGGGAGTGAGAAAGGCTGCAATCACGTCACCGCCTCCGAAATTCCCTGCAATTCACGTTATCCTCCCTGACTTTTCTTCTCCGTGCGCCTGGGGACACATACTTCTCGGAGAGGGTGGTCATTACCTGGTCCCCAGTTCCCTTCAGGATGCAAAGAGGCGCAGTTTTGAAATATTAGCTAGGATTCTCCTTCAGATGGGAAAGGTTCGGCTCTGGGCAACTGATTTGAATAGAAGTGGGGATTGTGACCAGGGCAAGAAGAGCCAAGCGGAGCGCGTTATAGAACTAGTCACAATCACAGCTTTCTCCGTCTAGAGAACCGAAGCCCAGAGCAATATCCTTCAAAAATCTCCAGAAAAATCGAGGGAAGCCTTCACCTCCGCATTGAGCAGATTTTGTCTCCCGGCTTTTGGTTTGTTATTTGGCAAATTAAGTCCTAAGAATGGCTTCTGGTTTTCCCAGCGTTCTGTTTCTCTTTAAGACTTTTGACACCACTGGTTTCCCCTTCTCCCTTCCCTCTCAAGCCTAAAACAAACCACTCAATCAAACACGATCGCGTCTCCATTGAATTTTAGGGGAAAATAATTTGCCATTTTCGCGTTTGAAATACTGCGTGGTAGTTAACAGCATGGGCTATGGAGACGGACTGCCCCGTTTAAACCGCATCCCGGCAACTCTGCGTGAGGCCCTTGGCAGGCACCCACCTTAACAGGACGGTGCTGGGATTGCCTTAAATTTTTTTAAATTTATTTTATTGAAGTATAGTTGATTTACAATGTGTTAATTTCTGGTGTACAGCAAAGTGGGACAGCTACACACACACACACACACACACACACACTTTTTTCCATTATGGTTTATCACAGGGTATTGAATATAGTTCCTTATGCTATACAGTAGGACCTTGTTGTTTACCCATTCTATATATAATAGTTTGCATCTCCTATGGGATTCCCTTAATTAATGCATGTAAAGCACTTAGGAGTGTGCTAGGCAAAGTAGGCACTGTGTAGGAGTTTGCCATTATTATTATTATTATTACCCAGCTATGAAAGACTTTAGAAGACAGAAACCAGGAATTTTGTAAACCTCCAGAGAGGTCCCCACCTCCCCCCACAAGGAGCATGTCCGGTTTAGCAGCATCGCCACCAGCTTGTGCTCCACAACCATCTGCGCTTTCCAGGGAATAAAGTAAAAGCTAAAGCTTAGAGCGCGGGGGCGTTGCTGGCGAGGGGTCTTCACCGTCGGGTGGAAAGGTTTGCGGCCTGCGGGCGGGTGAGCACTTCTCATGCAGCTGTCAACCCGTGGACGGCGACGCTTTTCAATTTTGCAGTTTTACCTGCATGCCTTTAGGTTCTCGATAAGGAGTTTCCGACAAATAGGGTATTAACCCCTCCCTCACCTTTTCTTGTCAGTAGTTATATATATATGTCTTTGCTTATTTACTTGTACTCTCCCTGACCACTGCATTAATTCTTCCTTGCAGGGACCATGACATCGGGCATATTTATGCAATAAAGTGAAGTTAAACATGTTATAACTTTTAGTATGGACATTTAAATACACAAAATAAAGAAAATGATATGACGTAGCCTAATGTATTCATCACCCAACTGCAAGAATTAGCAATATTTTTGCCAATCTCTCTCCCTATATATATATATGTATATGTATATATTTTATTTATTTATTTATTTATTTATATTTCCCGACCTTTTTCTCCTGTATTTTAAAGAAAATCCAGGCATCATATAATTTTATCCATGAGGACTTCAATATGTAAGAGAGAGAGAATTTCTAAATATATGCCCTTCTTATTTAATGGGGATGGCTAGCAGGGGGGAAATGGCTTCTTCAGATTCCTTTGTTTTGTCCTATTTTATTTTGATCAGTGTGTTAATTTTCTTAGAATGATCTTAAAGGCTTAAGAGAACAATTCCATTGCACAAAGTTGGTGGGGTGAGTTTTGCTTTACATGGTCAGCAAAATAATTTTCCTTCTAAGGATCAGTGTTAAATATTGACTTTATCCTTATTAATTTGCACTTAATCAGCAACATTGTTTAAGAACCGAGCCACCTAAATATTCATGTTTTTGGCAGTGTGGGGTATCTTCCCTTCTCAGCTCTACTTGAATGCCTTGCAATTGTCTCCTAAAAGTCTCCTTTACTTAGGTTTTATATTTCTCCTTATTTTTAACCTAAGACATTGTTTTAGTCAAAACACACTCTCTTTATAGAAGTTTGCACTTAGGATCTTCAGTTTTCAAGACTGACCTTAAGTCTTTTTTCACATTTGCTAAGAATTTCACTTTTGCTAAGAAGACATCAACTAAACAATTATTTTTATTCCAATTAATGTGGATTCAAACAAATTGGCTGTCAAAGCTTTTGCGAGATTGGAGGTTTTCTTAAAAGTTTTTTATCTTCTTTTTTTTGTTAGGGTTTTTTTCTTTTGGAGGAAATTTTTGTTTGTTTGTTTGTTTGGAGGCTTCCCTTTTCTTTTGAATAAATTAATCTGTACAATTTAACCTTGCAGTATTTAAATGAATGGACAGGGCTTCCCTGGTGGTCCAGTGATTAAGACTTCACCTTCTAATGTAGGGGTTGCAGGTTTGATCCCTGGGAGCAAAGATCCCACAGGCCTCGTGGCCAAAAAACCAAAACATAAAACAGAAGCAATATTGTAACAAAGATTCAATAAAGACTTAATAAAAATGGTCCACATCAAAAAAAAATCTTTAAATAAAAGGATAAAGGAAAGAATAGAATCATTTAAAAATGGGAAATAAACCAAGGAATCACCAAATAATTTCCTGTGAATTAGTTTTATAGCAAGAAAGAAAAAATTCCAGAATCTTTACCATTTGTAGTTAAAATCTTGAAAGAGGAAAGAAGTTACTCATTATGGATATAAATCTGATTTTTTTTTACATTCCTTTAAAAATCAAAATTCATCAGCTGACTCTAATATGAAGGAAAAAATATTCTACTTCAGACATCTGGCTTAATGAGGTTATGTCCAGTCTTAACATAGAAAAGCTGAATTGTCATTCCCACAATACCTGTTACTCCCCCAATCCTCCCAGTTTCAATATACACTTTCTCCATTTGCTCCATTACTCAAGTCAGAAGCATGAGAATCATCCTTTGTCCTTCCCTGTTACCAGATGTTTGGGTTTGCTTGGGGCTGAGGGGGCTCTCAGAGAGGCAGGGCTTTCAGTGCTGAAACAAAAAAGTTCCAGAATCCAGCAGTAGTTAGTCACCCTACCTGTCCCTCACAGTGTGTATCCAAATCATCATCAGGTCCCGACAATTTTATCTCCAAAATATATCTTGGATTCATCTACCTCTCTCCATTCCTGTAGTCATTCTTTTAGCCCAAGCCACCAACCATCTTTCATGCTGACTGCTGCCATGGCTGCCCAATGGATCTGCTCAAATCTATTCAACCTGTTCTCTCCAGAGCATCCAGAATGATCTTTCAAAAATATTAAACAGATCACATTCTTCCTCTACTTTTAAGCTCCAATATGTTCCCATTGCAATTTGGGTAAAAATTTCAAATCCTGAACATGGTGTTCAAGGCCTGTATTGATTTGGCCAACCTCTCCAGTGCCATTTCCCCACTGTCTCCTTTGCTTGCTTCTGTGCAGGTCACACTGACCTTCTCTCAATTTTCCTAATTTTCCCAGTTCTTCCTGTTTTGGAAACTTCACACATATTTTTCACTGTGCCTGGAATACCCTTTGCTTCACTTTCTGCCTCCTTGTCTCCTACATTTCTCTTGAATTTTATCCTGTCACCTATTTATCTAAAGGATATCTATTTAAGAGACACATTTCCTAATTTCCCAGTTAATGTTAATTCTCCCCCCATGGTTTTTCTCATGACACTCTATGTTTTCATATCCCTTAACAAAATTTGTGATCATATACCTTTTTGTGTTCTTTTTTGTCTAAATATCTGTCTTCCCCCCTAGACAGTGCACACTGTGCATGACACAGTGCCTGGAATAGAAGAGACATTTGTTAAATAATTGTTGAGAGAATGGGTACATAGATGGTGGATGGTGTGATTTTATCATGCTTAAAGTACAAATTTGTGGACTTCTCTGGTGGCGCAGTGGTTAAGAATCCACCTGCCAATGCAGGGGACATGGGTTCAAGCCCTGGTCCGGGAAGATCCCACATTCCGTGGAGCAACTAAACCCGTGTGCTGCAACTACTGAGCCTGTGCTCTAGAGCCCGTGAGCCACAACTACTGAACCCACGTGCCACAACTACTGAAGCCTTCATGCCTGGAGCCTGTGCTCCACAACAAGAGAAGTCACCACAGTGAGAAGCCCATGCACTGCAACAAAGAGTAGCCCCCACTCGCTGCAACTAGAGAAAGCCCCCACACAGCAATGGAGACCCAAAGCAGCAAAAAGTAAATAAATTTTTTTTTAAAAAGTACAAATTTGTTTACTGGCAGACTTGCTGCTACTATAGATTATTAAAAATGATCTAAACAGAGAGGCTCCAAGCTCCAACAGTAAGTCCCCAGACCACTCAGTGATTTGGCCCCATCTGTACATGTAGGGAAGGAGAGAAAAAATAGAATAACAGGCACAGAGGACAATGAGATCTGAAGGTCCTCAGAGCTGAAGGATCAGGAGGATAAGCAGGTTATGAGGGAAAGGGGCTAATGCAGGGCACCAAATGGGAATTCTGTTCAGACTCTGCTTCAGAGAGATTTGTAGTCAAATATCTTTTTCTGGAAATTGTATACTCTACCTGTGGAAATGAAAAGTGAAACCAAATCCCTCTGAGAAAAGGTGGGGACATAAAGCTCCAATCCTCTGTAGTTTGGTGAGAAGTAAGACGTGAGATTATGAAGCTTTGGTAGGAGGAAAGCCCAGGAAGGAGCTTGAGGTACAAAAACAGCTATTACAATCACTACGCTATGGAACACAATGAAAAGGATGCTTTCATTGTGCTGTGCTGAAGTAGTCTGTGGAATCAGACCTCTTACAAGTAGTGTAACCTTGACCTGTAAAGATATTATGATGACACTCTACCTTATCATATGTAAAAATTGTTGTTAAATCTAGTGGTCATTTCTTTCTTTTTTTAAAAAAATTATTTATTTATTTTTGGTTGCGTTGTGTCTTCGTTGCTGCGCGCGAGCTTTCTCTAGTTGTGGCGAGCGGGGGCTACTCTTCGTTTCAATGCGCGGGCTTCTCATTGTGGTGGCTTCTCTTGTTAGGGAGCACGGGCTCTAGGCACGTGGGCTTCAGTAGTTGTGGCACGTGGACTCCAGTTGTGGCTCACAGGCTCAGAGCTCAGCCTCAGTAGTTGTGGCACACGGGCTTAGTTGCTCCGCGGCATGTGGGATCTTCCCGGACCGGGGCTCGAACCCATGTCCCCTGCACTGGCAGGCGGATTCTTAACCACTGCACCACCAGGGAAGTCCCTAGTGGTCATTTCTTAATTAGTATCTCCATTTATGAGTAGGATTTGGCTCTGTTCACCACGCTTCCGTCTTTAAAAAAAAAACTTGCTTAAATTTTTCTTTACTTAAAAAAGTAAATTACTAAATAACATGTACTCGTGGTAAAGAAAAAAATCTTGAAAAATGTTTTAACATAGAAAAGTTTAAAGTTTCTGATACTAGTTGTTTACAATTTGTATACATCCTTCAAGATATTTTAATTTTATATCAATCAGAGCCTTCCAGAATTTGCAAAAGGTTCATGTCATCTTCATTACCAGTATATAAAAAATAAAGAAATGCCAAATAAGGTTTGAAGATATTGAGATATGTTTAAGACCCTTCAGTTAACTCAAAAAAGAAACAAACATTTGTTTATATAATATATGTATAGATATACACATACATACATAATACTCCTTTGAAGACAACATGAAAAGTCTAAGTGTGGGGGCTTCATAAAATTGAGGTTAAAGCTAAATGGCCTTTACTGATATTAAATATCTACTCTCTCAGTCTATCATCTAAAACACACAAAAATACTATGCATGCTGTTCTGCAACTTGCCTTTAAAAAAAAAACTTAACAGTGGGAAAATATTTATTTGTAAGTTACTACATGTAGATATGTATTAGTCTTATTAATGAACACATACTGCTCTAACGTTTTGCTTTTCATAAGTTATTTAACTCAATATTACATTTGGTGGACATTGGATAGTTTTTAATAGTTTAACTAAAAAGTAGTGCTCCACTGTATATATATAATGTGTGTGTATACATAATTTTCACACTAGCGTTGGCATTTCTCCAGCATAATTCTCTGCTAGTAGGTTGACTATTGGGTTTCAGGAAGGGAGGAAGGGAGGGAGGGAGGGAGGGAGGGAGGAAGGAAGGAAGGAAGGAAGGGAGGGAGGGAGGGAGGGAGGAAGGAAGAAGGAAGGAAGGGAGGGAGGAAGGGAGGGAAAGAAGAAAGGAAAGATATGAACTTCGTAAATTTTAATAGTTCTTATGCAATTGTCCTTCAGTCTGATTGGGCCGATTTACGCTTGCATGGACAGTATTTCAGAAATCTAAAGTGGGAGTAGGGGAACGAGAATGATATATTATTGCTTTAAATGGTACATCCTTACATGAGTTAGGTGGAGCATCCTCAGGTACATATATTAACCATTTGGTTTCCTTTTGTGAATTGACCATAAGTGTTTTGGGGTTTTTTGTTTGTTTGTTTTGCCGCGCCAGGCTTGCAGGATGGGACCCTGGCCATGGCAGTGAAAGCGCTGAGTACTAACCACTGGACAGCCACGGAATTCCGACCATACATGGGTTTGTTTGTTTTGTTTTTCCCCCCTACTGGGTTTTCTTTTCGTGTTGAATACAATTTCATGTAATTAATTATTAGTGTATTATTTATTTTGTTAGTAATAAAAACAACTACCATAATATCAAATGATTTACACAGCAATTACTATTTGCAAGACAATTCTTTTTTGAATTTTATTTTATTTAGTTTTTTATACAGCAGGTTCTTATTAGTCATCCATTTTATACACATCACTGTATACATGTCAATCCCAATCTCCCAGTTCATCACACCCCCCCGCCCCGCCCCCGCCGCTTTCCCCCCTTGGTGTCCATACATTTCTTCTCTACATCTCTGTCTCTATTTCTGCCCTGCAGACCGGTTCATCTGTACCATTTTTCTAGGTTCCACATATATGCGTTAATATACGATATTTGTTTTTCTCTTTCTGACTTACTTCACTCTGTATGACAGTCTCTAGATCCATCCACGTGCAAGACAATTTTCTAAGCATTTCACTGATGTTAACTAATTTAATACTCATCGTAACCTTTATGGTTTTTTTAAAAGTAGGATTATTAATCCAAAGGTTTAATTAATTGAATATATCCTTTCTAGGAGCCTTAATTCTAAGGCTTAGATTTGACATTAAATCTGTTAACAATAGTGATCGTTTGTTTACACGGACACTGGTGTATTAAGACCAAGACAAATACATTCCCTGTCCTCTTGCTGTAGCGAGAGTGGTCTAAGTCAAACCTCACCGAAGCTCTTAGTTAACAGCAGAAATCCAGCCCCACCCGAGTCTTCCCCTAGGAACAGTTCTGAAGTCACTGGTGTGAAATGAGCTTGCCTTTGAGTCTCTGAAAAGTAAGTGTGAGTGGTAGCGGATGACTCAAAGTGTAACAATACTCAAAGGAACAAGTATTGTTTCATTCAGTATTGCGGATGAAGTACCTCTAAAGGTTTCGTGCTGATCGAAGATATTTTGAAATTCGGTGAACTGGGGTGAGAGAGAAGAGTCCCTCCCAACAAAACTGAGAACAGAGCTAAGAGATTTCGTAGGGAGGAAAAAGGCAACAACATTTTTGTAGAAAAGAACAATTCAACCTCCAAAATTCTGCACTAAATATTTAAAAGTACACAAACTCTCACAAGTGGAAGAGGTTTTTTGCTTTTGTTTTTGTTTTTTTTGCCACGCCGTGCGGCTTGTGGGATCTTATTTCCCCCACCAGGGATCGAACCTGGGCCCCCGGGATTCTTGATGGTCACTTTATCACAGAGGTTGTCAGAGCTGCAGGGGACGTTAGGGGTTACTCAGTCCGGCCTCCCTAGTGGGGCTTAGGAAAGAGCCACAACCAGGAACTGCACCCTGCCTCCTGCATCAGGGATTACCCACCTCACCGGCCCTTCCCAGAGTTAATAGTAGTCAAACTAAGCCGCTCTTGCGCTATGATACAAGTATCTTCCCACTGGGGCTCTTTCTCTTGTCTACTTTTTTCCAAAACACGTTCTCATGCGTTGCTGATTTTTCATAGACTGATCAATACCAAGTCCTAAAGTGGATAACAAAAGACAAATGAGGGCGTCTCCAGGCTGGCGGGCGCAAATGGAAAGGAATCGCAGAGCCGGGACTCTTGTACCGCTCAGAAAACGGGAATCCCGGGATTTCTGATCAGGTGGTGGGGAAATCAGTCCCTCGAATGCGGAATGCAGCGGCGGAGGGACCCTGTGAACGTCCGGGTGTGTGTCTCCCCGGCACGCAGAGCTGAGTCGGCCAGCCAGGGTTGGCTTGCGTCCAACAATGTGTGTCAGGCCTAGTTCCACCTGTTATCAGGTGTTTGCCAAGTAAATTCACCACTCCAAGTGTTGTGCATCAGTTTTGTGGTGGTTGTGACATTTACTCTGACACCTGACTCACACTGTGGTTATGACGATTAATCCAGGAAAAGAGCGATCAGATGCATTGCTATAAAACGCCTGGAAGTACTGCAGGGAGAAGTTGAATAAAAGGGACTTGCATGTGACGAGGTGGCCGAGTGGTTAAGGCGATGGACTGCTAATCCATTGTGCTCTGCACGCGTGGGTTCGAATCCCATCCTCGTCGGTTTGCTGTGCCTAAGAAGAGTGAATGTTCCTTTTTGGTGAGTTAATTCTTTACTCATCACTCACTTGAGTAATTCCTTCTAATCCCCCCTATTCTCTACTTCCTCAGTAGCATTTTCCTGGCTGTGAACTTTGTTAACTGATATGCTTGATTCATGTTTCATTCTCCCACAAAATGTTCATTCCATTACAAGTTTTGCTTAGCAGGGATTCCCCATTGAGGAAATAATTGAAGAATTAATTGAGGACCACGGAAAAACCTAATAAATTTAGAGGAGCTGATAAAATTGTCTATAGAGTAATGTACACAAAATTATGGGTTATTTAAGGCATTATCGGGCTGATTTTATCTCTATGCAATTTTTGTCTATTATCTTTTAACTTTAAAAGGAACCATTATTGTCTAGGTATCCCAGTCTTTGACAAGGAAGAGTATGTATCTCTTAGAGATATGACAAAACTAAAAAGTACACGCTATACAACATTCTCAGTTAGGGCTAAATATTTCTTCCTGAGAAAAGGTAATAAAAATATAGGACTCCCCTGGTGGTCCAGCGGTTAAGACTGCACTTCCCCTGCAGGGGGCAGGGGTTTGATCCCTGATCAGGGAAGTAAGATCCTGTCCGCATGCCGCGTGCGATGCACACCCCCGCCCCCCCAAAAATGTTAGTAACGTGTAGTTTCTACATGTGACTTCCATATTAGACCTTGGGAGGAAAAAAAAGAATAATGTATTTCTTCATTTTTTAATTTATTTATTGCCATTCTGGAGTAAGTACTACATTCACATGATTCAAAAACTATAAAAATCTATACACCAAAGTTTTGTCACCAATACTGGCCTTCATGTGTCATTCCAGAAAAAAAGAATGCACGTATAATATTAAGCTCTCCAAGATATATTAATTTTTAATTGAAGTATAGTTGATTTACAATATTGTGTTAATTTCTGCTGTACAGCAAAGTGATTCAGATATATATATATATATATATATATATATATACACACACACACACACACACACATTCTTTTTATATATATGTTCTTTTCCATCGTGGTTTATCACGGGATTTGAATATAGCTCCCTGTGCTATACAGTAGGACCTTGTTGTCATCCATTCTATATATAATAGTTTGCATCTGTTAACCCCAAACTCCCAATCTTTCCCTCCCGAACCACCCCTCCCCTTGGCAACCACAAGTCTGTTCTCTATGTCTGTGAGCCCATTTCTGCTTCATAGATAAGTTCATTTGTGTCATATTTTAGATTCCACATATAGGTGATATCATATGGTATTTGTCTTTATCTTTCTGACTTACTTCACTTTGTATGATAATCTCTAGTTCCATCCATGTTGCTGCAAATGGCATTATTTCATTCTTTTTTAATGGCTGAGCAATATTCATTGTGTATATGTACCACATCTTCTTTATCTATTCATCTGTCGATGGACATTTAGGTTGTTTCCATGTCTTGGCTATTGTGAATAGTGCTGCTTTGAACACAGGGGTACATGAAACCAAGATATATTGTTAAATGAAAAAGAGCATAGTGCAAGACAATGTGTATAATGCTACTTATAAAAAAAAAGGTAAATATATCTATATCTGAATATATACAACATTTTGCATATGTGTGTCTATAGCTATTATATAAATGTCTAGAAGGAGATAAGCTGTGTTCTAGGGTGTATTCATTTGTAAGATGTTGCCACATTTCCTCCATAGAGATTGTACTGATTTGCACCCCCAACCGAATAAGTGGAAAGGAGACCAGACCACACCTGCTTCTGCAGCCCTGTGAGAGGGATTATTTCAACTAGCATTGTCACAAATCATCTAAATGGAAGCACAAGCACCCACAGTGGAAGGAAATAGGAATCCTGATTTCTCATAAGCTTGGTGACTTTGGTTTATTACAGACTTTCTGGATAATCAGTGGCAGTTTATAGACTGGACTGATTAAAAATTCAAGATTTAGTGGATTTGGGATATTGGTGAGATTGAGCTGCTGTGTGGTTTTAAGGTAGAACTCATTTGATTGTTTTATTAGAATGAAAATTTTAAATGTCTAAATCACAGATCTGAAATTAGATCACTGGATTTGAAGCATTAGATCATATGCAACTGATGAGATTACTCTAGTTCAGTCGTTCTCTAAAGTGCAGTTCCTCCCAAGCAACAGCATTATCATCACATGGAAACTTGTTAGAAGTACAAACTCCAGGGCTGGGACCCAACAATTTGTGCTTGAACAAGCTCTTAGGATAATCCTGATTTATGCTAAAGTTTGAAACTCTAGTTTTGTTTTGTTTTATTTCAAAACATGGTTAACCTAGTTTCTGTCCATCTTGGTGATATCTTTTCTCCCCAGGATGCACATTTCTCCCATCATTCCAACATCAACATGAGTGTCTATCTTGATTTTTCCCTGCTCTGCCAGGATTAATCGTTCTAACAACCCCTACTCTGCCCACAGAGCTAGGACCCACAGAGCAAGCTAATGTGGTGTAAAGACACCAGCCAAAGATCACCAGAACCAAACCTGACAAAATCAGTGTAATGAATTAATGCAGCAACAGGATACTCCAAGGTAATTGGGAAATACCTCTCAACAAGATAAATGAGAGAAACCTCTTTTATCAACAATTGAGTTACTTTAGACGACTCTGAAGAGACTCTAAGGGGAGCGGGTCTGGGTTGGTGGCTATTTCTGAGGCGGGATTAGAAGAAGCGCGGATTAGCTAGGGATTGGGTATGGTCATGAAGAGAGGGCTGTTATCCCAGTAATAGGTGGACATAGCCGACCGGGTCTGGGGCGTCGTAAGAAGGGTGTTATCACTCAAAGTGGGGGCCGTAGTGGCATTTTACAGCTGCTGCATGATCTTGGGGAAAACATTGTTTCCTGTTTACTTTGCAGCTGGCATTACCTGAATCTGTCCTCCCAGCCCAATAACAGCAGCTTCACTTTTTTCTTTTTCAATTGAAGTAGATTTTCTTCCTTTTAATCTAGACAAGGTTCCTGAGCCTCGGCTTCAAGGAACTGCTCCCCGGTTGCTTCGACTTTGGTTGTTCAGGAGACTTTGGAGAGGAAGGTGGCCGAGGTTTCCTCCTTTTCACCCCAATCCAAGGGGCCTAAGAGACGAGGCGCGGGAGAACGGCCCGCAGAGGGAACTTACGCTCTCGCATCCTCTGCCTGCTGCTGGGTTTTGAGGCCTTTCCAGGCTAGGGTTGGGGTCGTGGTGGGTGGTGAGGAAGGTAGAACAGAAGGGCGACTCGCGTGAATTATCCCGGCGAGTTGCGAGGTCTCCTCCCGCGGACGCCCAGCAGCGAAGAAAGCGCCCCCCGCTGGAGGTCGGCGGTAGGGTTGCCGGGTAAAACAGAACTCCCAGTTAATTTTAATTTCAGATAAAGAACGAACAATTTTTACATACAAATGTGGCAAACCTAGTTGGTGGCTGCGCGTCCGTGAGCGGCCTTCAGGGCAGGGCTGGCGGCAGGGAGGGTTCCCTTCCTCGACAATTCAGAGGCCAGAGGGCGTCTCCATATCAGGAAATGTCACTCTTCCGCCCTTTCCACCTGCTCCGAGGGTTTGTAAACTTCCAAGAGAAAATGCCCATTTCTGACCTCTCCCGGGCTCAGCCCACTTGGGAATCTCAGAAAGAGGCATTAAATGATGGCTTGAGAACTCCTTCGCTTTGAAATATAACTCTCGCTCCTTGAAGCTGAATGAATATATCATTACGTCGGAAAGGAGTGTTACTCAAAAAAAGGGGAGAAATGAGCTCCTTCAAGTCACTTACCCGAGAGGCAAATGCAAAACTAGACCCAAACGTCGCATCGAGATATGAACTCCGATCATCAGATTCAAAGCCCATAATGCTAACCGTCACACAGCAGGACAGTTACCTGGCGGTGTTTACGGTGATATTTAAGTGAAATGAACTAGCGGCCTCGGCTGCGGTGGAACGGGCGGCTCCTGAGCTCCCACTGCCCCAGCGGAATCCCCCGACCTCCGCCTTCCGCTCTCTCAGTCCGCTTTTTTGCTCCAAGTCCAATTCTTTCGTTTCTTCATTCTCTTGCATCTCCAGTTCCCGCGAGTCTTCAAATAACCTGGCTGGAAGAGCGAGCCTGTCGAAATGGTGTGTTATGCGGCGATGCGGTGCCCCGTCCCGCTCCAGTTTCAATCCTGAGGTTCGCTGTTCTCTTTGGGGTGAGCTCCTGAAACGCTGTCGGTCGCCGGGCACAGCCCGTGGTGGCCGGAATGTTCGTAACCGCAAATGCAGGTAAAACTAAAAGATACTACCCTAATCAACGCTATGCAGAATAGTTTTAAGAACCTGGTTGCAATGTATATGTATTTCTAGAAAATATAATATACCGAAACAACCTTAGAAGAAACAGAAAATCCGAGCAGACCAGTTACAATTGAAGACATAAAGTTGTCAACAAACTACCCCCGAAAAAATATCAGACATAAGTTTCACAGGTGAATTTTAATAAACTAGTTACAGAACAGATAATTCCAATGCATTTAAAACTGTTCCAGAGTATAGATAAAGAAGAGAATTTTCGGTCTTGGAAGGCGGTGGGGGGGGGGGCGGAGAACAATCCAAATAATGATCTTGAAACCAAAACTGATTACCAAAAAGAAAACCACATATTCTTATTCTTATTTATGCTTAATCCTAAATAAAATAGGAGCAGAATCCAGCAGCACGTTAGAGTAAATCATGTACTATGGCAAAGTGGAGATGAGCATGAACATTGTTTAAAATTTTCAGAGCTTTAAACACAATTCACCATATTAGCATATCTAAGGAGAAACAGCATATATGCATTTAATACATGTGGTGATGGCATTTTATTATGTTAACATCCATTTTGATATATTAAAATTTTTAAATAAAAAGGATAGTTCCTTACTTAACGTGATAAACATATCTAACTAACATCAACATCATCCTGCTTTTCAGAGGAAACATTTTATGCCTTCTCTTTGAAGCTAGCTAGCAACATGTTAGAAAAATGTCCATTCTCACTACTATTATTTTATATTGTTCTGGAGGAACTAGACAATGCATTTAACAAGAGAAATAAATGAATTTGAAAGAAAGAGTTAAAATTATATGAAGGTATCCAAGGATTTGATAATAAAATTAAATATATTTATAAAAATAGACAAGAGAAATCAATTGCCTTCACACACACACACACAACACGAAAGACCCCCATTTACAATAGCAACAAAAGAGATAAAACGTTGAGAAATAAATTTTCTTCAGTTTTCTTTATTCATTTGTTTTTTTTAAGATTCCACATATAAGTGATAATATTATAAATATAAATATAATATAATATTCCATTGTGTATATATACCACATCTTCTTTATCCATTCATCTGTTGATTGACACTTAGATTGCTTTCACATCGTGGCTATTATAAATAGTGCTGCTATGAACATTGGTGTGCATGTATATTTTTGAATTAGTGTTTTCATTTTCTCTGGACACATACCCAGGAATGGAATTCCTAGATCATATGGCAGTTCTATTTTTAATTTTTTGAGGAACCTCCATACTGTTTTTCATAGTGGCTGCACCAATGCACATTCCCACCAACAGTGTATGAGGGTTCCCCTTTCTCCACATCCTCTCTAACATTTGTTATTTACAGACTTTTTGATGATAGCCATTCTGACAGGTGTGAGGTGATATTTCATTGTGGTTTTGATTTGCATTTCTCTGATGATTAGAGGTGTTGAGCATATTTTCATGTGCCTGTTGGCTATCTGTATGTCTTCTTTGGAAAAATGTCTTCTGGTCTTCTGCTCATTTTTTAATCAGGTTGTTTGTTTGTTTGTTTGTTGATATTGAGTTGTATGAGCTGTTTATGTACTTTGGGTATTAACCCATTATCAGTCATATCATTTGCAAATGCTTTCTCTCATTCAGTAGGTTGTCTTTTCGTTTTGTTGAGAAATAAATTTAAGAGCAAATTACAAGATCAATAGTAAGAAAACTTTAAATATTGTTGACTGAATCAAGATATGGAGAGGAAGGCATATCAATTTTCTCTACATGTTAGTCTAGGTGTTTAATATAATACCAATAAAAATTAACATAGAATTTCATTTTCAGATTGGATAAACAGCTTCTAAAGTTTATGTGAAAAGTAAACAAGCATTGGTAGTCAGGAAAATTCAGAAAAGAATAACAAAGAAGACACAGGCCTTTTGGGTTTTAAAACATATTACAAGCTATAATGAATAAAACATTGTAGTATGAACAGGATAGAAAAATCCAAGAGTAGGCACAAATATTTAAGAATTTGATAAAAATTGCATTTCAAGTCAGTGGAGAAAAGATAGATCATTCAGTAAATGGTACTGGGACATCTGGGTAGACTTCTAAAAAAAATTAAGTGTAATCCACACCTCACAGTTTACAACTGAATCGTTTCTACATGGTTCAAAAATTTTAAAAGGAAAAAAATAAAACCATAAAATTCCTAGAAGAAACAACATGAAAATTTTCCTTTATAGTCTTGGCACAAGGGAGGCCTTTCTTGAAATCACAGGAAACATAAAGGATTAGTAAATTTACTTAAAAATTTTAAATTTCTGTGTAACTAAAATGAACATAAACTAGAGTGGAAAAATTCCAAATTACCACAACGGGCTTATTTCCCTAATATAAAATGATCATGCAAATCAGTGTAAAGACCGTCACAAAAGGAAAAAGGGAAAGGGTATGAACACAAACTTCACAGAAAGAAAATGTACATGAATATTAATTTATTCAATTTTGTTCATATTTAAAGAAATGCTAATTAATACTACAATAATATACCATTTTTCTTCTTTTGGCAAAGATCAAAAAGTTTGATGAAGATTGGGGTGGTATCACTTTCAGATATTATTAGAGAGCTGCAAATTTTCATAACTATTAATACTTTTGAGGGCAATTTAGTAGTCTATATACACAAGTGCATATATTCTTTGACTTAGAAATTCTACGTCTAGGAATTTACCCTAGAGATATACTCATACATGGGTAAGATGATGTATGTATGAAACTATTTAATCTAGTACAGTTTATAAATAGAAAATAATTGTAAATGATGTAATTGTTCATCCATAGAGGACTGCCTAAAAAAAAAAAAAAAATCTACATAATGAAATATTATACAACTGTCAAAAATAAAGAGGTAAATCTATGTCTATGGCTATGGGAAAAACTCCAAGATATATTGTTAAATCAAATAAGCAAAATGGAGAGCTGTATGCATAATATTCTACTATTTGTATAAAATAATGGAGATAAATTATAAATAAATATTTGCCTCTATATGTATAAAATATTTCTGAAAACCTACAGAAGAAATCAAAGGTTTTGGCTGTTTCTAGGGGATGAAATTAGATGACGGGGGGTAGGAGTAGGATGGAAATTTTTATTAAATAGTTCTTAAATTTGAAAATGTTTAAATAGACGGGGAGGGGGGAGGAGAGGGAGAGAGGGAGACTAGTACATATCCAGGATCCCTTATTCACAGTTCCAAAATCTATAAAATTCTGAAAACTTTTTCCCCCCATGAATTTGGCACTAAAACTCATCTGAGGTAAATCTCGAAGTGAACTGAACTCGGATTTTTTTTTTAATAGTCTTAAAAACTCTGAATTCTGAAACACAGTTACTCCCAAAGGTTTATGTGTAACGAACACCATATACTCACCTACATTTATAAGTATTCATTTTGCCATATTTGCACTCTCTCTCACATACTCTCTGGCTGAAGTATTTGATAGCAAATTATAGACATCATGATATACCACCCTTGAACACTTCAGTTCCCATCTCTAAAAAATAAGGATATTTTCCGGGACTTCCCTGGTGGTCCAATGGTTAAGACTCTGTGCTCTCAATGCAGGGGGCACAGGTTGAATCCCTGGTTGGGGAAATAAGACCCCACATGCCACACAGTGCAGAAAAAAAAAAATCTTAAAAAATAAGGACATTTTCCTACAGAACTGCAATACCATTGTCAAGCTCAACAGAAGAGAAAAGTCAAACGGAGATGTTTCAATGTATTCCCTTTTGTACTTTTTGTATTTTGAATCTGTGGCTCTATAACTTATTCAATAGATAATACAATTTTAAATTAGAAACAAATTGGATGAGACCTTTAATACATAAAAATGACCAGAAAGCTTGGGATCTGTCAAGCCATCATTAAAGGACAGGAAAGGATTCACAAGTACCCAATTAATAATAGAGATTGAGAGAAAAATCATTTCACTTTAATGTCCAACTAATTTGGGGCTGGTGTGTATAGAGCTTTCATCAAGTCAGTACTGACAGAAGCATGGTAGGCACAGAAAGCCAACCCAAATCCAACACAAGTGTCTATTGCTTTGAAGTAAGATTTTGTTCTCTCTGTCATAGAGAGTCCAATGTAATCAACTTGCCATTAGGTGACTGGCTGTTCCCACTGGGATATTACACCATATCTAGTGTTTCGGATTTGTTGTGGTTCAACAGTGGTGCTGTCTTGATTAGCTTTAGTGAAAGAAAGCCTTTTTTTCTTTTTTTGAGAGTATGCACATCCTTTATCATGGTAGTCATGGTCACCATGTTCAAAAGTTCCTTGATCAAACACTGAGCTGAAAAAACAGTTGCTGACATCCATAGGGCAGATCAGCGTACCCGCTTGCTTACTGAAACCTCTTACATGGTGGGTTAGTGAAGATTTGTATGGGACACAAATAGTTTTACACTTGAATCTCACAACATACCAGCTAGTTCCCTCAATCTCTGTGTTACCAATCCTCCAAAACATTTCCTCCTCCTTCCCCTCCTCCTTCTTCTTTTCTTGAACTTACGACATAACACACAGAAGAGTCAGTATCCCAATATGCCTGTTTCCAGATTCAGGTGACCCTCAATCTTTTTAGTAAGCCATGTAGTCAGCATTTATTCTTGTCTCTGAGCTAATGGCATTTTAAATATTTTGAGTAGAAAGTCCCAATTCTAAGTTAAAAATAATCCCTTCTGTACCAAGACACTCATCAAGGTACTGCTATAGGGGAATCTTCCTCCAAACAGACAAGTGGGAGCCAGTCTTTCTCTGGACCACAAGGAACTCCAATGTGCTGTCCACTTGACCCTAGAGTCTAACCGGCCTGAGTCCTATAGTTGACCTACTTAACAAGCACACATAAGCCAGTTAAGGAGCCTAATTAACTGTTAGTGAGATATTTGAGAGCATGAAAACTGTGTTTACTTGTCACAGATAGGCATCAAAAATGGAAAAGAATAACACATTTAAAGCCCAAGAGAAGTTGAGCATTTACTCCCATTTTATAGTTTTTAGGAAAGTTGTACTGAGGGCTTTGCAAGTGAGGTATGCTGGAGAAAGTGATCAGGATTGGGGACAAGTTTTCTTCATGCTGGTGCTCTTAATACACAGTTATTGGATATTTGGAAGAAGCTGAAGTAAAGGATGAAGCTTGAGCTTATTTAATGACCTCAGATGGCTAGGTTGCGTCAAACAACTAAAGAAATTTACACAGCTACAGTTTTGGAGTTAAAATGCATCATGGGGGCTTCCCTGGTGGCGCAGTGGTTGAGGGTCTGCCTGCCGATGCAGGGGACACGGGCTCGTGTCCCGAGCAATGGCCGCTGAGCCTGCGCATCCGGAGCCTGTGCTCCGCAACGGGAGAGGCCACAACAGTGAGAGGCCCGCGTACCGCAAAAAAAAAAAAAAAAAAAAAAAAAAAGCATCATGGAAACCCCATTAACATACAAGATGCTTTTTTATTACTGTGATAAAATAAATAAACAACGAGGTTCCATTAAAACAAAGCAAAACATAGTTTAATCTATGAATTACCACCATTCTGTTTGGCATAACAAAATTAATGAATGACAAACAGTACTTATAATTATGCTCTTTGGTACTAATAAAGGTAATTTAATAGGTTTTGGACTGATTTTATATTACTACTAAGAATCCAGACAACTTTGTAGCAAACAAACATATAAAACCAAAACAAACAAAAAAACAAAAAAAAGGAAGGAAGGAGGGAAGAAAAGTAGGAAGGAAAGAAGACCTCTATCAATATGTAGGGGCCTGGTCAAATAAATTGCCAGGCATGTACTTGATGTACTATTATTATACAGCCACTAAATGCCTGACTGATGAAGATGTCTGGGATACATGACGTGAAAACGTTAAAATAAGTGATGGGGGAAAAGCTAAATGTAAAATAGCTCAATGCCTGTCTATCCATCTATCTATCTAACGTGTGTGAGAGAGAGACAGAGATGAGAATTATACATGCAAATTCCAAGCTAACGGTGACAGCGGTTATCTCAGGGAGCTGAGGCTTAGGAGGGACAGGATGGGATTTCACCTTTTACTTTATTAATTTTGGCATTGTCTGAGCCTTTTAAAAAGTCATAGGTAATGTATTAATTTTTTAAATGTGTTAAAAATAAGCATTTTCAATAATTAACGGTTTGTGCTTCATCTGTGTTTTCAGTTTAAAACCTATCTGGGGCCCACACACGTAACGAATTTTGATTATGTGATTCACAGTTGAAATCGAACCGGACGCCCAGGAAATTGGCGGCTGGTTCCAGGTGAGGCACGCGTAGGAGGTAGGAAACGAGACACTGAATCCTAGACCGGCCGGAAGTGCCCGTGCGCGGTGGGCCCCGCGGCGGGCTGGTGTCTTTCCCGCAGGGCCATTGTTCCCGGCGCGCTCCTCCCAGCGTCGGGGCGGGAGCTCCCAACCACCTCACCTTTTCCAGGTCCGGCGAGTCGGCCCGGGAACCGGGGTTGGGTGGGTGTGGCTGAGAAAGGGGTGTGGAAAGTGAGCCTCGGCCCCGGGGAGGGCGGAGTTGGGGGAGGGGGCAGTGGTCGTGCCCCGCGATCCTGGAGCCGATCCGTCACCCGGGCTGGGGGGATGTTACGCGGGAGAGGTCTCGGGGCGGGTCACTGCGGTGAATAACGGCAGCAGGATTAGGACTCAGGGCAGGAAACGCCTGGAGTCTGGGGAAATACCCTCGGGGACAAGGAAGTTAAGGACAAATTTGTAAAGACTTTTTGCAGCCTTCCTCGTGGGGAGCCAGTGTCTATACACTCTCACTCTTTGGTTCTAAAAGCAGATGAAGGGGCGTTGAATGGACTGCTTGTCAAGTGCAGAATGTGACATTTTCCGATTCCCTTTCCCTTAGTTCATTGATTCTCAAACCTTGGAGTGCGTACAAATCCTTGGGGAGCCTAGAAATTAAAGGTACATAATAAGGGCTCCCTGCTCTTCCCCTCCCACCCCTAAGCCCCGGATTCCGATTCCCTAGCTGTCTGCCACAGGGCCTGTCAAGCTGGAATTCAGCTTCTGGTCTGCACTCCTGACATTTTGGAGACACTCAGTCCTCCTGGGTCTCAGGCACTGCCTGGATATGAGCACACTTTTCTCTTGGGCTTCTGTGGACTCTTAGGACTGTCCGCACAAAGAATTTGGCCTTAAGAAACTTACTTAACTTCCCCTGGCTCCCATTTCTTATCTAGTGAAATAGTGATTGTAATCAAACCTCAGAGGGTAATTGTGAGGGTTAAATGTGGTCTTGTATCTGAAAGCATGTTGTAGACTGTTGTACAGTGTTGGCTCTTACTCTTAGGAAGCAGCAGAGCAGTGTGGAAAGCTCACAAGACTTGCAGTCGACCTAAGCTTTCCTTTCTGTAAATTTAGTAAAAATGAAACCAGCCTTAATGGTTGTTTTGAAGATTAATTTTAAAAACTCAAGTAAAGATTTCAATAAAAGTTATTTATTTAGTCAAAGACAAGAACAACAGGGACTTCCCTGGTGGTCCAGTGGGTAAGACTCCGTGCTCCCAATGCCAGGGGCCCGGGTTCTATCCCTGGTCAGGGAACTAGATCCCGCCCCCCCCCAACTAAATGATCCCCCGTGCCGCAAATAAGACCCGGCGCAGCCAAATAATTAAATTAAAAAAATTATTTTTAAAGGCAAGAGCAATATTTCCATTTATTCTTTCTCTAATTTGATTTTTATACAGTGAGTCTGAACTTTTTAACCATTCTGAGTGATCTGTATGGCCCTTAATTCCTCCATGAACTCGTATGGTATTATTGCTATTTCTTTTTCACATTAAAAAACTGAGATTGAAGCAAGATAAATTGGCACAAGGTCGAACAATTAGTAAAAGTTAGAACTGGAATAAAACCTAGGTCTGGGTAACTTGAAAACCTATGCTTTTTGTACATTATGACCTTATATTTTCCACTATTCTCATCTTTGGTTACCAAGTCGCTTTACTTTCAGTGAAGAGCTTTAGGTGTACGACAGTTGCTTATATTATCAGTTTTTTATCATTAACTATTGCCATTTTTCTACCTAAACAATGATTTTTACTGCTTAGGAGGGAACTTCCAAAGGTGTTTCTAAAACATAGCTCCAGCTAGAGGGTGCCTTTTAAGCTGTTCAAGACCAAAATGAATACAGACTCCAAGGAGGTTATATCCCTGGATGTTCAAGCTCATGATGTTTGGGAAGAACTGACCGTGAAGGCAGAGGCAGAAAGTCACCTCCAAATGCAGGAATCCGGACTGAAACGCAGTAATCCACTGGCAAGGGAGATCTTCCGAAGGCGCTTTCGACAGCTCTGCTACCAGGAGACCCCTGGACCAAGGGAGGCTCTCACCCGACTCCGGGATCTTTGCTACCAGTGGTTGAGGCCGCATGTGAGCACGAAGGAGCAGATTCTGGACCTGCTGGTGCTGGAGCAGTTCCTGTGTATCCTGCCCAAGGAGGTGCAGGGCTGGGTGCAGGAACACTGTCCAGAGAGTGGGGAAGAGGCAGTGATTCTGCTGGAGGATCTGGAGAGAGAGCTCGATGAACCACAACATGAGGTAGGAAGGGAGATTCGCCAGGGAAAGAGTATATGTAGGTCACCAAGGACCTTTGTGTCCTCTGCTTTGTATCCTCTTGACTTTGCTGATTAAATAAGACTCAGCTTTCTGCTTCTCTCTGGGAAATGTTTCTTTAGACAATTAATTTCTTCAGAAGCCACATCTTGTCTCTTTATTTCTAGATGGTAGCCTACAGACACCGACGAGAAGTCCTCTCTAAAGAGACAGTGTCTCTAGGAGAGCAGATGTCACTGGGCCTTCAGTCCCAGCCTAAGGAGCCCCAGCTCACATGTGACCCTGCTCAGGAGCCCCACCGTATCGGAAAGACAGGTGAGGGACAGGATTTATCTGGTGTTGAATATATCCCACCTGTTCAAGTACAAACCAACAAAAAACCAGAGCTGGGAAACCAGGGGGTCAGAAGACGCTTTACCAGCAATGTTCAGTGCTTCTGAGTGCCTAGTGTGCTTGTCTTTGTCCCGATCCTCTGCATGCAGTCTTCCCCTGGGTACCATCCCGGAAGCTCTCTTGTCTGCTGGCACATGGTACATTAGGAAGACTTTTAGGAATCACTGTGGAGCACAACTTTAGAGAATGGGCTTCAAGGTTTGACAGACAGGTTCATATCATGGCTTTGCCTCTTGGAAGCTGCTTGTACCTGGGCAGGTTACTTAACTGATTGATCAAGGTTTTTTCCTCTGCAAAATGGGGTTAATAATAGTATTGTCTTAGTCTGCTCAGGCTGCTGTAACAGAATATCACAGACTGGGTGGCTTAAACAACAGAAGTTTTTTTTCTCATAGTTCTGGAGGCTAGAAATTGAAGATCAGAGTTGGTTTCTGGTGAGACCTGTCTTCCTGGATTGTAGAGAGCGGCCTTCTTGCTGTGTCCTCACATGGGCATTCCTCTCTGCATGTGCCTGTGGAGAGAGGGGGAGAGAGACAGAGTCAGAGAGCGCTCTGGTAGTTCTTCCTCTTCTTCTAAGAACATCAGTCCTATTGGATTATGGCCCCACCTTTAATTACCTTAATTATCTCCCTAAAGACCTTGTCTCCAAAAACAGGGCTTCAGGGCTTCCCTGGTGGTGCAGTGGTTAAGAATCCGTCTGCCAGTGCAGGAGACACGGGTTCGAGCCCTGGTCTGGGAAGATCCCACATGCCGCGGAGCAACTAAGCCCGTGTGCCACAACTACTGAGCCTGCACTCTAGAGCCCGTGAGCCACAACTACTGAGCCCACGCTCCTAGAGCCCGTGCTCCGCAACAAGAGAAGCCACCGCAATGAGGAGCCCGCGCACCGCAACGAAGAGTAGCCTCCGCTCGCCGCAACTAGAGAAAGCCGGCACGCAGCAACGAAGACCCAACGCAGCCAAAATTAAACAAATAAATAAACAAAAACAGGGCTTCAACGTATGAATTTGCAGTGGGGATAACACAGTTCAGTCTATAACAAAAATGTACCTCAGAAGGTTGTTGTGAGCGTTGAATACAAACCATTTGTGAAAAACACTTGGCACGCATTATGCTTAATATGTAGCAACTGTTCTTATCAGAAACTACCAGTGCCGCCCTTGTCAATTTGGGTTTACATCTGCAGCCAGCAGATATGAGATATGCTTAGTAGGCGGCAAACTGGATGAGAAAATCCAGTGGAATAGACTTTGCCATCTCCTTGTATGCAATCTCCTTAGTGGTGTCAGTACTGGGCACCAGTGGGTATAGTAGTGGGCACTTGGGGCTGAGTCGGCTGCCTTCCCATTCTAGCTCTCCCTGCAGCATTTGGCTCCAAATTCTGTCTAATTTCCCACACATAACATCACAGCCTCTTTCTGACTTCTTGTTACCCTTCTGGTAACCCATCTACAGCAGAGGTTTCCTGTTTTCATTTTCAGATTACCTCCATATGTATCCAAGTCACAGCTTTTCTTGCTGCTCTGCCTCCTGCTTCTATTCATTTCATTTATCCTACCAACCATACAGTTATCATGGATTTTGGAACACATCTCTTGATTTAAATTAAAATTATATTTGATGAGTAAATTCTGTGCACACTGCAGACCTTCCTCTGACTCCCATGACTTCATCTTATTAAAATTCTTTCTGGTTTCATTTTCCCCCTTTATGAGCATCTTTCCAGTCAGTTCCTTTGCTACTTTCTTCCTCCTCTCCCCATGAACTTGGATTTTTCATTTTCCATTTATTTTCTCCTTTCTTCTACTTTCCAAACTGCACCTAGAACCCTTCTTCCAGGGTACATCTGAGTAAGTCTATTCCCCCATCCATCCATCTAGTCATTCATTCATTCAACAAATATTTATTAAGCATCTACAGTGGCTACGGGGGAGTATCCAGAGGGCATCTACAGATCAGAGAATTCTCCCTATAGGACTATCAATGCAGGTCTGTGTTATACATTTAGGACAAGCTTATTTTGTAAAGCAACATAGTGTTTGGGATTAAAAGGACCAAACCGAAGTTCCAGCTGTTTGGTTTTTTAGCCAAGCAACACTTAAAGTTACTTTATATCACCGAGTTTGAATTTCGTTTAGAATTCTTAGTGAGAGTAAAAAAAATACAAATAATGAATAAGTTTACATAGTAAAAAGTAAAAGTTCTCCTCTAAGTCCAACTCCCCAGGAGTAACCACTCTTGTCAAATTGCTGTATATTTTCCAGACTTTTTTCTAAATATAGAGTCTGTCTAGCTATATGTCTGTCTGCCTTTTTATTTTTTTCCTAGTTCTTTTTTTTTTTTCCTAGTTCTTTAAAGAAGTAGGATAATAGCATTAGGGGGTTTGTGGTGAATTAGTTTGATAATGTATGTGAAAGTGCTTTGTAAGTCATGGAAGGCTGTATAAATGATAATTATTAAAAGGTGAGAAATGTCTTCGTTTTTATATTCTACCCAGTTCCTTTGTGCATTTCAGATATAAATGTGAAGTTTGGGCAGCAGTACTGATCTCACTTGTGGCCCATTTCTTCTCTGCAGGCACATTTTTGTTTTGCAAACCTGTTGTCATCTCCCAGCTAAAAGGAGGAGAAGAACCATGGTCTCACCCCACAGGAGTCCTAAGAGGTACCTATCCAGGTGTGTGAGGGACAGTGCAGTTAGATGTGGGAGAAAAAGCCAGATGTTGGTTAAAGGAGGGGGTTGGGGGCAATTTTCCTTGGGCTTTTCTGGGTTGCAAGGTGGGAATCACACCTGGGGAACCCTAAGAATTCCACAGCAGCTGCTCTCTAGCGTTTAGACAGTTTGGGTCTGTTTGTCTCCATTCTCACCTTCAACTCCTCCAAGCAGAGAGGGTCTAATTGGGTTGGTTGGACACTGTCCAACATGAACCAGTCCTACAGGCAGGCTTTGCCTCAGTGCTGGTCCCTGGGCCAGTCAATTGAGGCCATAGTAGTAGCGCTGATTTCAGTCCTTTCTCTTTTATTCATTCAGCAAATATTTATTGATCAGCCACTATGTGCCAAGCTTGCTTCTCAGGGAATAAACCAGAAAGATCCTGTTTCCGTGGAGATGAGATTGTAGCAAGGGGGAGACAATAAGCATACAAATAAGGAGATGATATGTTAGGAGGTGGTGTTATGGAATGAAGCACAAATAGAACTGCCTAAGGGGGTTATGACTGCTATGGATAGGGCACACAGATTGTAGTTTTAAATAGAAGAATTAGGGTGAGAATTGAGCAAAAACTTGAAGGAAGTGAGAGAGTGAGGGTTGCTGTTATCTGAGGTCCGAGCTTTCCAGAAAGAGAGAGGCGCTAGAGCAAAGGCTTTGTGCTGGGGATGCACCTGGGATGGTTATGGATTAGAAACATAAAGTACTGCCTGAAGCACCTAGAATAGGAGAAGCTCAGCGCTTGTTCCATAAATGGCTAACTGAATGAATGTATACATAAGGTCAGTTTCCTTGGAAAGGGTCACTTGGAGGCTCCCTGCCTCACAGAGGGGAGGGAGTTCTCAGGGAAGACTCTAAAGAAGCCACTCTGATCCTGACCCTTCTCTTCCCGTGAAGAAGTACAAAAAAAATTCTCTCCAGGCCCCATCCATGTTGGGGTGGATCAAGCTGCATTTCTCCAAAGAGGGCAAACCTCCCTCATTACCTAGAAGAAGGTGTTAACACACTGGCCCTTCTGCTTCTAACCTCCTCCCTACTCTATGACGTAGAGTGACATCAGAATAGAAGCACCTTGCATTTCTGTGCACATAGTGACCCTCCTGTCACTAGGCTCAGGGAACAAGTGACATTTACCTGGTCTTTTTTGTTTCAGATGGAATGGCCAAGACTGAGAACAGAGAGTTGGTGCTAAGGAAAGACTGTCCTAAGAGAGTGGAACCACATGGGAAAATGTCTTACGGACAGACCTGGGAGATATCACAGCAGGATCCTCGACACAGAGAAGTTGGTGACTGCAAGGGTGGGGTAGAGAGGCACTGGGGAAACCCCTTAGGAGCCGGACCACACAGATGTGAAGAATGTGGGAAGAGCTTTGCTCAGAGCTCAGGTCTTGTTCGACATCAAAGAGTTCACACTGGAGAAAGACCCTACGAATGTAATGAGTGTGGGAAAACCTTCAGTCGGAGTTCGGGTCTTTTTAATCACCGAGGAATCCACAATATTCAGAAACGGTACCACTGTAAGGAGTGTGGGAAGGCCTTCAGTCAGAGTGCCGGTCTCATCCAGCATCAGAGAATCCACAAGGGAGAAAAGCCCTATCAGTGCAGCCAGTGCAACAAGAGCTACGGTCGGCGTTCATTTCTCATCGAGCATCAGAGAAGCCACACAGGGGAGCGACCTCACCATTGCAGCAAATGTGGGAAAAGCTTTAATCGCCACTGCAACCTCATCCGCCATCAGAAGATCCACGTGGTGGCAGAGCTGGTCTAATCCAAGCTGTACGCAAGTTTTCCAGATCACTGGCCAAGTCGTGCGGGGTAGGTTGAGACTAGAAAACGCCTTTCTTCCTGTCTCCACTAAGTGTATTTTGGTCTGGGGACATTCAAAGAGGCAGGTTTGGGTTTTTGAAGCTGCTACTTTCCCTTTGGTTCCTTTGCGCCTTCCTGTTCTTACTACCCCCATCTCTCTTATTTATTCTCTTTGAGATGGCTGCTAAACTTTTCTAATAATGTAATAAATGGCACTGCTATAGCCAACATGCCAGAAAGATCTGTATCTGTGTTTAACCCCTAAAGATCCCGTAGAGCTCTGCTGATGTTTTACAGTAAATTGGTCTTTGGTGTTCCCCGTGACCAGTACCTGCATAGTAAATACCTTTTGTGCCTACTGCTTCCCTCTGACACCTGCGTGATGCTCCCCTGGGATAGTGACCAGCACTGGCTGGGTTCCACTTACTTAACCACAGTTGGTCCTCACAACAACCACACAGGGAAATGAGTATTATCATTATCCTGTTTTACAGATGAGGAATTGAAGATTCACAAAACCCAAGCCTCAGCACCAAGGCTTAAACCCTGGACTTTTATTTTTAGTAACTTTAAATTATGGAATAATTTTAGACTTATAACAAAGTTGCAAAGATAGAGTGCTTATATACCGTTCACCCAGCTTCCTCTAGTGTTAACATCTCACATCGGGTCTTCTTAGTTAAACCCTTGGCTTTTGACTCCAAATTCCAATCTGTTTACAGTGTCATGCTTCATACTGGTATTCTCAGATTCCCTCATTTGAGCTTAGTCACCTGAAATTCCCTTAGTGCTTTCCCATCACATCTTCAACGTTACAAAAAGTCATCGGTATTCTGAGTACAAGACATCGGAGCATTGGGTCATCATCCATAAGATGCTTTAAAAACTACCATATTAAATCTCCTGAGTTTTTCCCTTCTGTCACTTTGCTTAGGTCTGGAGTTGTCTGCTGATGTTCTGATCTAATCTCATGTCCATTGTTTTTTTCACACTTAGGATCCTGGTGAATGCTCTCATTCAGTGTTCTACATACCTTCCCATATAACTGTATTTTCTTTGGAACTGCTATCCCTTTATCAGTCCTGACCTTTCCATCTGAAACAATAATCCAGTGAAAAGAAGGGACCTATTGTAAGGGAGAAAATCTTCCAAATGAAATGCAAGAGTAGGAAGTTTGTGTATATCTGAAAAGTATATGAAGAGGGAATAATATGAGAAGGGCATGAGAAAGATGAAATCTGTGGTGCCAGGGGCCAGAAAGACAGAGAACATGTACATGGGATGAAGAAAGGAAGGAAAAGTTCAGACAGTGGACATCAGTCGGTAAAAAGACTGAAGATGGGCATAGGAACTTATCCAGAATGGTACAGAATGGTTATGGATGTGTCAAGATTTGACTGTGCAGGGCAAATATGCAACAAACTGTCAACATGGTAACTAGGGTGGATGGGGGATTATATGGGCCTTTCACATTATGTGTTACTTACCTTTGAACTGTGAATGTGATGATCCTACAGAGGTGGTATGGACCCCGCTTCCCAGTTACTAGAGATGATGCCATGCACACACACAAGAATGTATGAAAAATTTATTACTCTCATCATGGAACTCTCTGGAGATAGCAGGGCAGCACCCAAGCTGGTCCAGAACTGGCTTGAGTAGCATAAGGAGAGTGAGAGTTAGTGGCCCTGGTTTTTATTGTGATTAGGGGATGGGTCCAGGAAATAGTTCTCATTGCACAAATAGATAAGGGCTTGCATAGCTTGAACTTCCTTCAGGTGCCAAGTGAGGAGGCACTGGGATTTCTTATAAACTTGCCCAGATGTGGGGCAGAAGGGAAGGGGAAGATAGAGGTTGAAAGCTGTCAGTGATCAAACATCAAAAATGGAGTCAAGATTTTTTAAAAATTACAGTTTAAAGAGAATCAGTTCAGGAGATGCTTTTATTTACCATGTGATTCTGGTCTCTCTGTCCTGATAAACTAAGGAGTAATTACAAATTTAGCATTCAATCAATTTTTTTAAAAATGTGTGTAACCAGAAAAAACATGTGTTAAAAACCCAAAAATTCATACTTGTCCATTTGACTTCCTGAAACTCTCACTTCTGCAGAGTGTCTCACCTCCCTGTGAAGTCAGCTGAGGCTTCCTAGAAAAGGTGAGCCCCCAGAGGCAGCCTTTCCCCTCACCAGCCTCTTAAAGGGGATGTGGCTTATGGGACCAGAGGTGAAATTTCAGGGATTCCTGATCTGTTTGGAGACATAACAACTCCTTCTTTCCTTCTCGAGAGGATCAGCTGGGACCTATGAGTAATTAAGAACATTTAGATTCGAAAGGGCATTACTATGGTAGTGATTAATTTTAATACACTGAGGACCCATAATGTCCATCATATTTTCAAAAGGGTTGGAGAACTAAATGAAGTCAAGAACCACTGCTCAAGGGGTGGTGGAATGACAAGAAATAGGTGTGGTGGAGCCTATTCAGAAAGAGCCCTGACTCACCCACTTTTGTTTTGTATCATACACACACACACACACACACAGTCCCACATCAACCTTTTCATCTGCTCTCCTGGTTCACCAAGTTCTCTCTCCAGATCCTCCAGCACAGTCACCACCTCCTCTTCACATCCTGGATGACATCCTCACACTCGGACCAGTTGCTGGTCATCCTACCCTTGAATATTTAACAAGATGATACCCAATGCATCAGAGGCCAGTGATTTGGGGGCACTTTTAAGGTATAGAACTAATTGTTGAACAGAAAGGTATTACTATCAGATGAGCTAGATGAAGGCTGTAACCAGGAGATTCTCTGAAGCTCATATAGCAAGAAGTTAACTCAGAACTCAGCCCACAATTTGGGAAATCCTAGATGTCTTCTACATTCTGTTCACCCTTGGGAAACTTTCTTTGACTCGTAGAGAAAATGCAGGTATCTGAGGCAGTGTTTCCAGGTTTGCCCAATCCCCTTGGGAGCAAGGTAGAGAAACGGAGAGAGAAGGAATATACTAGACTTCTCTTTGAGATCACATCAAAGGCTGGCTTTCATCACAGCTCATGCTGTACCCTTTCACAGTGGCAGTACCTAACCAAGTGCTTGATGTCATTTGCCACTTTCCAACTTCCTCCACTTCTATTATTTACTTTCCTGAATCTGTTTCCTTAGGTCTGACTGAAATTCCAGTCTTATTCGTGGGACTGTGGACTACCCAAGCCAGGAGAGTCACCACTGTTACCTGTACAACAGTTGATGAATAATGTAGGTGAGGGGTGCTGTTCATGAGAAACAATATAGGTGGGTAGAAATCTTACCGGATAACTGAAGCTCTGGGTAACAAAGCTTCTAGTCCTAATTTTGCTAGTAATTAGACGGGGAACTTGAGCAGTCCCTAAATTTCTCTGTGTTTCAGAAGAGAAGTGAATCTTTTAGTTTCAAGGGGTTCTTTAAAAGTGACCATGGGGAGGAGTTAATAAACTGAAATCTTTTTAAGGAGCCTACAAATTAGCCATAACACCTTTAATTTTGTCTGGCAGCAGGTGACTGTTCCTCAAGAGGTAAAAGCAGTGCAAGAGTTAAAATGTGTCTAGAGTGAGTGCTGGCCTCCCATACCAATATATGTATATATCTTGAGGGAATTAGAATTATTAAAAAATCATTATGCATGCAAAGCTTTATCACTATAATACTGAAAGGGAATATATGTCTAAGGAAAATTCATAAGTAATGCTCCAAATCATGAGATAGATGTGTATGCATAACCAGAGTCTTTGACCCAAGAACAAATACGTGCAAAAGGACATCGACAAAGACTGTTGGACATATTTTCTCAGATTTTAGGGGTCTGGGATTTCATTTTACTCTAGTAACAAGCTAATTAACTTAGCCTGTGATTGTTTCATGGAATCTGGCATAAAATACGAGTTCCTGGGTCAGAAACAAAGGATTTTATATGATTCCAAGAGGCCCAATGCCTTTCACATTTTGCCTTCAGAATTTCATTGTGTTTCTCCAATGGATCGATGCCTGCCCACCTCCCCACCCCCCAAATAGCCATACTATTTAAAAGTCCTTGTAATTGTTATTCTTCTCCAATTCTCAAAAACCTTAGGCATGGCAGTCCTCCTTGGGCCTTTTGTGCTCCTACATGTCTTGTTGCATGGGTCCAGGATATAAGGCCCTGATCTTTTTTTACTTTTTTTCTTTTTTTCCCAGCCCATTTCTTATCAATAGCAAGCCTAACACTTGTTATTCATAGATAGCAAGCAGCATGAGATCATCGTATTTGCATCAGTTGACCTTGCCCCCAAGTCCCAAGGAGGTGACATGATGGGCTCAGGTGGATGCTATACACACAACATGCCTATGTTGCATCCAGGGAAGCCTGAATTTAGGAAATCCTCAGCTTTTATAACAAGCAGTAAGTAAGCCTGGTAATTAACCACTGGGATGTGTTATCTCATCTTTCAAGATTACCAGCTACATAAACAATCTTGAGGAATAGACTGGTAAAAAAATGACCAGGGTCTTGTCCTAATTCTGTTTTATTCTTTTATTCCTTTTTCTAAAACATTGTGCTCATGACGTCCTATTAAAATTTATGTATTTATTCTCATAGTTTATTTTTTTGTCAATGCCCACTGGAACATAAACTCCATGAGGGCAGAAATCTTTGTCCTTTTTTTGTTACTGTTGTATCCTGAATACCTAAAACAGTGTCTGGCTCAGAAAAGTGACTCAGTTAACATTATTGTTCATGTACAAGACTCCTACAGGTTAAATAATTTAAAACTGTTAAGTCCATGTGTATATCATTTTCAACTTTACTATATAGTATATACTGACATAGTTTTTTTTTTTTGGCCGTGCCATGTGGGATCTTAGTTTCCTGATCAGGGGTCTAACCCATGCCCCCGGCACTGGGAGCACAGAGTCTTAACCACTGGACCACCAGGGAAGTCCCTGACATTGCTTTTTAAGGTGAGCATACCGGCTTACACACCCATCAGCTGTGTACAAGAGTTCAAAAATTTTCACATTCTTACTAGCAAATATTATTGAAGCTCTGCAAAATTTTGCTGAGGTATGGATATGAAATGGCTTAAAATTTATCTTCTCTTAGTAAATAATGAGGTTAAGGATCTTTGCTTATGTTTGTTGGTCATTCCAGATTCCACATCTATGAATTGCCTGTGTATGGTTCTTGTCAATTATTCTGTTTGTTAGCTTTTTTCTTGTTTATTTGTTAGTGCTCTCTGTATAGTCTGTATATTGATCCTTGTTGATCATATGGCTTGCAAATATCTTCTGTCAGTCTTCTGTTTGTAGTTTCTACTTGTTTCCAGTATCTTTTGATGTAGTTAAAAATTTTAATGATGTCAAATTTATGAAATTTTTCCTTCACATTTTGTGCAGTTTGTGTATTTTAAAAGAAATCTTGCTTTATTCAAGAGCATAAAAAAATGCTTCTAATTTTTTTCTAAAATTGTGAAAGTTTTCCTTTTTGACTTGTAAGTCTTTAAACAACTGGAAGTAATTTATTTGTCAAAGAAATTTTTTTTTCTATTTATATCAAAACATTGCAGTGCTATTTATCAAATACTGTATATACACATATACACCTGCATGCCTACATCTATATTTATTTCTATAAGTAACTGTAGATATTGGGAATTGAGTTCACGCTGATACCTTCAATTCCAATCCAACACCACAGGATTCATTTCGGCCTTTCTCTTTTTCATGTTTGTAACTCCTTTTCTGACATGAGGAATCTGGCTCCCAATATCTTGTATATTTACTTAATTGATTAATCCTTCCTGTGTGTAATCAATTTCCCCATGTGGTCTTGCTCCTCTCATGGGCTCAGACCTCAGATCTTACGTTGGTGAAACTTGAATGGGGTCTGTGGAGGAGGTAGTTGTAATGTATCAGTGTAAATTTTCCTGCTGTAGCTTCCTCCCTTCACCCCGCTGAACGCTGTTCCCACTCACTGGGGCTCCGAACTCACTCTGGGCTGGGCTGCCACCTCCTCTCCCACTTCCTTTGGCCCTGCCTTTTGGATGGAATTATTCTGAAAGGAAGGTAGGATTTTGTTTAATTTAAAAGAAAATTACTACGGAAAATTTCAAACATATATAAGCGTAAAGAGAATATTACAATGAACCCCCCTCTGCCTCTCACGCGACTTCAACAACTCTCATCTTTGCACCATTTTCTTTTTTCCTCTGTTTCTTTCTGAGTATTTCAAAGCAAATCTAGACCTTATGTCAGTTCACCCACAAGTACAAATTCCAGTATGAATTTCTAACAAATGAGGACTTTTTTCTTAACATGAACATAGTATCATTATGGCAACTAACTTGGTAGTGATTCCTTAATGCCATTGTGATATAGTTTTCCCAGTTGTCTCAAATATGCCATTTTACAGTTGTTTTGGTCTGATTAGGGCCCAAATAAGGTTTACCGTTGCATTTGGTTGGTATATCTATTCAGTCTCTTTTAATATATGACAGCTCCCCTTTCTCCCCTGCCCTTTTGAAAGATGCCATTTATTTGTTGAAGAACCTGAATCTTCTGTTCTATAGAATATAGAATGTCCCACATTCTGGATTTGGTTAATTACTTCTTTTAAGTATCATTTAACTCATTAATTCTCAAACTCAACTGCATACTGGAATCACCTAGGAAATATTTAAAGTCATTCATGCCTGAGTCCCACCCTCTGACATTCTAATTTAATTGATTTCGGTTTCAGCCAAGGTATCAGGATGTTTTAAAAGCTCCCCAGTGATCCTAATGTGCTGAGGTGTTTGAAAACTGCTTAACTTGCTTCTGTATCTCACCTATACAAAGGCATTAAGATCTAGAAACTAGATTCAGGTTCACTCATTTTGCCAGTGCTTCATGGCAGTGCCCTGTACCTAGTGTGGCAGCTCATCAAGAGAAGAATATTTTCTAGTAGTTTTCCTTTGTAACAGCCTTGACATCTCTCATTTTATTAAGTTTTATCTCTTTGTTATCCCTTGAACTGCAGAGGGAACAAAAACTAGGGAATAAAAACTCAGGAAGGGGGCTTCCCTTGTGGCGCAGTGGTTGAGAGTCTGCCTGCCGATGCAGGGGACACTGGTTCGAGCCCTGGTCTGGGAGTATCCCATATGCCGCGGAGCAACTGGGCCCGTGAGCCACAACTACTGAGCCTGTGCGTCTGGAGCCTGTGCTCCTCAACAAGAGGCCACGACAGTGAGAGGCCCACGCACCGCGATGAAGAGTGGCCCCCGCTCGCTGCAACTGGAGAAAGACCTCGCACAGAAATGAAGACCCAACACAGCCAAAAATAAATAAATTTATAAAAACAAACAAACAAAATAACTCAGGAAGGTATCAGCATGGTATTCTTCCATTTAATGAACTTCTACCAAACTTGTATTCCATTGGGTAGAAAGGGGACTTACTGACATCTTGGTCCACCAAAATAACTTTGCAGTCATTTCTGGCTTAAAATCTAATCCTGCCTGGTTCAAAGGAATCTCAGGGCTTCCATTTTAGGGTAGGCCTAATTTATTATAGGCCAGGCATTGTTCTAAGCACTTTACACAAAAACTCACCTTAATGCTCACAACATCCCTTTCATCAATGCAATAATCAATAAACAATCTATAATAATAATAGAAAAGAGTTTCATTTGAGCCAAACTGAGGACTGTAACCCAAGAGACATGGATTCAAGAAGCACTTGAATTGTGTTCTGTCAGACTACAAAATGGGGGGCGGGGGCTTAGGTAGGCAAAAAACAATTTGTACACAAATCGTCAAGAATTAGGATTGGAGGGGACATCCCTGGTGGTCCAGTGTTTAAGAATCTGCCTTCCAATGCAGGGGACATGGGTACGATCCCTGGTCGGGGAACTAAGATCCCACATGCCACAGGGCATCTAAGCCCACGTGCCACAACTAGAGAGCCTGCATGCTGCAACTACTGAGCCTGCACATGCACCACAACGAAAGATCCCACATGCCACAACTAAGACCTGACACAGCCAAATAAATAAAAAAATTAGGATTGGAGCTGGCAAGAAGTAAGTGTGCTTGCTAAGCAAGGGTTGGTTGGGGCCCAAAATGGGTTACATAGTTACAAGAGGAGACCTTGAGACCTTAAGGTTGCAGCTGGCAGCTACTAGCAGATACTGTTTTGAGAACAGCTGGTAGTGTCCCTGAGTTTGATACAGTTTAGAAAATTCAGGTTCTCAGTGACGCAGGAACATTTCTGAAACCACATGCACAATGGTTACCCGGTTCCATTTTGGATGCCCAAACCACAGTTTCATATCTTGTCAGAACAAAGAACAAATATCAAACATGACAGGCGTGCATTCCTTCAAGGTTTCAAAAGAGACAGATTAGCACATACACAGCGAGTCAGCATGACCTTGGTGTCTGGGAAGGGACCCTTATCTTCGAAGGAGTAATAGCATTGGCATCATGGGAAGGGTGGGGGGGGGCATTTATCTCTGTCTTCAAAGTGGAGATTGTGAACAATATGGTAAATGCATTCTTTTTTAATTGTTAGAACAGATGTACACCATATAAGTCAGAATGACTTCCCCATACCTCAACAGGCAAAAATTTCCTCCATCACTATCTACTGTTACTATCCCCATTTATAGATTGGGAAAGTCGGGCACAGAGAGGATAAGTAATTTACCAAGGTCACCCAGCTAGTACGTGGTACAGCCGAGATTACATACCCAGGTAACTTGGCTTGAGAGTCGGCGGATCTAACCACTATTCCAGACCATAATTGAGGGCTGGAAAGAAACAAGAAGAATGAAAGCCCAAGACAGTATGGTCCCTGATGCCAGGGACTAGAGAGTTTCTGATAGTGGGAAGCCTGGAAATCCTGGTTGCCTGAGAGGAAGCCATGGAAAATAGAAAGTGGTAGCTGTTGTGTGTGGAGGGGAAGAGGGACAGAATCTCTAGTTACTTTTGCAGGAGCAATCTCAATGGCTTTGTTGGCAGTTTGCCGCCTACAGTGTGTTAAGGTGAGGACTAGAGTCAGAGATAGGAGGGCTTTCCTTCAAGTAGTTTAGCCTTGAAAGGGAGGGAAGAATGGCAGCTGGAGTGGAGCAAGAGCCAGGGGCAACCACTGCTTCTCCAAGCAAGTGCCTGGTGATGTGGTCTTCGATGTTTCTGAGAGAAAGGGCATGTCCTCCTGCCTGGTGCTCTGAGGAAGCTCTGCTTTCTACTGAATTTTAGTGTCAATCTTATGCCAGCTCTGTAGTCAAGCTTTACATCAGAGCATGGGGGGGGCACAACAGCATCCTCACAGGACTGAAAGATCTAGTCTTCTTATGATACAGAGCCTGTCATCCTTTTTTTCTCCTTCGCCTAACTGCTTCCCTTGAGTGGAGGTAAGGGCATGGCTGCTAACGGGTTAACTCGGGGACAACCACCGAGAGGTGCTTCCTAGAGAGCCCGGGAAGTGGCATTGATTCCCACCGAGGCTTCCTGTGCCCCATCCTCAGTTTTTCTCCAGCATCTGCAATCTGTTCATTCCACCAAGACATCCTTTGGGGTTACTTATTGTGGGATTCGGGGTGGGGTGCAGAGGAGGACGCTGCAAAGGCACGGACTACAGGGGGCAATCTGTGAAGTTGCGCCCCAGGGGTGTCCTGGGCCCCTGGACACGCGGAAGGGGACCACTGCAGTTTTACAGTATAATTGTGATTTCCCACCTTTCAAGAATTTTCCGAAGAAATACAGCTCCCAGCTAGACTGAGGCCCAAGTACTGCCTTGGTCCAGGATGGCTAGAGACTCGAAGGAAAGCGCAGCCTTGGACGCCCAGTCTGCAGAGGACCGGACCGGGATCCTGACCGTGAAGGTGGAGAAGGAGGAAGCCTCCGCCTTGGCTGCTGAGGCGGGCGCCCCAGGCAGCCCAGCTCCGGGCTCCGAGCACTCCCGCCAGCGCTTCCGAGGCTTCCTCTACCCGGAGGCTGAGGGGCCCCGCGAGGCTCTGAGCCGGCTCCGGGAGCTCTGCCGACTGTGGCTGCGGCCAGAGGTGCACACTAAGGAGCAGATCCTGGAGCTGCTGGTGCTGGAGCAGTTCCTGACCATCCTACCGGGGGACCTGCAGAGCTGGGTGCGGAAGCAGCATCCGGAGAGCGGGGAGGAGGTGGTGGTGCTCTTGGAGTATTTGGAGAAGCAGTTGGATGAGCCGATGCCGCAGGTAGAGAGAACAGGTTTAGCCTGTGAAAGCTGTGGTCTGTTTCTTCCTGAAATCTCCAGATCAGAGTGAGGGGCTTTTCTTTAAGATCCAGAAGTTCTCAGTCTCTTTTTGTACCTGAACCTCTTTGCCAGTAAGGTGAAGTCCCTGGACTCCTTCACATAATAGTATTTTTTAAATACATAAGGGAAAATATAAAGGATTTAAAAGAACTCAATTATATTGAAATACAGTTAGCAAAGCATTAAATGTATGATAAAGTTATATATGTGCTTTTTAAAATTAATGCACTAAATATTAACATCTAGAGACAGGCCTAATAACTAGTATAATTTCAAAGTGGCGATGAATGACTTTGACATTTACCTGGTTGTAATGTGGTATGAGGACACCTGCAGTTTCAGTTGGTGACAGATTCCTGTGTACTGCTTATAACACCTTGGTTTGTTGCTTCCATTCATAATTGAAGGAAATGCTAAATTTTGCTTAGAAGCTAGTAAAAATAAAGTTATTTTTCCTATTCACATTCATGGAATACGTGGGAGGGAGTCGGAGGACAACAAGTTGGAAACCCCAGGGTTCATTTTTACTTGCATCTTCCTGAATGTTGTATGAGTCTATTTTCCCTTTGCAGTATTCTGTGTCCTTGTGTGTTCCTTTCAGCGTGTACATAACCAGACCAAAGACTTCTAACCTGTGACCCAGCGACCAAGGTTCTTGAGTAGGCATTAGTGCCCCTTAGCCCTGTAACAGAGAAGAACAGAGAAGAATCATTTCAAGTCTCAGCTTCAGGCTCTTCATTCTTTAGATACGGGAAATTCTAAGCTGCACGTGAGCTAATTGTTACGAAAGTGACTTGAAAATTAATTAATGACAAATGTCTGGAAGGAAACTTTTATTTAATGAGGACATACCATGTACCAGGCCCTGTGTTAGGTGATTTCACACACTGCGATCTTATTTGCTGGTCTCCAAAACCCTGTAAGCTAGAAATTATTATTTTCATTTTTTAGATAAGAAAACGTATTAGTATTCTCTGAGAACTTAGCCCCAATTCCCAAAGAGTTTTCATAAAAGCACAAATATATATAATGAGGGAGCACAGAGTAATGCTTAAGAGCGTGGGCGCTGGATCCATTCTGCCTGAGCTCCCATCCTAACATTTCTGCTTTTACCTGGGTGACCTTGGGCAAGTTGCTTAAACATTGTGCCTCAGTTTCCCCATTACAAAAATACAGATGATAAAAGTACCTAGCTCATAAGGTTGTTGCGCTCTGCATCAAGTGAGTTAATATTCACAAAGCTCTTAGAAATAGTGCCTGGGAAATAGAAAGTACTAGCACATAGAGAGTGTGGTAGAAGTGTCTGATGAATAAATAAATGAATGACTTCTAGGTCCCAGGTGGTGAACAGGGGCAAGAACTGTTCTGTTGCAAGATGGCAGTGTTGACACCAGCTCAGAGGTCACGAAATACCCAGTTCCAGCCAAGAAAGGCTCCACTCAAGCATGAATCTCTGGGATCCCACTCCCTACCAGACAGAGGTGAGTATTATCTTCTGGGCAGTATGAATTCTGCAGACTTCAACCAATTTTATTTTAGGATCACCTACAAGATCTATTGATAGGTGTCTTATATGCCCCTTGCAGATCTACTTTACTTTGAGACTAGTAGGGAAATTTCAAACAATAGTGGAAAGCTTTCCTAACCAAACCTGGACACGGTAAATAAGACTTTATTAAAATTGATGTTTGGAAAGAGTTGATTTTTGTAGCAACACAGTGATCTCCATTCATTCAACATATATTTCTGAAGGCTCCCTACGTGGTAGCCAGTGTTGTAGGTACCAGGGATAGCATTGTCAGTAGGACAGATTTCTTCCTCCAATGGAACTTACATTCTAGTAAGGAGAATAGCAAATAAATTAATATGATTTCAGATATTGGTGAGTGCTATGAGGAATATAAGGCAGAATATGTAAAGCCAGTCAGAATATTCCAGAATTGTAGGATTTCTACAAACCAAAGAGTATAAATCTTCTAAACCTGGCACTTAGAACAGGGGGAAAATCACTCAGTAGGAAAATGTTATATGTTCCCAAGTGTTCCCCACGTACTGTGAACATCTGGGCAGATTTCCAAGACAAACAACACTGGGATACACCAGCCAACAGGAAATCTTTATTTCTGAACAGAGGTCCTAGCCTAACCTAACTTGTTTCCTGCCTCCAGCAAAGTTCACCTTTCATAGGAAAACCTAAAGTTCCCCTTTACTTCTCTCAAATCTGAGCAAGTTCTATATAGGCAGACTCCCATTTCCTCCTTTCTGGGCCCAGCCTTATCTGACTCCTCTTAGTCTTTCAGAACTAAAGAATAAAGCACCCAGGGCTTCCCTGGTGGCGCAGTGGTTAAGAATCTACCTGCTGATGCAGGGGACATGGGTTCGAGCCCTACTCCGGGAAGATCCCACATGCCGCGGAGCAACTAAGCCCGTGCACCACAACTACTGAGCCTGCGCTCTAGAGCCCACAAGCCACAACTACTGAGCCTGCGTGCCACAAGTACTGAAGCCCATGTGCCTAGAGCCCGTGCTCTGCAACAAGAGAAGCCACCGCAACGAGAAGCCTGTGCACCGCAACGAAGAGTAGCCCCCACTCGCCACAACTAGAGAAAGCCTGCTCACAGCAACGAAGACCCAATGCAGCCAAAAAAAAAAAAAAAGAAAAAAAGAAAAGAATAAAGCACCCAAAGAGCTACTAAAGAAATTTTAACAACAATGAAAATCCTTGGGACTTCCCTGGTGGTCCAGTGCTTAAGACTCCGTGCTTCCACTGCAGGTTGCGCGGGTTCAATCCCTGGTCAGGGAAGTTCCTCATGCCGCGTGGTGCGGCCAAAAAAAGAAACCACAGAAATCCTCTTATTCCCTCTCTCAGCAAAATTCAACATTAAAGGCTCTTCAGATGGAATGCTTTGTTTTGTTTTTATGTTGCTACCACTTCTTACCAAGGATCCAGCCCATCGTTTTGTGCATCTGTGGAGTACATCACATCTCTTCAGGCCGTAGGATTTGAGCTGGCAGGGATCAGGAATTTTGGAAAGACACACTGTATAAACTTCTTTATGGGAATTTATGCAGTTTTTGAACTTGGACTTCACGGCTTACGGAGGCTGAATGCCAGGGAGGTTGAATGTCAGGGTCAATCTCATCCAGAGCTTCTTTCCTTCTTAGTTCTCCAGGTTCCTAGGCTTGCCTCTGGAGGGCGCTGCAGAGAAGATGAAGTGGTAGCCGCCAGGCTTGCCCCGGAGTCCCAGGTGAGGTGGAACCCCTGTCCCTCCCCCAGCACCCAGCACCCTTCACTGCTGATGGGCTTCCCATCAGATCCCTTTCTCTCCATGCCTCCTCCACCCTCATCCTGGATCTACATGGAGTTTGAGTATTCTCATTTATCCCAAGGTTGCTAATTATCATCTGTCATTATTTTGGTCTTCACTTAAGATTTTCCTGTTTCACTCCTAGCTTGGAGACTGTGCTTCCCTGCTCTTCCTAGCCATCTGTTTGGTCAGCTCCTTCATCAAGGAGATTTTCTTCTTCAGCAAGGGAAATTTAGCAAATACAAACTGAAGATTTTGTTGTGATGGTGATGTAGTTTTGTTTTTTTAAGTATCATAAACTGTGCTGCTAGTGAGGGATATAGAGTCATGCCCGCTGCCCTCTAGGAACTTAAACTTGAAGGAGCAGATAAGGCATGTGCTTTTAGTCTAAGATTTAATATTACAATTTGAATAGTCTTTACTTAACCTGGATTTTAATTTCTTACCCAGTCTTTCATGTCCTGCTTGAAGATCTCAGTACTTGAGGCTCCGTAGAAACTATTTTCCCTGGTTTTTCCTCACCTCAGACCTAGATTTCACTGTATTTTAAAATCATTAATACAAATAAGCCCCCATCCCCACTTTGCCAAAGCACACCACAAATATTTTGAAAAGTTTGGATATGGTTCCACTCCTTTCACTGCACTGGCCCTTGTTTTTCCAAACCTTTCACCTTCTGGACTGTTTAGATGTTTATATGAAAGTATTGATAATGTGTGTATTTCTTTCCTTTAATGGTTATTTTTTTGACAGAGATGTTATTAGAGATAGGGTTAAGTAGGCATAAGTATGCCATACTTGCTTTTTTGTAAAGAGCTCCTGTAAAGGGGATGCTCCTTCATTGCATGTACCCAGCTTTGGGAGTGATTTTGGACAAGAGGAATTACATGGAATTACTCACTGTTTCAGGGGCTGCTGAAAATGGAAGATGTGGCCCTGACCCTCACTCCTGGATGGACACAGCTGGATTCATCTCAGGTGAACTTCTACAGAGATGAAAGGCAGGAGAACTGTGGCAGCCTGATCTCCTTGGGTAAGACTAATGGGCACTGATTTCTTATAAGGTTTCCTGGCTTCCTTTGTGTATTAGAATCTACTAGGCTGTTAGAAACTGTTTAAATTATGTTTGGAATTAGAACCACCATTTCTGAATCCCAACTACTAACCAGCTGTGTGACTAGTTTATTAACTCTTCTGAGCCTTGCTTTTTTATCTGTCCTGCCAGTGTCCTGGTCAGTTCAGTTTAAGTGGGATGAAGGAGGTACAGCCCTTAGTACAGGTCCAGCTCATAGTAGATGCTCAGTAAATGCTGATTTCTTCCCCATCCCTTCCTGTTGCTAGCCCTGATAGTGCAGGAGAGCTGAGGGATCTCTTCAGGAAGTGGGCCATGGGACCATAGAGTGAGAGCTAGAAGTGAGCCAGAGGTTGAATGCAGAGCCTGGCCTTAGAGATGAGCGTGCAGTGCAGAGGTGCACAAGATTGCCTGGCTTGTCTGAGTTCACATAGCTCACTGGCAGCACAGTGGGGGCTCCAGCTCAGATCTCCCAGCACTGATGCCAGTTTTATTTGGCAGACCCTGCCTCTGCCTGGGGTGCAGCCAGAGATGACTGCACCTTCCAGTGGTCAGTGAGTTCTGAGTTCCTACTTTCCCTGTTTCTCATAGAACATTTCAGAAATCCTTTCACTTGCCTTGTTCACTGTCACCTTCTGCTCAGCCCTTTTAGTATCTAATCCTAAGCACATGGCCCTGCCTTACTTTCCTAGAACTTAGAGCATCTGCATTTATCCCCAGCACAGTCTTCAGGCCTCACCACCTTCCCTCCAATCTCTCCATTCCCAGATTGTACCCTTCTTCCAATGGCCCCATTCTCATTCTCAGGTCTCCCTCCCCAGCACCCCTGTTCTCCCCCTTTATTCCCATCTTTATTCTAATACTTAAATCTTCATCCATGGCATATATACACCTCTATAATTCTTGCCTCCCTGGGACTCATCACGAAGCTCTCCCCTGTGGCAGGACATAATTGACAGTTGCTGGCCATTTGTTGTTCAGGTGGTGCAGTGCAGACGAAGATCAGGGACCTGCCTCCAGACGAGGACCATCCAGGACAAGAGTCTGGGCAGATGCCATGCCACCTGGGTGAAGCCATGGGCCAGATTCCTGCACGTGCAGAAGCTGGTGCACAGGAGGGCAGGTTACAAAGAAAGCAGAAAAGTGCTGCAGGGAATAGGCGGCATTATTGTCATGAATGTGGAAAGACTTTTGCTCAGAGTTCAGGCCTGACTAAGCACAGGAGAATCCACACTGGGGAGAAACCCTATGAATGTGAGGAGTGTGGCAAGACCTTCATCGGGAGCTCTGCCCTCGTCATTCATCAGAGAGTCCACACTGGGGAGAAACCATATGAGTGTGAGGAATGTGGCAAGGTCTTCAGTCACAGTTCAAACCTTATCAAACACCAGAGAACTCACACTGGGGAGAAGCCCTACGAGTGTGATGACTGCGGGAAAACCTTTAGCCAGAGCTGCAGCCTCCTTGAACATCGCAAGATCCACACTGGGGAGAAGCCATACCAGTGCAATGTGTGCGGCAAAGCCTTTAGGCGCAATTCACATCTCCTGAGACATCAGAGGATCCACGGCGATAAAAACGTTCAGAATCCTGACCGTGGAGAGACCTGGGAGAGTCAGGGGAGGATGGGAAGCCAGTGGGAAAATGTTGAGGCTCCCGTGTCTTATAAATGTAATGAGTGTGAGAGAAGTTTCACTAGGAATAGAAGCCTTATTGAGCACCAAAAAATCCACACTGGTGAGAAACCCTATCAGTGTGATACATGCGGAAAAGGCTTCACCCGAACTTCATACCTTATTCAACATCAGAGAAGCCATGCTGGGAAAAAAATTCTGTCTCCATGACCCATGTCTTATATGCCAGAGTTGGTGCTCACTCCTCGTTGAACTGAAGCCACCCTGGAGCCCTTGCTGACTAGAAAATTGTGAGCTGGGCTTTATTTACTCCCACACATCATCAGGTGTTTGTTAGAAAACAGAGACTGGCTGAGGTGAATTATCTTCTACATCTTAGAAGGTGACTGAAAAAAAAAACTTGTTTGATAAGAGGCTATGGGAGAGTTGTCTGGAAGAGGTCAGACCTGAAATGATTCTTACCTTTTAGACTTAAATGGGCTTCTAGACTGGCTAATTAATCACCCTTGGCCAGCACTTTATGACGTCTCCTGGGTGGATGGCTCTGATTTGGGGGGCTGCTGCTCTGACTGTTCATTTTGCCTATAATGAATTCCTCACCAGTTGGTTGGATCAATGATGTCTTATACCCCCATTGTGCCTTGCATACAGGTGCTATAAACATTTATTAAATATACCAGTGAAACGACCTTCATAGCTCTGAAAATCTAATGTTGTCTAGATTTCTGAGGACTATCTAAGGCCATTTGTGTGGCCTTAGTCTAATTCTCTGAGGTTCTAGATTCTGGGTCTAGAATATTTATCTAGATTCGGATTCTAGTATATTTATTGTCAAATACGTAAGATTGTCATAGTTGGGGTGGAGGAATCCATATTTTTTCACCAGCATAGTAGTTATAGTAAGAATGCCTTAAACAGCTTCTTTATCATTAAGACATTGTGAGACTGCTCCATCTGTACAATTCCAGTCTATAGTCAACGTTAACTACATTAGTTCATATTAATTTTGCTACTCTTTAGGGGGAAACCTTTCACATTCAGGTAAATAAAAATCAATTTACCAAGTCAGATCAAAACTATTATGAATCTTGATGAAAATCCTATGATGCGAGAATTCCCTGGCTGTCCAGTGGTTAGGACTTCACACTGCCACTGCTGAGGGCCCAGGTTCAATTCTTAGTTCGGGAACTAAAATCCCACAGGCTGTGCAGCCAAAAAAATTTAAAAATTAAGAAAAAAATATCCTATGATCCTCAACAGCTTGTTTCTCACCTTTCGGTTATCTTGGGCCTAACCAAGTGCCAAGACACCATCTATATCCCTCTCTCCCAACTTAAAGCCAAGTGTGCATGAAAGCTCATGCCAGCTAAGCTTAAACTCCCTCCAGGTCAGAGGATTCACACCAAACGTTTATAACAAGTATTGTTCATGTTTTTAAAACTGCCCTGTGGTTGGGGAGAGGGAGATTGGGTCAGAGGCAGCCAATGTTGATAGAGACCCAAGTATGGGCAGTAGGAGAAAATGTATCTTTTCAGAAACACATTGGGAGTCCTGGGTATCTGACCAAAACGATTCCACAACATTCAGAGTATCAACCTGTGAAGTCAAGACTCTCAAGAATTTCATGATATCTCCTGTTTTCACCCAGATCACCTTCTGCTAAGTTCTTCAGAGACTGCTACCTTCTTCGTAGGTGCCTGAGTGCCCATCCCCAGCTTCCAGCTTTAACAAGAATGGGTTCTGCCTCTGAGGAGATCGTCCCCAGCATAGCGTTTTCTTCTGTTCTCAAGTACCCTTGCTGGATTCCTGCTCTGAAGTACCCCTGGCTGACTAGGGACTTTGCAAACTGTGGGGCTCTTCCTTTATCATTTCCCTACAATCTTTCATTGCCTTCATTATCCTCTTGTTGCAGTATAATTTAAAACTTTAGTGTTCTAAAATCCTGTAGACGTCCTCCAGTTAATCTTTTCTAGCCTTTTAAAATTTCCTTTTAAATTAACCGTATTTTTGTTACCTCCGCAAAGCTAGCCATTTCCTCTTGTCTACTTATCTTTATTTTTCCTAAATATTTGCTAATAGCCCTGATCTTAAACATTGTTCATTTTTCTTTGGTGTTTGTTTCTTATGTCATGTAAAGAGATACATATAAAGCCTTTTACAAACCAGAAAACATTATACACTTAATAAGTATAATTTATTGAGATTAACAAAGGAACACTGCACCTCCTTTCACTCTTTCTGCTCCTTCCAAACCTAAAAGACTTCTCCATAGAGGAAGGAAAGATTATAGAAAACTACTTTTGAGTGCCTACTATGCCTGACAATGAAAGCAATAAAGCATACACACACACATGCATACATACTTGGGCTTAAGCTTTCAGTATAGTAATATTGATAAGACTTGCACATAAAAATAAGACAGTGCCATGGTAAATAACTTGTGAGTGGTGAACTGAATGCTGTGGAAGTTCAGAGGAGGGAAAGGTTACTTCTGGCTGTGTGCTATTGCATGGACAGGGTGACATGTTAGCTGAAAAGACTAAAGGAGTTTGTCAAATTTAGTAACTAAGGCAAGTTTGAAGAGATACATACATTGTAGCGGCCTTCAGTGCCGGAGCAAGGGGTTGAAATTTTATTCAGTAACACTGGGGAGCCACTGACATTTTATGATAAAAATATTTAGGAAACTATCTGGCATTATTGTATAATTTCAGATTAAAAAGTTACTTTGCTGATAGGCTTTTAGACACCCCACTTTTGTATATAACAAATGTGTGTTTATAAGTAAGTGAATTATAAAATGGGTTTAACTCTAGCCTATTTAAAAGGATGGTCAAAAAAATTATTTTCAGATGAAATTAGACCCCATAAAATAAGCTGCTTAGTTAGATATAAGCAGTATATAAAGTGGAATAAAACGTCACTTTTCATGCTTTTAAAAATTGTATTTAGGAATTTTAGTGTCAATTAGCCATTCTGTTGGATTGGCCAAAAAGTTCATTGGGGTTTTGGAAGTTTTTGGCCAATCCAATACTTCACTTCTCCAATTGAAACAATGCTGAAATCCCCCATTTTCTTTCTTCTTCCTTTTCATTAATAAGTAACTAATTATAGCTATTTTTTCTACTTGGGTAGAATGAACAGTTACAATGAAAAGAGATTTTTGATGAATAGCCCTCCTAGATGGGTTCTTAATTTTGGTAAAGATGTGTGTATTCCTGCAAAAGATTCTGTTTCTTTTCCTTCTCCGGCTGCGTTGGGTCTTGGTTGCTGAGCACGGGCTTACTCTACTTGCGGGTGAGCGGGGGCTACTCTTTGTTGCGGTGCATGGGCTTCTCATCGTGGTGGCTTCTCTTGTTGCAGAGCATGGGCTCTAGGCGCCTGGGCTTCAGTTATGGTGCGGGGGCTCAGTAGTAGTGGCTCACGGGCTCTAGAGCCTAGGCTCAGTAGTTGTAGCACACGGGCTTAGTTGCTCCGGGGCACGTGGAATCTTCCCATGTCCCCTTCATTGGCAGGCGGATTCTTAACCACTGCGCCACCAGGGAAGTCCCTCTTCCTCCTCCTTTAGTGGGAAAAAAAATAGTAGGAGTGCCAACTTACCTCACAGGCTTGTGAGGATCTGCTCATACAAATAAGAAGTGCTGGATAAATAATCTGAAAACGTTAATATTGATAGAGAAATGGAGGTTAAACACTTTGTTAGCCAAAACCTCTATATATTGGAATGACAATTGTTTAATAGTAAAGGCTCTCTAAAAAAAGTGTCCTGACACAAGCATGTGACAGTGTTGATCTTATCTTGTAGTGATGTCCCAAATCATCTGTGCGGTTCCATCTCAATTATTCATAATGAGAACTTTACTCAGTAAACTTAATTTGTCTACTTTTCTCTAAACACACTATTTAGTCTATCTTTTGTTACTCCTTGTGATAGCTAAAATTGGGTCTGACGAATTCAAATGCAGGAACTTTTTTTCAGTCAGCTCTGTAGATGTGGTACCTGTTTTGTACGTTTTAAATGGAGTTGCTGCTACAGAAATATCTGGGGATGACTACTTTCCTACATTTTATTGTAGAAATATCCTTTTATTTCTGCATCTACCCACATTTCTCACTTTGTCTGTAGCATTAGCAAGTCCTTTCTATTTACCACATCAATCTAAGACCTTGGAATTTGAACATAGCAAGTGCTCCTGGTCTCCTTTCCCAATTAATGGCTGAATACTGTGATATATTCCTGTCTGTTCCGTGTATTTTGTTTATTAGGAATTGGGTTGTCATCCAAAATCCTCTGCACAACTTTCCAAATTCCCATTTTTATTCAAATTTCTAAGCTACTTCAAGATTTTTAAGGGTCTAGGAAAAAAAAAATCTGAACAACCCTAATGTAACTTATTTGTATAATAGTAATAAACCATGTGATTATTCCTTTCATCTGAGCAAATTCTTAAACAGCTAACACATTGCATAATTTCCAAGCTGTCAGAAAATAACTATAGTTTCAGGTATTAACTAAAGTGTTAAAACTTTTAACCGTTTTCTTCCCTCTGTTCCTCACCAATTCTGCCCATCAGCATTGGGATCCTCGGAAATGAAGTTTGTAGCCTTTCAGACCCGCTACAGCAGGGGGTATAGAAGGGCTGAGACATATGTGTGAGATAAATGACAGGCTTACCAGAGCATCCTTAGCCCCTAGGAGAGTTCCTATTAAATGAGTGAATCTGGAAATTGATCCAGCTTGTTCTTTTGTATTATTTGTGAAATAAAATTCATATTTTATGGCAAGACAAGGAAAACTTAAACATAAAAAATTTTCTCTGGGGACTTCCCTGGCGGTCCAGTGGTTAAGACTCTGCATTTCCACTGCAGGGGGCCTGGGTCCGATCCCTGGTCGGGGAACTAAGATCCCGCATGCCGCGTGGTGTGGCCAAAAGAAAAAAAAATTTTTTTTTCTCTGCCCTTTGGCCTCCTCTCTTTCCTCTACTGTGCATTGTGTATCTGCATTATGCATCAACCAAACCTCCCCATCAGCAGAAATACCTGTTCAACCATAAAGAGAAACATTCTAGCACCAACAAGGTACTCCTTAAAAGGTAGCATTCCTTCTTAATGGGAAAAAAGCCCCTTAAAATGAAATGTAGAGAAAAGCTCTCTCTCCATGTTTGGGCCTCTGTCATCATTAGAAAAATTCACTCTGGAGTTAGTTTATAAATGTGATCATATTGTCTATGGCGCTGCTTTTGCTCTACAATGGCAGCATCCCAATTAAGCAAAATGTTATTTTCTCAAAAAATTTTTTTCATTCTTCCCATCAGAAGACCTGTATTACGAAAAATTGTACTCAGTTATTATAGTTTGAATAAGATAATTATATTTCATTAATAAAAATGTGTGGAAATTTGTTTTCTGTCTTATTATATAAGTGCATATGTAATATCCTCAATTTTGTCTCTTGGTCCACAAAGTCTAAAATATTTACTATTGGCCTTTTACAGAAAAAGTTTGCTAATCCCTGTTCTAGATCATAGTTTTCTTAAGGAACAAAACTATATTCTAAAACTAATTTTCCCATATATTATCTGAAAGAGATATTCCATCAATCAATCAATATTTGAAAACCCCATCTAATACTAAGTGGCCTAATTTTATCCAAAAGAATATTTTTTTACATATAATATGACATTTTTACTTACAGAGAATCTGTAATACTTTATCCATTGTGATATTTTCACCATACATGTGACCATTCATTTTTAATACTCCCTCCTATTTGCCAGTTCCTAAGGTAGCATAGTTTATGGCAGGGCACCATGCCAGTCCTTGTCTCCTTCAATCACATTACTAAAATTTTACTTAGATCAAATGACCTCATTTGGTTCTATTTAATTTCTCCATTTTATTCATTTAGACGCCTAGCATCAGGAAAGCACCATTCCTAAGTTCTGACTTAACTTTTCTGTCACTTTCCAAGTCTGTCAACTAACTGAGCAGGTCAACTTAACTATAGAGAACCAAGATGATGGTAATGTCTATGCACATTTAAGATCCAGGGGAAGTAATCTTGCATGAAATGTTTGCCATTTTAGAGAGTAAACAAAGTGTGTGCAGAACGTGGTTCCCAAACAACAGTTTCTGAAAAGCTCAACTAGATAAAGAGACATCTACAAGCCTGGGTTAGATGCTTTCCTGTGTTTTGCGAATTTAAGAATACAAATCATGACTCCAGTCCTCACTTAACTCAGGCTGAGCTCAAACTTTGATTTTAAAATAAGTTCTGGGTCTTGCTTCCAAGTGGGATTTGGTAGTCACTAATAAACGTAAACGTATCTCTGCCATGAAGATGGTGGACAAGGTCCTTTTTAAGGAGTTAACAAGAGGAGCGTGAGAAGTAGGGAAACTTCACCAAGGGGTAAAGATAAAGAGGGCGGAAGTGAGAATGATAGGAGAGAGGGTATCAAAATGCTTAACAGCAAGTAACCATGTAGAGAAGGGAGTGTTTGAACAGTAGAGGGATTCACTGATGCGAATTCCTCTTTTTACGTTCCCACGGGGCTCAGGATGGGGAATGTAAATCCTGACTACAGGCGCGGCCACGCCCCCTTTATCCGCTCTTGCGAAGAGGCCACCACGCTGCCTCAACCAAAACAGGGGCCTCACAGCCCACATGCTGATTGGGTTTTCTTCTGGCAAGCGCCGGAAGCGGAAGTCGTGCGCCCGACCGTTGCTAGAGCGCTTGCGTGGCCGGGAATCGCCGTCAGTTCCGGTCTTTGTAGTAAGTGCCCTTGTGAAAGCGTGGCTCATGGTGCCAGTGTCCTGGTCGCGCTACCCCGAGGACACCCCAACCTCTAGGAGACGGCGACGCAGCTCGTCGGGGAGCCTGCCTTCCGCGCAGACCAGACCATCCCCGTGGGGGCAGCCGTTCCCAATCCCACTCGCACTCCCGCGGCCGCGAGGGCCTCAGGCCTCAGTGGGGTGGGTCGGGCGTCGGCGCTCCTTGTACCTTTAGCCGCTCTGGATCTCGGGAGCGGCCCACCGGGCTCCGCAACTACGCTTTCTCGTCCTCTTCTGTCTACTATGGCGGATACCGCTACCGTCACCACCACTATGCGGGCGACAGGCAGTGGGCGGAAGACTATGAGGAGAAGGAGGAGAGCTATCGTCAGGGGAGGCTGAAAGAGAGAGAAAGGACTGGGGAGTTGGGAGCACCTGAGGTGTGGGGGCTGTCTCCAGAGTTTCCTGAGCCAGATTCTGGTGAACACACCCCAGTTGAGGATGAAGAGGTAAAGACTAAGAAGAACAGCAGTTCACGTTCCCGCTCCGAAGAAAAAAGGAAAAAGGCCAGTCGTTCAAAAAATAAGAAAAGAAAGAAAAAGTCCAAAGGAAAACAGAGAAAATATTCTGATAATAGCGACAGTAATTCAGACTACGACACTAGCTCTGATGATGATAAAAAGAGAGCAACAAAATCCAAGAAGAAAGAGAAGAAAAAGAAACACAGAGCTAAAAAGCCCAAGAAAAAGACGAAGACTAAAAAAGAATCCAGTGTCAAAAGCTGTAAGGATTCAGAAGGGGAGTTGCCAGAAGATATCTGGATTGAGCAGTCAAAGATTGCAGATAACATGGCTCTAATAGGTCTAGAGGCACCTATAATACACACCTCTCAAGATGAGGAACCTTTGAACTATGGCCATGCTCTGCTTCCAGGTGAAGGTGCAGCTATGGCTGAGTATGTAAAAGCTGGAAAGCGTATCCCATGAAGAGGTGAAATTGGGCTGAGAAGTGAAGAGATTGCTTCTTTTGAATGCTTAGGTTATGTTATGAGTGGTAGCAGGCATTGCAGAATGGAGGCTGTGCGACTGCGTAAAGAGAACCAGATCTATAGTGCTCATGAGAAGAGAGCCTTTGCATCCTTTAACCAAGAAGAAAGACGGAAGAGAGAATAAGATTCTAGCTAGTTTCAGAGAGATGGTGTACCGAAAGACAAAAAGGAAAGATGACAAATAAGAACTTTTGTTCTATAGCTGGACTTTTAAGAATTTTATCTGACCAAAATGAAAAGACTTTATGATGCTGCTGTACCTACTATAAGTTCCTCAAGAAAAAACTGCTTTTTGAGATCTCTTTAGCAATTTATTTTTTGTTATTTTTAATTTTAAAAGTAAAATGTGCACGTTTTTAAAAATATTCAAACACTACAGGAGAAAAGTCAGTAAAATGTAAGTCTTTTACCCCAGCCCCTGATCCTTCTCCCCAAAGAAATCTCTTTTTGGAATCTTCTATATCTGTCCATAAGTTCCGTGTATATACAAGCATGTATGTTGCAGGCTAAAAATTGGATCTATTAACCTGAAGGGTTTTTTGTTTTTTTCCCTGTTGCTCTGACTTTTCTCTCTTTGAGGGCTTCATTGCCTCATGGAGCCGTTCATTTACCCCAGGGAGAACCAGAAGAACCCCAGAAAGAACAAAGGATTCAATTGAGTGTATATTTCTGGTTTCCATTTAACACTGAGTTAAAAAGTAGAGGTTTATTGGCTCATTTTCCTCTTCAGGCTGGTTTCCCTTAAATAACGAAAAGGCTGCCAAAGCTCCTGAGTTTGGTTATATATTTTCCTGGTCCACCTATGAAGAGAGAACATTTTTGTCCTGGCATTCCAAACAAGAATACTGAGATGCAGCTTAATTAGATTAGCTTAGGTCACATGCCCTTCCTCGCAAAAGGAATTGTTGCAAGGGAAATAGAACGGCCTACTCCTGAATCTGCAGGTTTTGTCACCCTAATGGGCTACATGGGCAAGGAATGGATACCTGAGTGAAAATCAGAGTAATGTTGGGAAGGGGGGGTAGGCAACCAACAAATGCTCACTACAGTTTTGAATGATTTTTTTTTTAAATATAGAATAGAGAGTACAGGTGCTGAAAGCCAAAGTTTTCTTGAAGAAAAGCTTGGCTTTGACTTAGAAGCCAAGTACCTGATTGAAGGGGTGATAGGATTTATCCATAAAAATAGATATAAAAAAGATAACGATCCAGAGTGCTTGAGTATTCCAAAGAGTAGATTAGGCACCAGCTAGACTAGGAGGAGAAAGAACAAAATGAGAATAAAGGAGGAGCTCATGAAAAGGAGATCAGATCAGGTGGGACCAGGTGGACAAGAGAGTTAGCATTGAGAGACTGGCTAGCACCAATGCTGGAAAAGACTTTTAGAGTGAGCTCCACTCATGTTCTGTGGTAAGGCTTTTGTTGTCATCCAGTGACATCTTCCTGAACTCTGAGACTTCAGCGCTAACCAAACTAATTTGGATATGCCCCTTTTCAAGGCTCAAGACCCTGGTAACCCCACAGAGCTGAAGGAGAAGGAGTGCAGTTCTAGAATCTGGCAGGACAGAGTGATGTAGAAGGGCACTTTTACCCCAGTATGTGACTTGATTGACACTGGACCACACTACCTTGAGATTTTCCCCAAAGAGAGTTGGGTGAAAGCCGCCTTGTTACATATGTATATTTCCATTTTTAGAAACAAACCATACCACACTATACAGATGGATCTATACCTTGCTTTTTTCACTAAACAATATATATTGGAGATATTTTATATCAATGCATGTAAATCTATCTCTTTTTAATGACTTTATAATATTCTATTGTATGGAAGAACCATGTTTTATCCAATGTTTAAGATGTTTTCTGTATTTTGGTATTATACAATACTTGCAGTGAAAATCTTTGTGGATGTATGAGAGTATTATCTGTAGCATACTCATCTAGAAATAGAATTAATTATTGGGTCAAAAGTCCTTTGGGTCATCTAAAAATGGCCATCTAGAAGTGGAATTATTAAATCAAAGGGAAGATATTTATAAGTGCTTTCTATGTGCTAGGCGCTATAGCAGATATTAGGGATAAACCAAACAGCAAGTTAGGCTTGATCCCTGCCATCAAAGAATTTTACATGCTACTGGGATACTTGTAACTCATGGCTGTAATGCAACAGTGCCTCTGATCATATAGAAAAGGAAGCTTTTATTTTAAATATCCTATGAATGGACCTGATGGAAACATATAGACGACCGTTTTGTTTACAAAAATGAGGATAATCCTGGAAAATGAAAATCTCAAATTCGAAAATTGATTTGTATTATTAGTGAAATGTAGCTCTGTCCTGGTAAAAATTGCATTTTGATTTGTTCTCACCTTATCTACCTCTACCCCTTCCAAAAGATACAGACTACATAAAAATGCACACCTTGAATTTTTGTTGAAAAACTTGTTTGTCAAGCTACATTAAGTGTATTTATTTTCATGGGATAAACAACGCAATGCCAATAATCTCAGCCTTGATAATATGAGTGACATTTAAGAAGCCAGCCATGGTAGGGAGTTTGAAAGGGGGTAAATGAATTAGAATACATTTACTTCCTTTTAAAATTAAAATTTATGTTTACTCCTTGCATAATTTTTTGGGGGGAAAGCACTAATTTTTAAATTTGAAAAATCAGTTGTATGTTTTCCCTTCAGGACAGAATATTAACTTCTAATTAGTAAAATATTTGCATTGACTGGATTTGTTAGCCTAAGGAAAAGTTTGTTTTTTGTTTTTTTGTGTGTGGTACGCGGGCCTCTCACTGTTGTGGCCTCTCCCGTTGCGCAGCACAGGCTCCGGATGCGCAGGCTCCGCGGCCATGGCTCACGGGCCCAGCCGCCCCGCGGCACGTGGTATCGTTGCGGACCGGGGCACGAACCCGTGTCTCCTGCATCGGCAGGCGGACTCGCAACCACTGCGCCACCAGGGAAACCCAGGAAAAGCTTTTAAGTAAATATATTTTACTTTAATTTTTTTTTTTTTTTTTTTTTGCGGTACGCGGGCCTCTCACTGTTGTGGCCTCTCCCGTTGCAGAGCACAGGCTCCGGACGCGCCGGCTCAGAGGCCATGGCTGACGGGCCCAGCCGCTCCGCGGCATGTGCCACCAGGGAAGCCCTACTTTAACTTTTAAAAGATATTTTCGAGCTCTGACCCTCAAGGAGAAGATAACTCTCCTGATGATAGAATTTTTTTTTCTTTCCTGTTATGAAAATTTCAGGCTTGAAACAATATGAATTATGACATAAAACCATGGTTAGTATGATATTTGTTTCAAAATTATCAATGATGAAACCAAAGTTTGTTCAGGTTTTTTAAAGGGTTTATTTTGTTCACAGACTATAAAAATACAGTTTGTGATGAGGTGGGCAAGAGAGGGAATATTTGTTTTCTTTTGCAGAATTTATTTTTGTAGTGATATATGATCCCCTGCACCACCCCCTCACCCCCATACATTGCAGAGAATAATCGTTGATTATTCTCTCCCATAGTAATAGACAGACTGTAACTGAGCAGGACCCTATGGGGCCTCCCCAGGACAGACACCTCCCCCATATCCTCTGCTGTGGCTCCTCTCTGAAGTATAGATACATAGATAATAGTATCTGATGCGTTCTTCCTGAGTTGTTTTACAGATGCTAAAATTACCACCAAATGGAAGAAATTAACTACTTGATGATCATGAGCCCCCAGACCTACAGGCTCCTAAGAACTGATAATGTTAACCGCCCTGTTACCGCAACACCAACCAATCAGAGAAGTGTGCAGGAGCTTGACCACCGTCACCTGGCTTTTAAAAAATGCATTGCTGAAAACCTTTGGGGAGTTGGGGGTGTTTTGAGCACGGACCACGCGTTCTCCTTGCTTGGTCCTGCAATAAACCTTTCTCTGTTCCAGACTCCGACGTTTTGGTTGGTTTGGCCTCACTGTTCGTCCAGCTCACGAACTTGCGTTTTGTAACAATTCTGAATTTTTTATTACCTTAAACCCTTCAATACAAATATACGTTCATTGTTCAATTTAATCTTCAAAATACTTCGACATTTATTTTTTCCACTGTATTTGATGACTTTTTAAATTGGGAAGACATGGTAATATATGTGTCCGTGTTTTAATTACGTGAGTAAGCAAAGTGGAACGCCAGCTGTTTGTGCTAACAGTAAAGTGAGCTGGCCCGTTTTTTACATGAATAAAATAAATTTCGGCTTAAAAAATGAAAAAACAGTAAGCGCACAACGGGACGCCCCTCTCAGCCTCGGGGCTTAGAGAACGTTCAGCCAACCGTTGGGAGCTTGGCCGCCTCCTGCGAGGCGGGAGCAGAAGGCCATCGAGCCGCGGTCCTCCCGCAGTCCTAGAGCGACGCTAAAGTGAACCGCGGAGCGAGAGCCGGAGATCAGCAAAGAGCTAAGACGGGGCTTGACAGCGTTTGGCCCTTCCTGCCGGTCGTTGGAGCGGTGAGTGGTGACTGTGCCACAGCTTGGGGAGGAACTGCAGCCCGTGGGCTGGGGATTAACTGATTCCCTGAGGGTGGAAGTGCAGGGACGCCTTACCCGACAGAGAGGCCGTGTGGACTTGGGGCGGGGGCGGGCGAGAGGTGTCAATCCTGGGCCCTAGGAGGGGAATGATGCTGTGGATCTAGTTATTGGGGCACAACCTGCTGCTGCATATTTTTCATCCACTGAGCTCAATTTTAAATACCTATTAAAGGTAAACCTTGGTAACATTTGAGAAGAAACCTGAGGGAGGTTAAAAGATCTGTGTGGCCTTTGGGGGTACGAATTTTCTAAGCAGGGGGTAACAGCAAGTGCAAAGGCCCTAAAGCGGGAGCTTGTTTAACATGTTCGAGGAATAGCAGGGAGACCAGAGTGGTTGGAGCGCAATGAACAAGGGGGAAGTGTGTAGAAGATGATACCAGAAAGATTGGGGGGTGGGAGGAGGCCTGTAGAAAAAGTGGGCATTGTATTGTGTAAGGAATTTGGTCATTTCTTGGCGTGAAGAGTTGTCGGAAAATTTTAAGCAAAGGAAAAACAGCTGACATGTTTTAAAGCATCTACAGCTGGGAACTCATGACGAGAACAGACTGTAGGAAGGCAGGAAAAAAGCCGGTCCCAGTTTGAAGGCTGTCAGGCAGGGAGAATCCTCTCTTACTTGGGGAAAGTCAGCCTTTTTTTTTTTTTTTTTTTTTCTATTCTGGCCTTCAGCTGATTGCATGAAGCCCACTCACATTAATGAGAGCGATCTGCTTTACTCAGTCGACTGATTTAAATGTTAATGTCATCCCAAAACGCCTTTACAGAAACACGAGAGTAATGTTTGGCCAAATATATGGGTACTCGGTGGCCCAGTCAAGTTGTCACATAAAATTAACCATTTTTATTTTCTGTCTAAGAATCATTACTTTCGCAGACTTTTTTTTTCAGTTTCATTAAGAGTTCCATTGCCCCTTGAACAATGCCGGGGTTAAGGGCTCCTACCCCCAGTGCAGTCGAAAATCTGAGTATAACTTTACAGTCAGTCCTCTGTATTCACAAGGCCGCATCGCAGATTCAGCCAACTGCAGATTCAGCCTATTTATTGAAAAAAAAAATCCATGTATCAGTATAAGTGGACCTGCGCAGTTCAAACTTGTGTTGTTCAAGGGTCAACTGCAGCAGGATTGGCTTTTTGAATTATAAGTCCATTTTTGACTGAAAAATATCAGCTGGGAGTGCTACTCTAATACACATCCAGGAATATATAACAGCTGGGTGATATTTTTCAGCTAGCTGTTATATATTTGGAATTTGGAACCTAACTGGCCGCAGCCACTAACTGAGCCTCACGCATATTGGTTCAGAAGTGTGTGCCAGCAATTGGCAGACACTAGTCACTGATTTCTAGAGTCACTCAAGAGTTGTCAAAATCAAGAATGCTCACTCTACACATACCAAGAGCCTGTTTCAAAGGACGATGGTGGAATCCTCTGAGTTCAGTTTTGACATGTTGGGTTTGAAAGGCTTTTGTAAGGTATCCAGAAACCAGATAGCCAGAAGGAAATATAGATCTGGCACTCTTGAGGTATCTGGGCTGAAAAATAAGGAAGTCATCAGCATAAAGATAGTAATTGAACTTACAGACATACCTGTCCTCTACATTACCCCCTCCTATCTTATGTCCTATTTCTCTCCTTCCTTTCAATGTCCTATTTTTTGAAAGTAATTTTTGCTTACTCTTGCCGTTTTCTCATTCTCCTGTGGCAAGGTGACTGTCCTCCCTATCCCATGACCAGAATTGCCTTCACAGAGGTCACAATGACCTCTTTGTTTTTTAATTAAGTGCATATGTCAGTTCGTAGGTGAACGCACCTTCCTATAACATTTCACTCTCGAACACTGCCTCTTTATAATTCCAGTTATAAATCAGTCAGTTGCTATTCTTTTTCTGGGGGTGGGGGGATGTTCCAGTGCGGACCAGAAAACCTGCTAAACAAATTCTAAAAGAGCTGTACCACTATTTAGTTACTATTCTTTACAATTATTATCTCATTTACCTCAAAACATCTCTGTGAATTAGATATTACCTTCATTTTACAAATGAGTAAACAAACTCATTTTGTAGCTAGCTCTGTAAGTGACAGAGCTAGACTAGAACCCAGGCCTGTCTGAGGCCCAGGCTCTTTCCATCACTCCACACTTACAGAAACAGATCCCCTTGGCCTTCTAGATACTACTATCCTTGTTTTCCTACCTCTGCAGTTGTTCCTTCTTACTTCTCTTCCTTACATGTAGGTGTTTCCCAGGGTTCCAGCCCACTTAGCCTTTTCCCAGCCGTAACTAACAACTACCCTGAACATGTGAGGTTTTCCAACAGTTCTGTGCTCAGACTTTTCTGTCTGAAAAACCCTTTCCCGATTTTCTTGCCTAACTTTCACTTGTCTTGTAAGAGTCAGAAGGACTCACCTCCAGAAAACCTTTTCTTTCTTTTTTTTTCTTATTTAATTGCTTTATTAGCTTTACATTTTCCCATGCAAATGGGTGAAACTCTACTGTTGACAGAAACTTAGATTGGGTGCCCAGGCAACCTCCAGTGAGAAGCTGGTAACACAGAACCCACCTGACACATGGAAATTACATAAGGTTCACAGCAAACGGATCAGTAAAGGCATATCAGGAAAATGTAAGGAAAAGGAGAATGAAAATGGGAATCACAGTATTAATCTCGTGGAAAATGGCAGGAGTCAAGGCATAAGGCAAAATTCATCATGATGGTCATGGTGATTAGAGAGCTCCCCCATAAGGATACGCAGACAGTTCCTCAACTGCAGCTCCCTAAGTTTTCTCCTGATTTCTCTCATCTCCTCCATGAACATTTCCATATCATCTCCATCTCCACCCATCCCATCGTTGACCTGCCTCTTGGGTATGGCCCATGGGAAATTAGGGGCAAGTCGGCGAGCCTGTCCCTGTCTATTATTTCCTGCTGGCTGGTGGCCTTCGCCCCCTCCCAAAGGGCGGTCTTGCTCTGCATTCTGCACAGGCTGCTCCACTTCTCCGTTTTCCTGAACCTATCCTCGCTGCCTCCTGCTCTTGATTCTTGCCATGAGTGCGCCTCCTAGACGCTTACTCCCGCAGACCTGCAAGGGGCCGGGGTGGGGGCAGGGGGCTTCAGAAAGCCTTTTCTGACCTGCTATTTCACTTGAGATTTCTTACGGAGCAGAGAGCTGTAAAGGCCAAGGAGTTCTTTTATCTCTGTGTCTCAGCAACTAAGAGAGTCTGGCACATTGTAGACAATCTGTAAATGAGATGAGTTATGAATATCCGTATATTCTTTTAGTTAATTCTGAAACTGCTTTAATTAATGAACCTACAAGCAGTTTTACTCATTTTGTGTCTTTTTTCTCCTCTCAACATTTGGAGAATTTTCAAATCTACCGAAAATTTGAAAGAGTAGTACAATTAATACAATATACCCCTCATATAGCAGCAGCTGTGAACTTCCTGCTACATTTGTGTTCTCTCTCTCCACACACCGCCCCCCATAATCCCCCCTCCCCAAAACATTTGAAAATAAGTTTTAGTACCATCTCCTGAGAATAAGGATATTCTCTTACGTGACCACCTGAGAAAACTCTTAAGATCTACACACTTTTTCTGTAAAGGGCCAGATAGTAAATGTTTTGAGCTTTGCAGGTGATACGATCTCTATGGCAACTACAGTTGACCCTTGAACAGAAGGGTTTGAACTGCATGGGTCCACTTATGTGCGGATTTTTTCAATAAATATATCAATAGTATCAATACCTGTGTTTTCATTTTACAGATCTTTAAGTGTGGGGAATTGTGTTTGATTAGAGATCACAGTATGTGGAGTCAAAAGAACTAGAGTTTGAATCCTGATCCTATCCAAGCTGTTTCAGCTTCCTACCCTTGGTCATCTACCAGTTCCTTTGTGTTTGAGGCAGAAATAGTAAGTAGTATACGGATTTTTGACTACACAGGGGTCAGTGCGCCATTGTTCAGGTACTCAGTCCTGCAGTGTATTGTGAAAGCAGATGTAAACACTATCTAAACAAATGGGTTTGGCTGTATTCCAGTAAAGTTTTATGTACAAAAACAGCCTTTGGGCCCTATTTGGTCCGCTGGGCCATAGTTTGCATATATATATATATATATATATATATATATATATATTATTCATATTCAGATTTCTGAATTCTTCAAAACATATTTGTATCTTTTTTTTAACTTAAGAGCAAATTTCACACATTGCATTTTGCTGTATCTCTTTAATCTAGAAAAATACCTTCCCCACACCTTCTTTTTATTTTCACTATATTGATTGTTTGGAAGAGTACATGCCTATTGTAGAGAAGCTGCATTCTGGACATTCTGGATTTATCTGAAAGTTTCCTCATTGTTAGATTCATGTTAAACACTTTTAGTAAAAATGCTACCTAAGTGATAAGGCACAAGCTCAGTTGTCTTGCTGTTGGTGTTAATAGGTTTCATTTGATTAAGTTTGTGACTGCCCGATAGCTCCATTCTTCCCCTTGTAATTCATAAGCAATCAGTGTGGTGATTCTCTGAGACTATGAGCTTGTCCTTTCCCCCTACTCCTTTCACCCAATGATTTCACCCATTTGTGGTCCTTGATTGAAACAGTTATTTCCTCAAGGGCTACAAAATGGTGATTTTTTCAAATCTGCTATTCCTGCTATGTTAGCTGGCAGTCTTCTGTAAAACAGAGTCTTCTCATTTTGTATGGTTGTTTCAGAGAGAAAAAAAAAAGGATAGTAATTATTGGAAATGTATAAACCCAACAAAGGGGTGTTGCTATTGTTGTTATTATCATTACTACTACTATACTATTACTGTTTCTGTGATTCTTGTTATTACATTTTCAGGGGTATCCCTGAGGAGGCAGTCAAAAGAAAGTTCTCCAGAACAGAGAGAGCAGTCTGAAGCTGGGGATGGCAACAGCATTGGTAACCACTCCTTCCCCGGCTCCTCTGAATCTGAAGAAGGAGGGACTTCACTTAGTGAAGGAGGATCACCGCTCTCCTCGGGAACAGGGGGCCAAGCTGCAAGGAAATGGCGCAGGCCTCGGGCAGGAGCCACTGTGCAACCAGTTCAGGCAGTTGCGCTATGAAGAGACCACAGGACCTCGAGAAGCGCTGAGCCGGCTCCGGGAGCTCTGCCGACAGTGGCTGCGGCCCGACGCCCACACCAAGGAGCAGATCTTGGAGCTGCTGGTGCTGGAGCAGCTCCTGACCATCCTGCCTGAGGAGCTGCAGGCCCGGGTGCGGGAGCATCACCCAGAGAGTGGGGAAGATGTGGTTGTTGTACTGGAGGATTTGCAGCCAGAACTGAGAGGAACAGAACAACATGTGGTAAGGGTCAGATGTGCTCTTTTGTAGGAAAGCAGGAATTGAGACCTCTGGCCAGAGTGGTGGCCATGAGCTCACCAGTGGGAGAATCGCTAAGCTTTGGTTCAGTTTCTTTTCAGTCTGGCTGTTCATTGCTGAAGGTCTTACCTCAGCCTTACCTGTCTCTGGTGGGAGGAAACTGAATGTGCTCCAGCTTCTCCAGCCTCTTTTCTTTGCCCTTCTGTGGTTTCTCTTCGCTCTCTTTTCTAACATAGAAGTGTTTTTCTGAACAGCAGTTTCCTCCTAAACCCACGTGTACCTAATCATCCCTAGGACCCAAACCAGGCAAAGAAACAGAAAATGCTTGTGGAGGAGACGGCCCCTCTGAAAGCAGTGCTGAAGCAGCAGGTCCAGCCTGAGGGTGAAATTCCCAAGCCCAAGAGACAGAAGGGTAAGAAGTAGACTGCATCTTCCTGCATGTGAGATGTGGTGGGCTTCATGGTCCCCCCCGCACCCGAGGCCCTGCTCAGCACACTTGGCATTTTGCGTCTTGTTCTTGTTTTGAGTCAGGTTTACTGAGGTGTAAATTACATGCAGTAAAATTCACTCTTTGTAAGTGTACAGGCCAATGACTTTTCACAAACGTGAAATAATTGTACTTGTCTAATGATCACCACAATCAAGATATAAAAGTTTCCATCACCCCAGACATTTCCTTTTCCCCTAATCCTTGTTTCTGTTTTTGGATGTTTCTAGTTTGGGTGTTTTTTTTTTTGTTTTGTTTTGTTTTTTTGTGGTACGTGGGCCTCTCACTGTTGTGGCCTCTCCTGTTGCTGGAGCACAGGCTCCGGACACGCAGGCTCAGCGGCCATAGCTCACGGGCCCAGCCGCTCCGCAGCATGTGGGAACTTCCCGGACCAGGGCACGAACCCGTGTCCCCTGCATCGGCAGGCGGACTCTCAACCGCTGCGCCACCAGGGAAGCCCTGGGGGTTTTTTTTGTTCAGTTAAAACAATGTTTCTCCTGTGTAGACGTTCACCTTCCTCTTCTCCCCATTACTGTAGGGGTGAATTAAAAAAGGAGTGCTAGTTTCTTACCCAAGGCAAAGAATTCCAGCCACATGATTCATTACTCATTTTTTCTTATCACATTCAAATTATTGTAAACGACTACTGTCTTTTACTTCTAAATGTTACCTGAATTATTTTATTTTGCTCTACCATATTTTCTTTGACTCTGAATTTCTCTTTCTAATTTCTATCCCTTTCATTTTCTCCTCTTTCCAGTCTGATACAAGCCCTGCTTCTCTTTTTGTTTTACTGTCTGTCATTTTAGTGATTCCACTGAAGTTAAATTACCTCCTGTTCATTCTCTGTCATTTAAACACATTCATTAATGTTGCTCTCCTCGTTAAAGCCCTTCAGTGAGCTAAGTAGTGTTATTCTTTCAATTTTTTTTGATGTTTGAAAAATTCCATAATAAAAAGTAAAACATAAAAACCAACCCACCACCTTCAGTGACTCCCAATAGCCTTTAACAAAGGCCTCACACGGCATGTTCTGGCATTTGCAGACCTTGCAGCCCCATGTCCACTAACATCACCAGCTTGCTCCGATTTGCTTGAGACTTTTAGCTCCAGCTGTTGCATGTGCTGGGAAACCCCTCAGTCCCAGACACATTGGGCTAATTAATCGCCCTTTGTCCCACCTGATCACACTGTGTGTTCCCCTCATGTTGAGTTGCATTCCATTTCCCATTTGCTCCTCTTCTGTCTGGAATACTTTTTCCTCACTCTCCCTGGCTAATTCCTCCTCATCCTTCAGGACCTAGCTTAGATATCACTTTCTTTGTCCTTCCCTAATTTTTCCAAGTCTGGATCAGTTTCCCCACCTCTGCTGCTAGAGCTCCAAGTTTTCTCCTACCACGGAACTGATCGTATTATATTAGAGTTGCTCGTTTACTTCTCTTTTTCTCCCACCAGACCAGAAGGGCATGGGCTTTGTTTTGTTTCCTGAGTCTGCTACTGTCCCTGGACTAAAGTAGACCTTCAGTAAATGTCTATTTGATGAATGGCTGATTTCAATTCTAAAGGTTCCTTTTACCTACTACCTACTCCCCCTGCTCAATTTCTGAGTCTCCTTCAAAAGTCCTCTTCTTCTGGAAGCTTTCTGAGTAAAGTCACTGAAAGAGAGAGGCCTACCTTTTTTAAACAGCCTTGCAGAAATGAATTTATGCTGTGTAATCAGTGATGGGTGTTTAAGTATGAAAAGTAGATTTAGCAATAGTAGATTCTTGAAACTGTTCCTTACCCTCTAGATCTGTTGAAAATGTTATTTTATATTCTTCTTTTATTTATTTACTTTTGGCTGCGTTGGGTCTTCGTTGCTGCATGCGGCCTTTCTCTAGTTGTGGCGAGTGGGGGCTACTCTTCGTTACGGTGCACGGGCTTCTCATCGCAGTGGCTTCTCTTGTTGCGGAGCACGGGCTCTAGGTGCGCGGGCTTCAGTAGTTGTGGCATGCAGGCTCAGTAGTTGTGGCTCGTGGGCTCTAGAGCGCAGGCTCAGTAGTTGTGGTGCACGGGCTTAGTTGCTCCATGGCATGTGGGATTTTCCCGGACCAGGGCTCGAACCTGTGTCCCCTGCATTGGCAGGCGGATTCTTAACCACTGCACCACTAGGGAAGCCCCATTATTTTATATTCAAGTTCAGGTTGTTTTTCAGTTTTGGAGGCCCCTGCCTCCCCTTTTAGCTGTGTATGTCATTATAAAATCACTGGAAAAGAACCTCTCTTGTTCTCATCCCTTAACTCTCACTCCCTCCCCCATAGAGCCTACTTCATCCTCTTGCAAAAGGCCTTTACACATAGTACATGTTTTTAATCTTCCCTCTCCCACATGTGCTTTTACTTTCCCTGATGTCTCCTTCCCACACCCTTCACTTTCTCATCTACTCTCACTCATTAAATGATCTGCTGCCTTTATCTTGCTTACACAGGGTAACCCTCATTTGCTTGTTATGAGTGCTGCTTAGATGCTCCCTCTTCTATTTTCTCCATCCATCTCCCCTTTTACTCTCTCATTCTGACTTTGCATCCCCTTTCAGGCTCCTGGACTTAAAAGACTTATCCTATCTACTGTTCCCTCTCACCCTCTTCCCTGTGTGTCTGAGCTAAGGTTTTATTCAGCACACATTGTTATAATTTGCTTGTATGTCTTATGTTCCAGACATATAAGCAAATTATTACAGCACTGAGATATAATAGCTCCATTGAACCACACAGGAAAGCAGTTACTGCCATCCAAGGAGATCAGGAAAGGCTAAGACATTTTTGTGGACTTCATGTTACCCTCAAGGCCTTGTGGCCCAGTGTTTTTGATTTATTGGTGAGGAGACTGAGCCCAGAGGAATTACCTAAGATTACACAGTTAATCATGATAAAATTGGCACCACGTCTGTGTGTCTTCATTTCCAGTTTATTTCTTCATTTCTGGCGCTAGCCCTTTCTTATTGGCCCCAGGGTACTCAGTTGACCTAGCTTTCTAATTTTCCACATGAGGCCATTATCAAGAACATAGACAGCCATGCCCTTTATGACAGTTTGCTTGCTTGCTAACTTCTGTTTGTGTGTATGTATGTATAGATGTGCGTATCACATGATAAACCTCAAACCATTTAAAATAAGTTGCCTCTCACCATAATCCCCCAAAGGCAGCCACTGTTAAACAGTTTCTTATGTATCATTCCATGTATGTTCTATGCAAACACCAGCACCCACAACATTTCCACTTTGCACACATGGCTTGATTCAATTTTTTTTCCTCCTAATTGTAGATTCCTTTCCCTAAGCACCAAAAAACAAGTAACTGGTGGTATATATTTAATGTTTCAGGTGAGGAGACAAGGATTGAGAATGGGAAGCTGGTTGTAGAGACAGACTCCTGTGGAGGAGTGAAATCATCTGGGAAAATATCTGAACCCAAAGAGGCTTATTATGAGGACTCTAACTTGGATAGGCAGCAGGCCAAGGCCAAGGAGAAGACTGACTATAAATGCTCAGAATGTGGGGAGGGGTTCATCCAGCACTCAGACCTGATTAAGCATGAAGGTTCACACAGGGGAGAAAAGCTCTGTGAATCTGAAGTGTGTCAGAGTTCTAGTCTTACTGGACATCAGAAAATCCACTCTAGAGAGAAGGGTCATCAGTGTCATGAGTGTGGGAAAACCTTTCAGAGAAGTTCACACCTTGTCAGACATCAGAAAATCCATCTTGGCGAGAAGCCTTATCAGTGCAAGGAGTGTGGAAAAGTCTTTAGCCAGAATGCAGGCCTTTTGGAACATCTCAGAATCCATACTGGAGAGAAACCTTACCTGTGTATCCACTGTGGAAAGAACTTTCGGCGCAGCTCTCACCTTAATCGACACCAGAGAATTCACAGTCAGGAGGAGCCCTGTGAGTGCAAGGAGTGTGGGAAAACCTTTAGTCAGGCCCTACTCCTCACCCACCGTCAGAGAATCCACAGCCACTCCAAAAGCCATCAGTGTAACGAGTGTGGGAAAGCCTTCAGTTTGACCTCAGACCTTATTCGACACCACAGGATTCACACTGGAGAAAAACCTTTCAAGTGTACCATATGCCAGAAAGCCTTCCGACTAAACTCACACCTTACTCAGCACGTGAGAATCCACAACGAGGAAAAACCGTACGAGTGTAATGAATGTGGAGAAGCCTTCAGACAGAGGTCAGGTCTTTTTCAACATCAGAGATATCACCACAAAGACAAACTGGCTTGATGAGGTGTCCTTTCCTTACGGACCATCAGAGACAGTACATTAACAAGCAAGCCGGCACTTTAGGAAAGGCACTCTAGCCAACTCTGGCAGAGAACTCTTGAGGACCAAGTTGGAGGCTATCTGCCTCCTCTCTCTTTCCTTCGTTTTCCTTGTTGTCAGCTTTGGGCCACAGTAATTTGACCCTAGACCCTGGGGGATCAAAGGTAAATAGCATTCTTTACTGCAGGACTTCTCAGAGCCTTTAGCATGCTAAATGCATAGCTATGCATCTCCAAGTAGTAGAGAGCCTCATGATTGAGTGAGGGCTTTAAGTCAGCAATGAATCAAGTGTCCACAGATTTACAAGCTTAAACGGAAAAAGAGCAGGTTGATATTTTTGCATATGCTACAGCAACAGACTCCTATACAATAAAACCAATGATGTTTGGAAATATATCACACTCAAAGGTATCTTAAAGCACAGGTTAATGGTAAACATTTTCGCCCACTGGTTTTATTACCCTGCCTGCCCCTAGCATTATCCTCTTCTTCCCTACCCCCAATCAGCATTTTGGAAAGCAAAGATGATCTAATTTTACCATTTCGCAGCCCCATCCCTGCCATAATACCTCATTGATTCAAGTTAGAGAGTAAGGTTTTATTTAGACTATGGAAGAGATTTCATAAGCCATTTGAATGAACTGGGCTGAATTAATCCAAGTAGCAACTGTCTTACTTCATAACTCCAGTGTCAGTATAGTGGCTGCTGCATAGAAACTTCAAAGAATGGGGAAAGAAATTGGACTTTTTTCCTTTAATACTGAGGACAGAATTTTAAAATCCTGCTTGTTCTGGAATTTTGAAAGTCAAATCAGAAAAACAGCTTGGAAGAGATCATGATCTTCATGTTGTAAATGCCAAAATGTCATGGTAATGATGAAGAATATTAAGCTTAGGGAAGTCCACTTCTGAATATATCACCAGGATGATAAACATCACTTGCTGATTGGTGGTAGCTGCTTGGGGTACTTCTCACTCTGTCACGTGAGTGGGAAGACTGGTGAGTCCTCATGTTTTGCTGAGGTTTTTGTTCAGCTGAGTATAGTTTAAAAACAACAAAAAAAAGTGGGAATGATGTAATAAAAGTTTGTTTTGCTCTTAAGTAGAAAAGGCCAGAGACAGCAGTCCAGCACTGGTAAGGTGGTTTCATGACATCACTAGGGAACCCAGCTTCTGCCTTTCATGCCATCATTCCTTAAGGTCATCATCCTTGATGGCTGCTGAAGCTCCAGCCATCACATGCAAAATGTGGACAAAAGGCAGAAGGACAAAAGAGACTCCTCCTGGTCAGTCAGCTCCCTTTAAGCAGCCTTCCTGTAAATCACTTCAGCGGTTGTATCATAGGCCAAATCTTAGAAAAGGGAAGCTGGAAAGTGTGTCTTATTCTGGGTTGCAGAATGCCCAGCTGAAAATCAGTCTTCTGTCACTAAGAGTAAAGGGGAGAGTAAAGGCTGAAATAGGCACTTGGGCGCCTTTTATATAGATACAGATATATTTTTTATTATTATTTTTGGCTGCGTGGGGTCTTCCGTTGCTGTGCGCGGGCTTTCTCTAGTTGAGGAGAGGGGGCTACTCTTTGTTGTGGTGGTGAGCTTCTCATTGTGGTGGCTTCTCTTGCTGCGGAACATGGGCTCTAGGCGTGCGCATAGTTGCTCCACGGCATGTGGGATCTTCCTGGACCAGGGATCAAACCAGGGTCCCCTGCATTGACAGGCAGACTCTTAACCACTGCGCCACCGGGGAGGTGCCTGGCACTTAGGAATCTTTGGCCCACTTCCCACTCGGATCTGAGTGGATGCAAGCTGAGCAGAGCAACAGTTAATACCATTATCTGGAGGAGGACCAAATCAGCAGGAGAAGCAGCTGTAATTTTTTGAGAAATTAAAGAATTTCATGGAATGTCAGTCATGTTCCATTGTTAGGAAACCATAAAGGTATGTGTCTTTATTCTGCCTTTATGAGTAAAATTAAGTTGATAACAGGGATTTTTCCAAGAGTTTTAAGGGGTGTGCTGAGGTTTGTACCTAAACATTTAGCTCCATGTCGTAGTTTAAATCTATTTGATTCTGTTCAGTTTAAGGAAAGAACATGGAATATCTTTATTATTCTCATTAAAAAGCAAAGATAATTAAAAGATTCAAAGTATGAACAATTGATATATACCTTAAATATATGGAAAATTTATTCTGGCTTTCTCTTTTCATGATGATTCCACAGTATAGGTATTATAAGCATTCTAAGTTCATTGACACCTTAACCTGATTCTTCCTTACAGTTCCACAGGAAATGGTGCTCTCATCTGTACCCTGGGGCAGATCCATAACCACCTGGGCAAAATTTTGGATACAGATATATTTAAATAACGTGTTTTCCTTATTTATTCCTGAAAACTATAGAAACATTGAACAAAGGGCAAATGTTATAACAGATCTTGACTGGGGTTTTGCTTGCAATTTAAGACATCCTAGACACCCTAAAAGGCAGTTAAAAATCTTTTCAGAGAGCAGAAGTCCAGGAAGACTAACTGTATTGCAGCAGTATCTTCTACTGGTCAGCCATTTCTGTTTGGGTCTGCTTTTTTTTTTTTTTTTTTTAATTAATTAATTACTTATTGGCTGCGTTGGTCTTCGTTGCTGCGCGTGGGCTTTCTCTAGTTGTGGCGAGCGGGGGCTACTCTTCGTTGCCCTTGCGGTGTGCGGGCTTCTCATTGCGGTGGCTTCTCTGGTTGCGGAGCATGGGCTCTAGGCACATGGGCTTCAGTAGTTGTGGCATGTGGTCTCAGTAGTTGTGGCTCACAGGCTCTAGAGCGCAGGCTCAGCAGTTGTGGAGCACGGGCTTAGTTGCTCCGCGGCATGTGGGATCTTCCGGGTCCCCTGCATTGGCAGGCAGATTCTTGACCACTGCGCCACCAGGGAAGTCCCTGGGTCTGCTTTTTAAAGAGTTTTTAAAGAATAGGTTTACTGTCAAAATTGAAAGTCTTTTCACATGTTAATTGGTTGGTAAGTAACATGTTAATTCTGATTTTGAACCGCCATGTTCACCTTGGCTGAATTATTCTATTAGATTCTCCTTTTACTCTTAAACAGCAGTGCCCTTAAAAATTAAATAAGGGAGCTGTATATCAAAATTTAAATGCACATGCCCTTTGACAAATTTCAGTGTGTAGTATTTACCCTAGAAATATACTCATAAAACCATGTAAAGATATTCAATGGTGTTCTCTACTTAACAAAGAAAAAATATAGTAGGAATAGTTAAGTAAATTAACCCATACAATGGAATACTAATTAGCTGTTAAAAGATAAAGTGGTATGGAAAGATCTCCAAGCTTTCTTAACTGAAAAAGATAAGGTGCAAAATTATATTGTGATGCCAGAGGTGGTTTAAAATACATACTTATTAAACAGATGTTTAATGAGTGCTACTATGTGGCTGTTAGCGTCCTGGGAAGATATACACAAAATATTAACAATGGTTAACTGGGGAGTGGGATACTTTTCATTTTATAGTTTCTATGCACCTTGTGTTTTAATTGTACATATATGATCTGTATATTTAAGTTTTTTTAATTTGTGCTGCTTGCTGTATTGTAATCTTTATTAATCTGTTCCCCCAGCAGCCTGTGAGGACTCTAAAGACAGAAACTCAGTTTTGTCTTCATCATCGAGTTGGTTTTTAATTGAAATGATTGCAAAAATGAGGGGCAGGCTGGGAACATCCCCATGGCCTGGTGGGGACTCAGCAACTGAGCAGGGCGGGCGGGGGCTGCGGGGGTCCGCCAGGCGCACCAGTGAGACGTGCGGCCGCATTCCTAGAGAGGCATGGAGCCGGCCGGGCTGAGGTTCGGCTGCTCGCGCGGCAGGAGGGGAAATCTGACCCCGGGTCCCGACGGCCGGAAGCGGCAGACGCCCGGGCCCTGCGGGGACAGGCGACTGGCTCATCCCGACTGTGGAGATCCGGGCCTCCGCCCTCCGGTGGGGCTTTTTACTGGGTCGGCCATGTCTTCGTTGTGCATGTTCCTTGAACATTTGGTCCGTTAACCAGCAATTAGACACTCACTCACCGAGTGCCCGCTATATGCCAAGCGCTAGGAGCTGCGGGGCAACCGCAGTAAGATGCGTTCTGGGCCCGTCGCAGGTCCCGGCTACCGACATCCCAGTACATCTACGTGCCTCCGGCAAGACGTCCGCCAATATTTGTTGAATACCAGGTAAGCCTGGGCTCGCTGAGGTCATGCAAAGATAAACCCCTGTCCTCAAGGGGCAGGGGTGGTGGTGGTGGTGCGGGGTGTGATCCGTAATGCGGGTTGGAGAGGGAAATGGGTTGGTGAGGCAGGTTTGGGCTCACTTTTCCATGGGAACACCCTCCACCTGAGTGGCTCAGAGGACAGAAGACTGTCTGTACATTAGGTTTGGGGGTGGCATTTGCACGGAGCCTTGGGAATATACCGTTAGAAGACTGGTCGTGGCCATAAAGTACAAGGTTGGTGGAACAAATCTGAGTATCAGCTGGCAGTGTTACGAGGCATTTGGGAAGACGATGGCTTTCTTGGAGGTAGGGTCTATGTCTTTTATTATGGGGTTAGCGTTATGCTTGGAAAATGACGTGCTTGATAAATGTTTATCGAGTGACAAACACACAAGTCAAACTCAGTTAAGATCAGATCCTGGGGAGTTTGAACTTAGTTCAACCCGCTTTTTGGTGGGACAGGTGTGTCGAATATGCTTCGAATTGTGCTTTAGGAAATATCGATCCAGTGATGATGGAGTGTGTGGTGCGGCAGGAATACCACACAGAAAATTATTGTAATAGTGAATGTAAATCGTAAAGCAGGAGTAAAAAGGAAGGAGTGGCTGCAAGAGGCGTGTGGAGGAAGAATTGACTGGGCTCAGGGTGATTATATATAATATATGTAAGCTGGTTTTGAGCCTGAATGCATGGAAGGTGGTGGTGATGCCAGTAGAAACTGAAAAATACAGAGTGAGTGCAGCTTTGAGGGGACTCTGATTTCAGTTTGGGATGTGTTGAAATTACAGTGCAGGAGAGGCCCAAGATGTGAGTTTGGAATACGAAAGGCAACTCAGAGCCAGACAGAGATTTAAGCGTTCTTAGAATAGAGACATATTGAATTTTGATTGAGATCACAAAAGGAACAGGTGAGAAGAGAAACAGAAGTTGAAGTATTTCTACTGTTTGTTATCTATTGTAACATAAAAAAATAAAGCCCCAAACTTAGTGGCTTAAAACAACCTCAGCTTATTCTTATTATTCTATGGGTTGACTGGGCAGTATTACTGGAGTTACTCATGTGGCTGCTGGTCAATCAGCTGGGGACTAGGCCCAGCTGGGGCTCCGTGGTTCTCTTCCATGTGACCTCTGCATGGCTAGCTTGGGCTTTCTCACAGCATGGAAGTCTCATGGCTGTGTGTCTGGCACTACAAGAGCACTTCCTCTTACATTGTCATTTCTGCCATATTCTATTGGTTAAAACAAGTCACAGGTCAGCGCAGACTCAAGGGAAGGAAAAGTAGACTCCACCTCATGATGAGAAAAGTGACAAAATCTCATCATAACAGGTTTTAGGGGATGGAGGCTTTGGAAACAGTCTACCTCACCTACATTTAAGGTGGAGTATTCTGTGAGAAATATGCAGAGATAGATGAACTTTAAGAGTATATTAATCTGTCCATAAAGGCAGCCATCTGGCTCCTCCATGGATCAAATTATCCCTTCCCTCCCAAGTATAAGCTGCTCAAGCATTCTTATTGTTAACCCTTCTTCCCTGGTGTCCCTTACCTTACATCCCTTACCTCTGGGCTCAACTCCCTTAGGATTCAAGGTAGACTTCTGATTAATTTCACTGATAATACTGACAAGCAGGCTCAGTTTTTGAGCATCACTTAGAGTGGGGACAAAATATAATATGTTACATAGAGTTTTGAAGCTCTTATAATTTTTATGTTACTGATCAATTCTTATGCTTCAGATGTACATTTGGAAAAACATTTCTGGAGCATAGACCTCAGCTAAGTGAACCTTTTTCTAGCCTTTAAGGTCAACATGGATGAAGCTTCGCCAGGCCCCGCTCCTGAGAATGGAGACAGCCTTGTGAAAGTGAAGGAGGAAGATCCCACATGGGAGCAGATGTGCAGCTCACAGGACAGCAGCTCCCACACTCTGGAGCTTTGCCGCCTGCGCTTCCGGCGGTTCTGCTACCAGGAGGTAACCGGGCCCCGGGAGGCTCTGGCCCAGCTCCAAGAACTTTGCCATCAATGGCTGCGGCCGGAGACCCACACCAAGGAGCAGATCCTGGAGCTGCTGGTGCTGGAGCAGTTCCTGACCATCCTGCCCCAGGAGCTCCAGGCCTGGGTGCAGGTGTATCCTCTGGAGAGCGGGGAAGATGCAGTGACAATGCTGGAGAATCTAGAGAAAGACACAGGAGACTCAGGACAGCAGGTGGGAAGAGAATGTGCGTGGTGGCCTGGGAGATGTAATGGCGAACATTTGTCTGTTAAGTTTTAACTTTTTACTTTGAAGTAATTTACAACTTATAGAAGTTTTGGGAGAGGAGTACAGAGAACTATTGTGTACTCTTCACCCAGATTCACCAGTTGTTAACATTTGTTACAGGATGTGCCCCTCTCGTGTGCGAGCACGTGCTCCCTCTCTCTCTCTGTATATGTACATGTATGTGTACACACACACACACAGGCTCACACATTTTTTTTCTTGAACCATTTGAGATTGGAGTTAGTTGGAGATACCATACCCCTTTATCTCTAAACACTTCGGTGTGTATTTCTGAAGAAGAAAGATATTCTCTTGTATAACCAGAATACATACTATCAAGTTTTGGGAAATTAAAATTTTTATGATACTATCACCTCAACAGTAGTCCTTGTTTAGATACATCCATGATAGCCCAGTAGGATTCTTTATGACAGTTTTGCCCCAATCCAGGATACAGTCCAGCATCACACATTACATTTAGTTGCCGTCTCTTCAGTCTTCTTAGATCTGGAAAGGTTGTTCAGTCTTCCTTTGTCATAACAATGATTTTTTTTTTTTTTTTGTGGTACGCGGGCCTCTCACTGCTGTGGCCTCTCCAGTTGCGGAGCACAGGCTCTGGACGCGCAGGCTCAGCGGCCATGGCTCACGGGCCCAGCCGCTTCGCGGCATGTGGGATCTTCCTGGACCGGGGCACGAACCCGTGTCCCCTGCATCGGCAGGCGGACTCTCAACCACTGCGCCACCAGGGAAACCCAACAATGACATTTTTGAAGAGTACAGACCAGTTATTTTTTGGAATGCCCCTCAATTTGGGTTTGCCTTGTATTTTCTCATGATAAGACCCAGGTTGTGCATTTTGGCTAGAATACCACAGAAGTGACATTGTGGTCTCCTCAGTGCATCACATCAGGAGGCACGTGGTGATGGATTGTCCCATTACTGATGAGGTTAAGGTGGTGTCTGTCAGATTTCTCTACTATAAAGTTACCATTTTCCCCTTTGTGATTAATAAGAAATTTGTGGGAGACATTTTGAGACAGTGTACATATCCTATTTCTCATTGAACTTCCACCCACTAGTTAAGCAACCATCTGGGTTTTTGTTTTGTTTTTCTAGGCAGGGATCTTTGCCTGTCTTGTGTCTCTTCTTTGGCACTATATCCCCAGCACATAGAACAGAGCCTGGCTTTTAGTAGGCATTCAGCCCATATTCGCCAAATGAGTGAAGCAAGTCTCTGTCTTGCTACTTTGTCTTACTTGCTGCTGCTTAAGGATTAAATGGAGCTTCTCTGGTGTTCCCTTGAGGATATCCCTAACTGCTGTTGGGTCCAGTTCCCACCAGGATGCCTTTTCTTTTCTTTTCTTTTTTAATATCTTTATTGGAGTATAATTGCTTTACAGTGTTGTGTTAGTTTCTGCTGTATAACAAAGTGAATCAGCTATATGTATACATATACCCCCATATCTCCTCACTCTTGCATCTCCCTCCCACCCCAGGATGCCTTTTCAAAGTGAACCTTTTGTCCCCAGGCTTCTGTCTACACTCAGGGACAGGATATGCACCTACCGGTGACAGAATATCAAGGAACCTCTTTGGAGTGTCAGAGGCCCGAGCTACTGCCTGGGGTAACCACCTTGAAGTGTGAACCCCCAGAGCCCCACCAAGAGGTCGCCCAAGAAGTGAGTGGTGAGTGCCGGAGGGTGAGTTTAGTAAGGACACTGGGAGCAGGCCGCTGGCAGGTGCATGGCCTTCTAAGTAAAGCTTGTTTATCTGTGGGTTTTTGTTGTTGTTTTTGTTAGCCCTATACCTAAGCAAACTTTTAAAAACATTTGGAATTGTAAAATGTTAGAAGTCTAAGATATTCTTATCCAACACCCTTAATAGTTAGGAAAACCAAAACTCAGAGTTTAAGTGACTTGACCAGGGTCAACAGAGGCAGAGTTAAGTCACGTGACCTTCTGACCAAGATTCTCTCTTTACTATATATCTCTATTCCACATTTCTAATTCTACACTTGTGAATATTTTAAATATTTACTTGGTAGCTTTCCATAAATTTGTCTTTTCCCCATGGTAACATTTTCTTCAGTAGCCTCCCTGCCTCTAATCTTTCAGTAATTTACGTACAGCTTTAGGTTTAAACAGGTTCTCCCCTTCCTGCACTTGGAGCGTACCCTCCTGTGTGCACGGCTCTCTCACTTTCCGTATCCATCCCAGCTACTGGTTATATTTCAGCTGTGTGCAGTAAGATAGGCCGTGCAAAGAAGGCAAAGTCTGCGGCCTGCAGTTTGCAGATGGTTTGAGAACACACAGAAGTATACAGATCGTTCAAAAAGGAGACCTCAGAACTCCGTAGTGCAATGTTTTTTAACCTTTGTGGTGAGGGATGCTATCATTTTCCCCCAGAATTTATTGAAAAGGATTAACTCTCTTCCCTAGAAAAGGCATACAAAATGACACACACAACTTCATGATTTACCACATTGGTTTACAGTCACCACATTGGTGATCTGTGAATACTGATACTAAGTGCAGAATAAATGGTTCATATAATAAATTATTTTAAAACATTCAAGGGAGATAAAAGAAAATGTATGAGGCTCAGATTACTTGTGATATTTACCCATTGGAGCATAAATAGAACTTGATATTTCCCTACTTACTTGATTGATAGTTCTGTCTTATTTCTTTGGTTATTAAAAACCACCATGACATGAAGCCCAAATGTTTTACGTGAAGAAGTTTAGACGTGGTAGGGAGCCTTACGGCCCTGGGGTTGGGAAAGCTTTCCTGGAGTCATGAGCTTGCACTGAGCCTTGATACATGAGGAATTGCAGTGGAGCAGGCATAGGGTGAGTGTTCCCATCTGCCTGTGAGATGATGAACGCGCATCTGCTGAAATCAGTTTCATCTCATTTTGACTGTGGAGGGGGAGGGGTAATGAAGAATGGAGGTACTTGTCAGAATGGTGATGATAATTGACAGAACGATAACAGCGGTCATAGGATATAAGATTCTTTCGTGTGAGCACGAGCTGGCTCTCAGAACTGGACTCCAGCAGTATCTACTGGGCGGAGGGGGGGCTTCTTCGGTTCTCTAGGTCCCCGTGCGATGCGCCACTGCTGTGGTGTGTGTAATCAGGTTGCTCTGTTGTCGTTTCGGAAGCACACCCTGTCATTCTCAAGGGCTTTTTATACCCTCTAAGGCCCTCCCAAATATTCTGGAGACTGGCTAAGGGCCTCCCTGCTTACTAGTCATAACCCAAGCACATTTCTCCAGGATACCTGCGACCAAATGAACTGAAGATCAGTTTCCCAGGCTACCTGCATTCCCTCCTCTCCTGCTAGTATTTTCAATGGGGTACTAAGTCAACCAGCATGACAGGATGGTGGGGTCTGTTTAGGGGAAAGAGTGGGTGGGGGGAATGGGAAGGTCAGTTGGGGCCATTTTATGGGGTGTTTAAATTCAAACCAGGAGGTTTGGACTTTATCATTAAAAAGTTGGGTGCCACTGAAGCCCTTTTTTAAAATCAAAAATATGATTTATAGTGACTGTGTTATTTGTGTGTATATAGTATTTCATTCTCACCTGTCATGGAACACTAGATTTAAAATGAAAACTATTGAGTACTTTATTTTTGCCAGTCTCTTAATGCTCAAATGTGATTGATTCTTAGGGTCAGACACATTGTTAAATTTTCGATATGTTGATGGAGAAGTAGAAAAGACCTTGAGATCATTTTATTCATTGCAACTTAAGCCCATTTTCTCTTGTTCTGTCTTTGGCAGAGATATAGAGCAACAGATCAGTGTGGTATTTGTAGTGAACTTTAATATGTTTGAAAACATTCCTCCGCCTTCTTCCCAGGCTTAACCCTAATGCTTTTCCACCTCAGGAGGATTATAAGAGGCAAACACAGAGTCTGATCTGACCTTTGCTCTCTCAAATTTCCCATTGCTGTTGCTTTCTTTCCTCACTGCATTATACCTTTGTCCCCTTCCATTCTCTCTTGCCATCCTGCCCCTCCTCAGCTTAGCCCTTTCTCTGACAGCAGACCTGCTTTACACTGCGCTTTTTAAGCTGTTGGTTGTTTGGCATATATGCATTGTGGGGAGGTAAGGTAGTAACAGTGAATCAGGGGCAAGGCTATTTTATTGTCCTAGCAAGCCTTATTCGCTCTAGATATGAAACAACAGCAACAGAAAGATTACACAGTGATCCACTGTGTCTGGAGCAAGGAAAAGTGGTACTATGTTCTGTGTTATATTTTGGGTTAGAATTATCCCCTGTGCTCTTCATTTAGTAATTTTGGGCTCCTTATATTGTTGCCATCTTGAAAAATAATGATACATTACCTTGTGTGGGGTCTTACAACTTACAGAGGGCTTTTACAGAGAGTTTTTATGTTACCTCAATCTTCATTAACCTTGTAAAGTAGACTGTGTTCTCCCCATTGTACAGATAAGGAATTGGAAAGAATCTTTTTAAGTAACAGTGCAGTGCCTGGCACCTTGCAATCATTATGACTGTCTGAATTATTGTTACAGTTTCCAGTGTGGCAGATTCTCAAAAGTTCTCCTAGCTCAGGGTTAGCATCTCTTCTATGTATGTATGTTTGACTGTTTTTGTGTGTGTGTGACTTTTTTTACTGATGTACAGTTGATTTACAATGTTGTGTTAGTTTCAGGTGTACATGTATGACTTTATTTTTTTAGAGCAGTTTTATGTTAAGCAAAATTGGAAGAAAGGTACAGAGATTTCTCATCTACCCCCTGCCTCCCCCCATACGTTGCCTCCCCCATTATCAACTCTATTTTTTGTATCTTTATTTTCTCTTTTCATCTTCCTCTTATCTGCTTTCCTGTTTCCCCTTTGCCTTCTCTCTCTGTTCTCCACTTCTTTTCTTTCTTCTTTGTTCTCTGGTTAATGTTTCCTTTATCACCAAGTTCTGCCTTCCCTCTCCTTATTTTCATCAATGATTTCTAATTTTTCTTTATGAATGTGAAAGTGCATCACTGTAGAGCACCTCATGAGTTCATAAACACCACTTATTTTGTGGGTAGGGACCCTAAAGTTTTAGAATTTTAGAATTCTGAAAGAATGAAAGCAGATATGATGTTCTAGCATAAGAAAGTTTTAGAATTTTAGAATTCTGAAAGAATGAAAGCAGATATGATGTTCTAGCATGAGATCTGTATCTTAGTTCCTGGATGTTTAACAAACATAAGAAGAGTTGGGGTCTGGGTCGCCCACAAAGGGCTCTCTCCTAAAAGCCATTGTGTCTTATTCAGGACTCTTGTCTCCTCCTTCCACAGGGCCTGCTCCCCAGGGACCAGCCCCTCCCCAGGAAGAGAATCCCAGAGACCAGGCAGCAGTACCGGGGTTTAACTCAGCCAGGTCCCAGGTGAGCATGGTGCCCGGGCTATGCGAACCTCAGTCGCAGCCCTGCTTCCCTCGACCACCTGTCCCTGCCCTTTTCTTGGATCACACTGCTCACCCTGGAGCCTTCCAGCTGGCACCGTCCCTCTGCCTTCACCTTGTCACAGAATATCACAGGCCACTTATGCCTCATCCGGGAAGCTCACATAGATCACATAGATTATGCAGTGGCCTCATTCCATACCGTATGCAGGAGGCACATCCAGATCTCAAGGTATGAGAATAAGGGGCAGAGTTAGGCCCTTGGTTTCAGAAAGTGCCTCTACTCATCTGATGCTCAGTGACTGATGTTTTATCTTTTGAGGGGGTCTCTGGTTTCTCTCCCCAGTCTGAGAAGCAGTACTCTTCCTCATGTTACCTTATAGTCCCAGTGTTCTGCACATACCCAATTAATATTTGGTGATGATAATGGAAATTCTGTGTATCCAAGGCAAAACTTCACATCTTCACAAAATAGACTCTTGGTTTTTTTTCCCCCTTATTCTCTTGTCCAATCATTTTCCTAGTCATTTAGTTAAAAAATATTTAAGTCTCCTATTTAAGTCCTCTGCTGCTGAGTCAGTTTCCTCAAGAACAGGGTCTTCATGGAGTCCTTTCCTCACTCTGTGACTTTTTTTTTTTTTTTGCGGTATGTGGACCTCTCACTGTTGTGGCCTCTCCCGCTGTGCAGCACAGGCTCAGCGGCCATGGCTCACGGGCCCAGCCGCTCCGCAGCATGTGGGATCTTCCCAGACCGGGGCACGAACCTGTGTCCCCTGCATCGGCAGGCGGACTCCCAACCACTGCGCCACCAGGGAAGCCCCACTCTGTGACTTTTAATTTGTTCTTAATCCTATTAGACCCAGTGCCTCCTGTTCTTAACAAATACTTCACCTTCCTGAAAAGAAATGTATAGCAAGTAAAACTTACCTATATGTATATTTAAATCAATATAATTATCTAAAATGCTATATAATGGAGAAACAAAAAGCAGTTTATTAAAAAAAAAGTATTTCAAAAATGTAGGGCTTCCCTGGTGGCGCAGTGGTTGGGAGGCCGCCTGCGATGCAGGGGAAGTGGGTTCATGCCCCGGTCTGGGAAGGTCCCACATGCCACGGAGCGGCTGGGCCTGTGAGCCATGGCCGCTGAGCCTGCGCGTCCGGAGCCTGTGCTCCGCAACAGGAGAGGCCACAACAGTGAGAGGCCTGCGTACCGCAAAAAAAAAAAAAAAAAAAAAAAAGCAAATGTTTGGACATGATCACACCAAGAAATAACAAAGTAGTTAAACGTTTGCACTGATGTGTAATCATTAGGTTTGAATTAAGGAGGAATAAGAAGACCAAAAGGCTAGGAAAATGAAAGGGCAGAGATGTGGGTGGACAGTAGAATGAAACTAACATTGAGTCGAATAATGAAAGACCAGCCAGAGAAAGAGAAAAATAACATTAATTGAAGTAGACCTAAGATGAAGTTATGGCTTGTATTGTGTCCCGAAAAGATATATTGAAGTCCTAACCCCAGGTACCTATGACTGTGATCTGATTTGGAAATAGATTCTTTGTAGATGTAATCAAGTTAAGATGAGGTCCTACTGGAGGAGGGTGGGCCCAGCATCCGACGGTCGATGTCCTTATAAGAAGGCCATGTGAAGACAGGGAGACACACAGGGAGAAGGCCATGTGACGGCAGAGGCAGAGACTGGAGTGATGCATCTACCAGCCAAGGAACACTCAGGACTGCTGACAACCCCCAGAAGCTGAGAGAGGCAGGACAGTCGTCCCTTAGACCTTCGGAGAGAGCAGGGCCCTGCTGGTTGGCTTGGTTCGACTGGTCTGCAGTGTGGTATTCAACACCCTTCACACCTAGACCCCTTATCCTTACCACAGTGAAGACTGAGAGGCCATTTTTTGCCTTTTTAGACATCAGTGAAGACTGAGGAAGCAGCAGCCCAGGCCCTTGTCCCAGAGCAGTGGCCACATCTGAGTCTGGCCCAGAGGAACCTCTATGGAAACTCGGCTCAGGAGAAGGTTACAAACATCAGTCTGATGCGTAAGGACAGGCCTCTGGCTGGTCCCCAGCTGTGCTCACCTTTCCCATCATTAACCCTGACTCGGCCCTTGTAAACCCACATTTCCTACATGCCCTCACCCTTCCTTCCCCTTCTTCTGGCCTCTGCTTCCACACTTCTCTCAGCCCCTGCCAATCTGAATCCCGCCCAGTACCCTTATCTTCTTCTGTTGCTACTCACTACTGATTCTTGCTGTTATCTTCTCTGATCATGATTCCCTCAACATCTCCTCCTCTGCTCCCTTTTTTCTTCCCTTTTCAAGGGTCCCATATAATTTGTCATTTTCAGACATCCCTTAATATCTGAAAGTTCCACAAACACCTCTGCCTGATCCCTTCTTTACCTCAGAGGAAGTTTTCTTCACTCTCTGTGAGCACTACTGTCTATATGTAATATGCTTTGCCCTGTTAAGATACTCTCCCCTGCAAATTGACCTTTCTTATTATCTTCCCATACTCTGCCACATGTTTAGGACTGTTGTGACTGCACTCCTGGTACACCTGTTGATTTTTTGTTTGTTTTAATTTGGAACATCCTATTCCTTACCCTAGAGACTGTTTTTCTAGATTCAGGCAACAAATGACATTTAAATTATTAACATATTATTTTAGCTGAAGAAGTTGTAACTAAAGATGGATTGTTTAACACAAAGCAAGAAACTTCTGAAGAAATGGAACGAGGTGCTGAGGTCTCAGGAATACCCAACAGGTGAGTGTCATGGTCCTAAGTAGAACAAATCCTGCAGATGTGAGAAGAAATTGAAATGAAACTGGAGAAACCAGTTGGTAAAAGCCTGCTTCCCTGGAATAATACAGAAAGAGTAACGCTCACTTCTGTGATCATAGGAGGTCCCACACCAAGGAGGTGACCTGTCAGTATATCATAATTATACAAAACTTCCATTTGGTACACGGTTGCCTCCAAGAATCCTCTCTGACTCAGTTTACCTTGCCTGATCACTCTTCCCCTGGCTTCCTTATGTCGTGGGGCTACAGATACTGAAGCCAGAAAGAAAAGAATATAGAGAAGCAGAGGATTTAGACAAGAGAGTGAGGTCTGCAGGTAAGGTTTGTTGCCATGATGGGTAAGAAAGAAATATCATCAGACCTGGAAGAGGACTTGGGAAGACAGGTAGGGTATCTTCGACCTCCATTAGGAGAATCCTGAGCAAGGATTAAAAGGAGAGTAGCTGATGACAAAGGACAAATTAAAGATAGTAGTGGGTGCTTAATGAGTGTTGGTTGTGGAATGAATGCCTAGCACAGGTGCTCCTAAAGCAGAAAGAGAGGGACCGGATCATGAGCAAAGGTTGGGTTCTGGTGAGGCCATTAACTCCTTGGAGACGCGAGGAAAGAAGAAAAAGGAAACAGCGTGCAATAATTACACTGAAGAGTAGGGCAGGGGATGAGGATTCTCCTTATTGACATTTGTTCATCTTAGGGAAACAGGGAGCTAAATCTCAGTTAAAAGAGAAATGTCTTGAAGCCTAAGAAGAGAAGTAAGATCTTTCATAAAGCTGGTGAAGTCCGAGCCAAGCTGCACTAAAGTAAGAGAAAGAACACTGTGACTTAGCTCAGAGTTATAACTGGAGAATAGGAACCTGCTGTTGTGTCTGTCAGGTACGTTTACATCAGGTAACTGAAACCATCACTCACAGTGCCTCCGAGAATCAAGATACCTTACTGTTTCACGTGACAAGAAGTCTGAAGGGGTAGGATGTTCTAGGTTTGGTGCTCCATCATGATGTCAGAGACTGAGTGTGCCCCCCCCCACACCCCCAGCAACCTCCCCACTCATTCAGCAAGCATTTTATCACTCATATTCAGTCATGTATAAGACAGAGACCCTACCTTCAATAAGTCACATGAGGGTACAGCAGATGAGAAAACACAGAACACAGTGCAGTATGATGACGTGCCCTGTAGCTATGATAGGGCTTGCAGGAGAGGACCCAACAGAGATGTGGATACTGGAGAAGACCTCCCAGAAGAGGTAACATTTGAAACAAGCCCTGATGAGTAAGCAGGAATGTACCAGCTAAAGAGGAGGTGGATCAGAGAGAGGCAGAGAAAGAAAATGCAAATGCCTAGAGAGGACAGGAGAAGACTAGGAGAGAAGAGTTACAGGAGCCACAGAAGATCATTTTATTATTTTATTTATTTATTTACTTATTTAGCCGCGCTGGGTCTTAGCTGCGGCATGCAGGATCTTCATTGCCGCATGCAGGATCTTTTAGTTACAGCATGCGGGATCTAGTTCCCTGACCAGGGATCGAACCCGGGCCCCCCTGCATTGGGACCGCAGAGTCTTAACCGCTGGACCACTAGAGACGTCCCAGAGGATCATTTTAAAGAGCAAGTTTCTGCTTGAAAAATTCTGGGTCCTCTTTGGAGTAGGAAAGGAAGTCATGTTTGGAGATAGACTGGTAGATTTGAGAAGACTGATGAAACACCTGTTGTGGGGAACAGGGAAGAAAGGGACGAGGGGACATGAGAAGGATTTCTGGGCAGTGTTGAGTAACTAGGTGAGTTTTGGAGACCATCATATTTAGCAGTGTCAGTCTACCTCGTTGTTTGATTTCTCTGGCACTACTTACTCCTGGGTGAGGAACAGAGATGACTAAGGATGGGGTTGATCTGGTGCTGAGTTTTGCTGGCCCACCACTACAGAAGGACACTGGGGCAGGGTGACTGATGATCCTGGCACGAGAAGGACTAAGGTGGTGATGGATCACGAGGTCTAGACAGAATAGGAAGGGAGGTAAAAGCAGGAGGAAACGGAGGAGTCAGAGTGAGATGGAAGAACAGGTGTTGTGGGACAAGAGTGCAAGGAGGCTAGAGTGAAAAGGAATTGGCTACAGAGTGAGCTCTTGGAGTTCAGTTTTCACCAGTGGAAAGTTCAGTGTAGTGACAGGATTCAAGCAGGGCCCCTGAAGTTGAAGATGTCAGGGAACTCTAAGATGGATCTACTGAATGGATCATACATGCAGACATTAAAGACACCCAGGATGATAAATGCTCTAAGCAAACAAGTATATATAGTGTAAATTATATTACAACATACTCTTTTCACTGCTTTTTCCTCCCTTATGTCTTCTTAAATTGGTCTAATTTAATGTACCAACAGGACATTTGTAAATGACATGCATATTTCTAGAATTAAAGAAGTTTGTGTAAAATAATACTTTCCATCTTAGTAACTTCAGCCTATTTCCTTGAAAACTGCATAAAAATCAGTCCAAGGGCAATAAGTTTGAGTTTCTCTTTTGTTTCTCCCCAGAAACAGTGCGTCTACCAGATGAATGCAGAACTAGGGGAGGCTAAGTTGTTCCATGTTCAGAAATTCTGTGAGAGGTGAGGGGGCTCAGTAAATAACAACCCATTTCCTTGTCCAAATTCAGAACCAATTGATAGAGACACAGGAATAAAACAGATGATTCTGGAAACCTCTGCTTTATGACTGACAGAAGCTAGACTGATAAAGCCACTCAGAGGCAGAGCTAAGTGGCCGCATAGTGACAGCAGACCCTCCCCGCGCATAGGCCTTCCTGATGCATCTTGGGGGAAAAAGGAAGATGGAATGTCTGCAACTGGCTTCTGAAGAGGACAGCCCAGTTCTTTCTCCCAGATTCAACAATTAGTTAAGTCATGAGGAGTGAGTGGGAAGAGGCCAGAAATGTTCAGTCTGGCCAAAGCCCTCCCCATGGAAACATGAGGAGTGAGAAGGAAGTATTCCCCACAAAAGAATCCTTAGGCGTCAGTGGATTTATCCTGTATCAGTGAATGAGACTGAGAATTTTTATAGCATAGATTCTTTTTTCTTTCCCAGAGATTGGGTACCCCAGGCCCCTTGTAGTACCCCTGTTCCTGCTGAAAGAACAGTTGCGCATTTGAACACTCTGAAGGACCGTCACCCTGCTGACTTGTGGGCTCGGATGCACATCTCATCCCTGGAATATGCTGCAGGAGACATTACCCGAAAAGGGAGAAAAAAAGACAAAGCTCGAGTGAGTGAACTGCTCCAAGGCCTCGCATTTTCTGGTGATTCAGATGTGGAAGAGGATGACGAGCCTGAGACTCAGCCTGCTCCAAAAAGACCAAAGGTGTCAAGCGTCCCAGAGAAGAACTGGACTAAAAGGGACATTAAACCCAACTTTCCAAGCTGGTCAGCACTGGATTCTGGACTTTTGAATCTCAAGAGTGAAAAGTTGAACCCAGTGGAGCTCTTTGAGTTATTTTTTGATGATGAAACATTCAACTTGATTGTCAGTGAAACCAATAATTATGCTTCTCAGAAAAATGTCAACCTGGAAGTCACAGTTCAGGAAATGAGGTGTGTGCTTGGTGTCCTGCTTTTGAGTGGCCTTGTGAGGCGTCCCAGAAGGGGAATGTATTGGGAAATGTCTGATGCGGATCAGAACCTGGTTAGAGATTCAATCAGAAGGGACAGATTTGAATTGATTTTCTCATACCTGCATTTTGCAGATAATAGCCACCTAGATCAAAATGATAAGTTTACAAAATTGAGGCCTCTCATAAAGCAAATGAATAAAAATTTTCTCCTGTATGCTCCCCTTGAAGAATACTATTGTTTTGATAAGACAATGTGTGAGTGCTTTGATAGTGACCAATTCCTGAATGGGAAACCTATTAGAATTGGCTATAAAGTCTGGTGTGGTACAACCACACAGGGTTATCTGGTTTGGTTTGAGCCCTATCAAGAAGAGTCAACTATGATGGCAGGTAAGGATCTTGATCTTGGTTTAGGTGGAAATCTAGTGATGAATTTTGCTGATGTTCTTTTAGAGAGAGGTCAATATCCCTATCACCTGTGTTTTGATAGCTTCTTTACAAGTGTCAAATTGATGTCAGCCTTGAAGAAGAAAGGGGTGAGGGCAACAGGAACAATTCGTGAGAACAGGACTGAAAAATGTCCCCTGATGAGTGCAGAACATATGAAAAAAATGCAGAAGGGGTATTTCGATTTCCGAGTAGAAGAAAATGATGAGGTAATTCTGTGTCATTGGCATGGTGATGGTATTATCAGTCTGTGCTCCAACGCTGTTGGCATAGAGCCAGTCAATGAGATATGTTGTTTTGCCGATGACAAGGAGATCCCTCAGATAAGTCAGCCTTCCATAGTGAAACTGTATGATGAGTGCAGGGAAGGCGTAGCTAAAATGGAACAGATCATTTCCAAATATAGGGTGAGAATAAGAGGCAAGAAATGGTACTCAGTTTTGGTGAGCTACATGATTGATGTAGCCATGAGCAATGCATGGCACCTGCACAGAGCCTGTAACCCAGGTGCCTCTCTAGAACTCGGGGATTTTCGGAGAGATGTTGCCCATTTCTACTTGGCACATAATGCAAATATGTCAGATTAAGGCAGGTAAAACAGATACAATGCAGACATTAGTAACACACAGAAAAATCAAAACTACATCAGATTGTACCCAAAGCAAACCTGATGTATGTATACAATGAAATTATTAATTAAATGACTAATATTTCTTTTAAAAAATCTATGTAGAGTTTCAAAAACTGTTATAACAATGTTAATGATCTGTAAAAATGTTGAAATCTATTGGTATCTTTTTCTAGGTCTAATTTTGATATCAAACGTGGGAACTCCTTTATTAGTTGAATTGAATTGATGAATTTGTGCATTTAAAGAATGAAATCCTGCCTCCTTTTCTTTTTTTCCTGGTAGTTTTCTCTGGGGAATGCCTTTTTTTTTTTTTCTTTTTTTGGCTGCGTTGGGTCTTCGTTGCTGCACAGGGACTTGCTCTAGTTGCGGCGAGTGGGAGCTACTCTTCATTATGGTGCGTGGGCTTCTCATTGCGGTGGCTTCTCTTGTTGCGGAGTACGGGCTCTAGGCACACGGGCTTCAGTAGTTGTGGCACATGGTCTCAGTAGTTGTGGCTTGCAGGCTCTGGAGCACAGGCTCAATAGTTGTGGCACATGGGCTTAGTTGCTCCACAGCATGTGGGATCTTCCCGGACCAGGGCTCGAACCTGTGTCACCTGCATTGGCAGGTGGATTCTTAACCACTGCACCACGAGGGAAGCCCCGGGAATGCCATTTTAAAATGCAGGCAGAATTTAATGCAATCCTTATCAAATTACCCATTAACACTTTTCACAGAACTAGAATAAATAAACCTAAAATTTATATGGAATCATAAAAGACCCAGAATTACCAAAGCAATGCTGAGGAAAAAAAACAAAGCTGGAGGCATAACCCTCCCAGACTTCAGACAATACTACAAAGTTACAGTAATCAAAACAGTGTCATACTGGCACAAAAGCAGACACATGCATCAATGGAACAGAGAGTCCAGAAATAAACCTACACCTACGGTCAGTTAATCTTCGACAAAGGAGGCAAGAATATACAATGGAGAAAAGACACTCTCCAGCAAGTGGTGATGGAAGAGTTGGACAACTGCACGTAAATCAATGACGTTAGAACACACCCTCACACCATACACAAAAATAAAATGGCTTAAAGACTTAAATATAAGGCATGACACCATAAAACTTCTAGGAGAGGACCTAGGCAGAACATTCTCTGACGTAAATCGTATCCATGTTTTCTTAGGTCAGTTTCCCAAGGCAATAGAAATAAAAGCAAAAATAAACAAATGGGACCTACTCAAACTTACAAGCTTTTGCACAGCAAAGGGAACAATAAGGCAAAAAGACAACTTATGGACAGGGAGAAAATATTTGCAAATGATGTGACTGACAAGGGCTTAATTTCCAAAATAGACAAACAGCTCATACAAATCAATAACAACAAAAAACCCAATCAAAAAATGAGAAGACCTAAATAGACATTTCTCCAAAGACGACATACAGATGGCCAAAAGGCACATGAAAAGATGCTCAACATTGCTAATTATTAGAGAAATGCAAATCAAAACTACAATGAAAAGATGCTCAATATTGCTAATTATTAGAGAAATGCAAATCAAAACTACAATGAGGTATCACCTCACACCAGTCAGAATGGCCATCATTAAAAAGTCTACAAATAACAAATGTTGGAGAGGATGTGGGGAAAAGGGAGCCCTCCTGCACTGTTGGTGGGAATGTAAATTGGTGCAGCCACTGTGGAGAACAGTATGGAGATTCCTTAGAAAAACTAAAAATATAGCTACCATATGATCTAGCAATCCCACTCCTGGGGATATATCTGGAGAAAAAACTAATTCAAAAATATACATGCACCCCAGTATTCATAGCAGCACTATTTATAATAGCCAAGACACAGAAGCAACCTAAATGTCTATTGACAGATGAATGGTGAAGAAGATGTGGTACATATATACAATGAAATACTACTCAGCCATAAAAAAGAATGAAATAATGCCATTTACAGCAACATGGATGGACCTAGAGATTATCATACTAAGTGAAGTAAGTCACACAGAAAAAGACAAATATGATATCACTTATAAGTGGAATCTAAAATAGGCTACAAATGAACTTATTTACAGAACAGGAACAAACACATAGACATAGAAAACTTATGGGGAGAACCAAAGGGGAGAGGGTGGGGGAGGGGTAAATTAGGAGTTTGGGATTAGCAGATACACACTACTGTATATAAAGTAGGTAAAGAACAAGGTCCTACTGTATAGCACAGGGAAGTATATTCAATATCTTGTAATAAACTATATGGAAAATAAAAATAACCATAGAATGGCACTGAATCCATAGTTGAAAATCAGAACAGAGCCCATGATGTCAGGATGATCTAAACAAAATGTAGGTTTCAGAGGCTGAAGACCTGAGCATTGGTGTAACCGCATCCGATTGTGTGTAGGCAGGAATGCTGAAGAAGGAGAGTTCTGTAAAGGGAAAACCGGGCGTGAAGCAGTCTCTTTGAATATTGAAATGAAAGGTGTGTCCTATTGTGACTGTGGACGTTGGCAGTAGAAGCCAAAAGAGTCGAGAAAACTGAGGCAATATGGAGCAAATCAGGGTAACAATAGAATCATTATGAGAAGAAAGGGAAGGATAGCAGTAAAGTTGACGTAAAGCCCATGTTGAAAACTACTAAGGAGATTAAATGAGTCCAGGATTCAAGTCATAAGGATAGATAACCAAAGGAGAAATACTTCAAAAAAGTGGATGATGTGAACTCTTTCATGTTGAAGTCTCGTATTGATGAATTAGTCTAGTGGGTAAAGAGAAGATGGACCCCACCTCATTTCTGTGGGTCTTACCTTGCATTCCTTTCACACCGGAACATTTACTGTCCCAATTCTGGCTGAATGGCAGGCAGTCAGGCTTGAATTCTTTCAACAAGCGTGAAATTGTGCACATGCTGAGGTGCAAGTGTAAGCCATGCATAACAGTAACAGATTCACTTACTTCACACTCAGATGCTCAAATATATTCATTATTTCCTTTAATTAATCTGTTATTCCTTGTGAAGTACCAATATATCACTAAGGTGGGTTAGTTTCTGCTTTCAAGCAATGGAATGTCTGGTATCTATAAATACCCACTTACAAGAGTATTAACAGAATGCAGGTTTAAATTCAATGATAAATGAATAGTACAGATACTGATTGCTAATGTGGGCAGGAATTATTTACAGAATAAACTCTGATTTCGCTTTCTTTTCTATCTTGATCTTTAGAGCCCTCTGGCTGTCCCCTACTTGGCAGTTATCAAAGGCTGCACTTAATATCTCCCCCTTCTAAATGTGTTCTTCTCTTCTCTAGGGTTCCATAATTAAATAAATGACTTCAATACCTGCCCCCCAGGTAACGCAGATGTCATCTGTGATCCCTTCCTTCTACCAGCCACCTCTAATCTCTCTTGAATCTGTTGTACGTCTCCACCCCCTGCCATTACTATCATTTAGATCACAGTTCTGTGATGTTGCCTGGCTGCCCACCACAGCCTCCCTCCACTCCCCCCGACCATTCCCTTCTCCAAATCACATCCACAGTGAGAGTTCTAAAGAGCAAGTCAGCACTGGCCATGCAGTATCTTATAAGGCAGCATAAATAATATTTCTAAAGCAGCATAAATGTGGGTCTTGGCACCAGAAAGTCTTTGAATTCCAACTGTATGACCTTGGGCAGATTACCTCTCTGAGCCTGGCCTACACTCTCACCATGACCCTCAATGCCACCCCACAGTTGAGAAGAAACAGTGAGCCCAAGGGATATGGTGAGTGACTCTAGTCCTAAGACTAGAGCAGAACTGGCCCAGGTGCTCTATACACACCAGTACCTGCTCAGGAAGTGATGGAGTAATAAGCTAGAAGGAACCTGGTTCCCTAAAGGCTGGAATAGAGCCCTGGAAATTGCCTCCCTCCAAAATTTACATGTGAGGACATAAACATATCTTGGTGAAGTCACTGCTACTGGGAGGAGGGAGGGGTTGGGTCTTTGTTACTTCCAGATCTCGCAGAGATGGCTCAGAGCCAAGGCCCAAGGAAATCCTGGTAGCAGAAGTGCTATCTGCAGATTTCCCGGTGTAAAGGACTCTTTCCTAGCAGGCTAGATTCCTGATTCTATGTGAAGCTGTTTTTCTCCACCTTGGTTCCTGTAGCCCTTTTTTGTTCTGGAGGGAACTGGCATGGCCACAACTGGGACTTTTCTTGCTTCTCCAGATAGTCCAGATAATTCAGTAGCAGGTTCACTCTGCCTGGAGCCTGGGATTCAGCAGGACTCCAATTTAGCATCTTGGCTTCAGAGGTAGTCCTATTTTTTTAATGACACGTGTGTGTGTGTGTATACACACATAACTGCACACACATATTAATATGGATTAATCCATATTAATTAAGGGGTTAATATACAGACTATAAAGAATTTCTGCCAATCAATAAGGAAAAGTTAAAAAGCCCAAAAGGAAGCTGGACAAAGGATATGAATAAGGAATTCACAAAGGAAGAAATGCAAATGGCCAATAAGCATATAAAAAGATCATAATTCTATTAGTATTTGGAGATTAAAAATAAAAACAACACACCATTACACACCTAAGAGATTGGCAACTATTTAAAAGTTTGATTAATATTGGCAAGGATATGGGATATGGGATGTAAACTGGCAAAGCCAATCTGGAGTTACTTTAGTATCTACTAAAATTTTAAATGCATAAATGATGTCTTTTTTTTTTTTTTTTTGTGGTATGCGGGCCTCTCCTGTTGCGGAGCACAGGCTCCGGACGCGCAGGCTCAGCGGCCACGGCTCACAGGCCCAGCCGCTCCGCGGCATGTGGGATCTTCCCGGACCAGGGCATGAACCCGTGTCCCCTGCATCGGCAGGCGGACTCTCAACCACTGCGCCACCAGGGAAGCCCAATGTGATATTTTATCATCCCACTGTCCTTGGTAACTAGAATTCTTGACATGGGAGAAAAGTGTGGTAGGCAGGCTGTAAGATGTCCTCCAATGATCGCAGTTCCCAGTATTCAAAGCCTTATATAATCCCTCACCCCCTTTAAATAGCTTGCTTCTAACCAATAGAATACAGTAATGTTGAGGGGATGTAACCTCTGTGAATAGGCTAAAAATTTTTTTTTTAAAACTGTGATTTTTGCTTGATAGCTGATGCTGTCCTCTGGGGATTTAGATGAAGCAAGCAATCATGTTTTAAACAAAACAATATGACAGCTTATGGACTGGGAGAAAAATATTGCAAATGATGTGATCGATAAGGGCTTAATTTCCAAAATATACAAACAGCTCATACAACTGAATAACACAACCACAACAAAAATCCAAACAACCCAATCAAAAAATGGGCCAAAGATCTGAATAGACATATCTCCAAAGAATACAGATAGTCAAAAGGCACATGAAAAAATGCTCATCATTGCTAATTACCAGAGAAATGCAAATCAAAACTACAATGAGGTACCACCTCACACCAGTCAGAATGGCCATCATTAAAAAGTCTACAAATAACAAATGCTGGAGAGGGTGTGGAGAAAAGGGAACCCTCCTACACTGTTAGTGGGAATGTAAATTGGAGCAGCCACTATGGAAAACAGTAGGGAGGTTCCTCAAAAAACTAGAGTTGCCATATGATCCAGCAATCCCACTCCTGGGCATATATCCAAACAAAACTATAATTCAAAAAGATACATGTACCCCTATGTTCATAGTAGCACTACTTACAAGAGCCAAAACATGGAAATAGCTTAAATGTCCATCAACAGATGAATGGAAAAAGAAGATGTGGTGTATATATATACAACGGAATATTACTGAGCATAAAAATGAAATAATGCCATTTGCAGCAACGTGGACCTAGAAATTATCATACTAAGTGTAGTAAGTCAGAAAGAGAAAGACAAATACCATATATCACTTATATATGGAATCTAAAATACAACACAAATGAACGTATCTACAAAACAGAAACAGACACACAGATATACAGAACAGACTTGTGGTTGCGGGAGGAGGGATGGAGGGAAGGATTGGGAGTTTGGGATTAGCAGATGCAGACTATTATGTATAGAACAGATAAACAACAATGTCCTCAAAACTCTGCAACTCAGTTGTGGGGAAAACCTAATCTTGACTGGGAGACAAGACGGCAGAGTAGAAGGACGTGAGCTCACCTCTTACATAAACACCAAAATTACAACTAACTACTGAACAACCATCAATAAAAAAATGCTGGAACCTACAAAAAAGATACCCTACGTCCAAAGATAAAGAAGAAGCCACAACAAGACAGTAGGAGGGGTACAATCATGATAAAATCAAGTCCCATGCATGCCGGGTAGGCGACCCACAAACTGGAAACTAATTATACCACAGAAGTTCTCCCACAGGAGTGAAACCTCTGAGCCTCACATCAGGCTCCCCAGCCTGGGGGTCTGGCAATGGGAGGAGGAGGCCCCAGAGAATCTGGCTTTGAAAGCCAGTGGGGTTTGATCACAGGAATTCCACAGGACTGGGGGAAACAGTCCACTCTTAGAGGGCACACACAGGGTCTTGTGTGCACCAGGATCCAGGGGAAAAAGCGGTGACCTCATAAAAGACTGGGCCAGACTTAACCTGCTAGTATTGGAGGGTCTCCTGAAGAGGCAGGGGGTAGCTGTGGCTCACTGCAGGGACAGGGACACTGGTGGCAGCAGTTCTAGGGAGTACTCATTGGTATGAGCCCACCTGGAGGGCACCATCTTCTCACCAAGATGTGGCCCCACCCAACAGCCTGTAGGCTCCAGTGATGGGATGCCTCAGGCCAGACAACCAACAGGGCAAGAACACAACCCCACCCATCAGTAGACGGGCTGCTTAAAGTCTTCCTGAGCACACAGATTCCTGATAAACACACTCCCTGGCAGGGCCCTGCCCACCAGAGGTACAAGACCCAGCTCCACATACCAGTGGGCAGGAACCAGTCCCTCCCACCAGGAAGCCTGCACAGCCTCTTAGACAGCCTCATCCACCAGGGAGCAGAGAGCAGAAGCAAGAAGAACTACAATCCTGCAGAATGGAAATCACAATCACAGAAAGTTAGACAAAATGAGATGGCAGAGGAATATGTCCCAGATGAAGGACCAAGATAAAAACCCAAGAAGAAAAACTAAGTGAATTGGAGATAGGCAATCTACCTGAAAAAGAATTCAGAATAATGAGAGTAAAGATGATCCAAGATCTCAAAACAGAATGGAGGCACAGATCAAGAAGATACAAGAAATGTTTAACAAAGACCTATAAGAACTAAAGAATGAACAAACAGAGGTGAACAATACAATAACTGAAATGAAAAATACACTAGAAGGAATCAATAGCAGGATAACTGAGGCAGAAGAACAGATAAGTGAGCTGGAAGACAATGGTGGAAATCACTTCCATGGAACAGAATAAAGAAAAAAGAATGAAAAGAAATAAGAACAGTACGAGAGAACTCTGGGACAACATTAAGTGTGCCAACATTCACATTACAGGGGTCCCAGAGGGAGAAGAGAGAGAGAAAGGATCTGAGAAAATATTTGAAGAGATAATAGCTGAAAACTTCCTCAACATGGAAAAGGAAACAGTCACCCAAGTCCAGGAAGTGCAGAGAGTCCCAGGCAGGATAAACCCAAGGAGGAACATGCTGAGACACATAGTAATCAAATTGACAAAAATTAAAGACTAAGAAAAAATATTAAAAGCAATGAGGGAAAAGCAACAAATAACACACAAGGGAACTCCCATAAGGTTATCAGCTGATTTCTCAGCAGTATCTCTGCAGGCCAGAAGGGAATGGCACAATATATTTAAAGTGATGAAAGGGAAGAAGAACCTACAACCAAGAATACTGTACCCAGCAAGGCTCTAATTCAGATTTGACAGAGAAATCAAAAGATTTACAGACAAGCAAAAGCTAAGAGAATTCAGCACCACCAGACCAGGTTTGCAGCAAATGCTAAAGGAACTTCTCTAGTCAGAAAAGAAAAGGCCACCACTAGAAACAAGAAAATTATGAACAGAAAAGCTCACTGGTAAAGGCAAACATACAGTAAAGGTGGAAATCATCTGCACACAAATATGACATCCAAACCAGCATCTGTGAGAAGAGGACAGCACAAATGCAGGATATTAGAAATGCATTTGAAATTAAAAGACCAGCAACTTAAAACAATCTTGTTTATATATAGTCTGCTATACCAAAACCTCATTGTAACCATGAACAAAAATCTACTATAGATACACACACAAAAAAGAAAAAGGAATCCAAACACAACACTAAAGTTAGTCATCAAATCACAAGAGAAGAGAACAAAAGAGGAAGGGGAAAAAAAAACACCCATAAAAGCAAATCCAAAATGGCCATACGAACATACATATTGATAATTACCTTAAATGCAAGCCGATTAAATGCTCCAACCAAAAGAAACAGACTCACTGAATGGATAAAAAAACAAGACCCACATATATGTTCTCTATAAGAGACCCACTTCAGATCTAGCGACACATACAGACTGAAAGTGGGCAGATGGGAAAAGGAATTCCATACAAATGGAAATCAAAAGAAAGCTGGAGTAACAATACTCATATCAGACAAAACAGACTTTTTTTTTTTTTGGCCGCACCATGCAGCATGCGGGATCTTAGATGCCCAACCAGGGATTAAAACCATGACCCCTGCAATGGAAGTATGGAGTTTTAACCATTGGACCTCCAGGGAAGTCCCCAAAATAGACTTTAAAATAAAGACTGTTACAAGAGACAAAGAAGGACACTACATAATGATCAAGGGAGCAATCCAAGAAGAAGATGTAACAATTGTAAATATATATGCACCCAACATAGGAGCACCTCAATATATAAGGAAAATACCAATAGCCATAAAAGGAGAAATAGACAGAAACACAATAACAGTGGAGAGTTTAACACCCCACTTTCATCATGGACAGATCATCCAGACAGAAAATCAATAAGGAAACACAGGCCTTAAATAACACATTAGATCAGATGGACTTAATTGATATTTATAGAGCATTCCATCCAAAAGCAGCAGAATACACGTTCTTCTCAAGTGCACCTAAACATTCTCCAGGATTGATCACATGCTGGGCCACAAAGAGAGCCTCAGTAAATTTAAGAAAATTGAAATCATATCAAGCAACTTTTCTGACCACAATGTAATGAGACTAGAAATCAACTATAGGAAAATAACTAAAAAACACAAACATGTGGGGGCTAAACAATATGTTACTAACCAACCAATGGATCACTGAAGAAATCAAAGAGGAAATAAAAAAATACCTAGAGACAAATGAAAATGAAAGCATGATGATCCAAAACCTACTGGATGCAGCAAAAGCAGTTCTAAAAGGGAAATATATAGCAATACAATCTTACCTCAAGAAACAAGACAAATCTCAAATAAATAACCTAACCTTACACCTAAAGGAACTAGAGAAAGAACAACAAACAAAACCCAAAGTTAGTAGAAGGAAAGAAACCATAAAGTTTAGAGCAGAAATAAATGAAATAGAGATGAAGAAAACAACACAAAAGATAAATGAAACTAAAAGCTGGTTCTTTGAAAAGATAAACAAAATTGATAAACCTTTATCCAAACTCAACAAGAAAAAGAGAGAGAGGGCTCAAATCAATAAAATTAGAAATGAAAAAGGAGAAGTTACAACAACGGACACCAGAGGAATACAAAGGATCACGAGAGACTACTACAAGCAACTGTATGCTGATAAAATGGAAAACGTAGAAGAAATGAACAATTTTTTAGAAAGGTACAATCTCCCAAGACTGAACCAGGAAAAAACAGAAAATATGAAGAGAAGAAATAGAAAATATGAACAGACCAATCACAAGTACTGAAGTTGAAAATATGATTTAAAAACTCCTAACAGGGGTTTCCCTGGTGGTGCAGTGGTTGGGGTTCCACCTGCCAATGCAGGGGACACAGGTTTGAGCCCTGGTCCAGGAAGATCCCACAGGCCATGGAGCAACTAAGCCCATGCACCACAACTACTGAGCCTGCACTCTAGAGCCCACGAGCCACAACTGCTGAGCCCACATGCTACAACTACTGAAGCCTGCGCACCTAGACCCCATGCTCCACAACAAGAGAAGCCACCGCAACTAGAAGCCTGTGCACTGCGAGGAAGAGCAGCCCTGCTCACTGCAACTAGAGAAAGCCCACGCACAACAACGAAGACCCAATGCAGCCAAAAATAAATTAAAAAAAAAAACTCCTAACAAACAAAAGTCCAGGACCAGACGTCTTCACAGGTGAATCCTATCAAACATTTAGAGAAGAGTTAACACCTATCCTCCTGAAACTATTCCCAAAAATTGCAGAGGAAGGAACACTCCCAAACTCATTCTGTGAGGCCACCATCACCCTGATATCAAAACCAGAAAAGGATACCAAAGGAAGGAAGGAAGGAAGGGAGGGAGGGAGGGAGGGAGGGAGGGAGGGAGGAAGGAAGGAAGGAAGGAAGGAAGGAAGGAAGGAAGGAAGGAAGG